>NC_034600.1:32522381-32568129 GCF_900095145.1 Mus pahari | reverse complement strand
AGAGAGAGAGAGAGAGAGAGAGAGAGAGAGAGAGAGAGAGAGAGAGAGGGAGAGACAGACAGACAGACAGACAGACACCAGTGGACAAGGTCAGGTGACAGTCTAGGAATGCCCTCCCTCTCCACCCAGACAGGCTCTCTCAGTGACCCGGAAGCATGCTGTTTAGGCAAGGCTGGTTGATCAGTGAGTCCCGGAGCTCCTCCTCTCTCTGCCTCCCTAGGACTGGGATTACAGGTGGGAGCCATCGTGACTGTGACCTCATTTTTATGTGGGTTCTGAGGATCAAACCCATGTCTTTGTCCTTAAATGGACAGCACTGTGGTGACAGAGCCATTTACCCTCAGCCCAAACCTGTGCATCTTATGAGAGTGACGAAAATATTAACTGTTAAATTAACCTCTACTTGACTTATGGTTCTCAATGTTATATGTCACATACATAAACCATATGAACTTGTTTCTATACAAACTATTATGTACTTATACATAATATATATGAAATTGTATTTACATAAAAAGACCTGAGAGTACAGCATATAAGGTCATAGGAAAAGCTTTGCTGGGATAATTATTCAAATATGCCTTTCTAATGGAACTGTTTGATGGTTCAAGCAGGCTGTAACTTGGTACTTCACGGAGTTTTATGGACAGTTACATTGTAACTGTCACTTGTGGTCTAATCTTCCCCTTAAGGGAAGCTTGAGAAACACTGTCAGCTTTTTTCGAGCAGAGGAAGTTTAAACATATTGGCGCAGAGACTTCAAAATTGTTTAGCTTAAACTCCCATTCTTGTCAGACCACATCTTTCCAGGCCCTCTGCTGCTGGAGTCAGCGAGCTTTTGGCTCTCAGGAAGGAAAAGTTTCACCGAGTGCAACAAATGTTTACCCTTCTTTCCTTTGCCAGATCTGGGGTCTGCTCAGCAGATCTGAGGCCTGGTTGCTGGCCTGTCATCAGGCTGCAAGTTTTAGTTGTATAATTGCTTTTGGCCAATTCCAACTTAATTCTAAAACCTAGATAATACTTTTGGTTAAATTTGTTTGTTGTTGTTTTTCGAGACAGGGTTTCTCTGGGTAGCCTTGGCTGTCCTGGTACTCACTCTGTAGACCAGGCTGACTTCAAACTCAGAGAGATCCTCCTGCCTCTGACTCTGCTTCCAGAGTGCTGGGATTAAAGGTGTACACCATTTTATATATATATATAATTATGTACAATTATGTATATATTATATACATATGTAATATATAAATTACATATGTAACTATATAAATATGTATATATAATACATATATACATATTTTTTTACTGGGAAACCAATCTTTCCCCTCTCCCTTCCTGCCCCCCTTTTCGCAGTTCCCACCTGCCTCCTTCCTTTCCTCCCTTTTTTCTACCATCCTGTGCTTGGAGCGTCCACTGTGAGAGGCTGGTGTCTTTCACGTACCTCACCAGAGGATGGCTTGGTTTCACAAGCAACTTTCACAGTTATGTAGTACCAGTGTCCCGCCTCACCTCTCAGGCAGCCCTGCTTGTCCATTTGCTAGCACAGGCTGAGGCTCCAGCTCTGGTTTCCACTTCGATGATAATCATGCCTCTGGGTTCAGTAGTTCCTTGAGGGACCATCTTTTATCAACATCGGATACTGTGCTTCGCATGTGCAAGTGTTGTGAATTTTACATCCTACCACTTCCCATTAGTACCTTTTTGAGTTCGCTCTCACATCTCATGTGTAATTTCCTAAGAGAAGAAAGGAGGGCTAGTTGATAGCGGTTGTAAACTCTTTTGACATGAGGGTAAAAGTATTTTGTTTATAGAGGACAGAAAAGGAGTTAATGTTTAGTGACTGTGCTGAAGGCGGGGCAGGACCTAAGGAATGTGGTCACCTGACCCTGGACCTGTCATCTGTGCGTGTGCACCTGGATAATTACACGGGTTTTCGATTTGCTGGAAAGGTTGTATTTGTGACTTTAATTTACATTTTCGTTTTTAGTTCATAATCCTAGATTCCACATTTCTCTAAGAGGAAAGGCCCTGCTCAGACATGGGAAAAAAAACAAAACAAAACCCAAACTGTCAGCTTCAACGTGGTTGTTCAGAAGTTTGCAGAGTGGAGTGTATGTGGTGGGCTTGATACCTGGTACTGCACTCTTGTGTACCCACTACTCCTGATTGCAGGTTGAGGCTTAGGAAAAGAAACTAGACCAGGGCCAAGCACAGCTGGTGGCCATTCAGTCCTCACAGCAGACTTGCTTCCACCCACAACCTTCAAAGAGCCAGGCTGGAGGACCCGGACCTCTAGTCGGTCATCCTTGTGCATTAAGAAATGGCAGCGCCTAAACCATAGGCTTAATGAATACAGTTTCGAATTTCTCTACTTTGCCTAACACTTCTTTTATCTCAAAGTAATTTACAAATACCTCAGGTATGGAGAGTCACGTGCTAGGCAGATAGATGCTCTTTGTGTCAGACTCATGTACTTGGAGCATGAATTCAAACCAGAGACCCACAGGAGATCATTTGTATACTCGTTTCTTTTGAAATTTTATCTTAATTAACTTTTTATTATATAGGGTATGACAAGGCTATAACGTACATGGAACAAATTTTCCCAGCATCCCCCACTACAGCCCCAGGTACTGTTTTCACGAGACCCATCCATCTCTTTCAAGGTTTCTTTGTGAGATTTTGCAGGTTAGAGCGGTGATCCTATTTATTTAGCAAAGGTACTATTAGTTCATTATTAGTTCTGAAACTTGGATTTGAAATCCTTAATAACCACCTCAGTCCAGAAGGGTATTTGTGCTTTATCTGACTGGTTAGGGAAAAGTCCCGTCTTACAAAAAAGAACAGTTCTGAGCTCTTGGGTCAGGGTGTGAGTGTTTTTCATGTGATTTTAAGTTGGGTCTTGCTCAGAGAACGTAGTGGTCAAACTCGGGTTCACATCTTGGGCATACTTTTCGAAGGTAAAGTTTGTAGGTGCCGGGTGGTTCCGTGAAGAACATGAAGATGGATGGAAGTAATGTTTACCTTTGAAGTCCTGTTTCCAGAGGACACTGGGGCAAGGAACAAATGTTCTTTTCGTCTGAAGCATCCCAGTGTTTTCCCACATTGGGCCCACAAGACGGAGTAAAGGGCTTCGGGATGCCGTAGCTCCAGGATACATTGTTCCATCCTTTTTAGGAATCAGGTATCCCCAGCACTGGGATCAGGCAACCCATCACGCCTGTGAGGTAGGATGTGCACTGAGCCCAGGCTTGCCCACAAAGCCAAGCCACAGCTGAGCATTTCCCACTGTGGAAAGCCCTTCCTGTGTTTGTCACCCATGGACTCAGCCCTTAGTGTCTGGGTCAGTTGAATGTCTATCCAGGGAAAGCCAGTGGTTTGGCAGAGAAAACTGGATCTAAGTGGGAATAAAATTTGTTGACCTCTGCCTCAGAGTGTCACATTTTTCATTTATATTTCACACGAGTCATCGTAAATTACAGTGCTTATAGATAAAGAAGCCTTCCTTCTTCCTCCCTCTCCAGACATCACATAATGGAAAATGCAAGTTTCTACAGAAAGGCCACTACCGCTACCGCTGCCACCTCCTCCTCTTCCTCTTCTTCCTCCTCCCCCCCCCCTTTTTTTGTTTTTTTTTGAAATTAAACAGAATGTCAGTCTCTGATGAGACTTGCTTCCTGCCAGAATTCCCACTGGTCTACTGTCACAGTTTCCACAAAGGGCCAAGTTGAAGGAGGGAAGCCCATTTTGAACCCTGTGCTTTCTGTGTTATGGGAAAGCTGCTTTTCTGCCTCAGGATGGGGAGAGCTGTCAAGTTCTAAACCTCAGTGGTAGGCACGTAAGACCCACTGGACTCTTAACTGCTAAAGGAGAATGTTGATTAAGGCGAGGTTTGTTCTGCTGCTGCGATCAGACATATAAAACTTTGCAAGGTTTTGTTGTTCATTTCCTGTTTAAGAAGAAGAAAAAAAAAATCACCCTGTCTTATGAACTCCCAGAAGATGAGAAGATTTTCCTCAGAGAAAATTCAGTTCTGGGAAGAGCCCTCCATAGAGGTCATAACCTACAAAATTCTTGAAGGGAAGTTTCAGTGAGAAGAGGGCAGGAAAGGTTGGGAGGCTCTGAGTGCTGCAGTGGGCGACTGGTGTGTGAGCTCTCTCGAGCTGCAGCCTTCATGGGACGTGCAACACACATCTGCAGGAATTTTGGGGGAAATTAAAAAAAAAAAAAAAAGAACAACATGAAGTTGGAAGAAGTGTAGTGGAGGCGAGGGAAGAGTGGACATGATCAATGTAGATGCAGGTATAACTATTAAATAAAATATTAAAAAATAGATTTCTGTTCCCAGCACAGGGCAGGAATAGCCCAGCCCAGTAGGAGTTTGCACCAGTAGTTGTATCTCTCCCAAATGACTGCTGGAGAAAATAAGTGTAAGCCATGGTCAGCGGGTTGTGGAAGAGACTGGTTCAACATGCTCTCTACCAAAAACTCCCCTCACAGCAAGGCTAGCCCCACCTAGCCCCAGCCTTCCCCATAAAGCAGGTGCTGAATTGATTTCGGTGAGTTAGGATCAGATGCTGGTCATCTTTGGCGCCCAGAGTGGACAGTCTGCCAATTGTTGCACAATCATGTGGACCCAAGCGACAAAGGACTATTTAACTGAAAGCGTATAAAATGGTTCCTTAGCTGGACAGTGGTGGGGCACACCCTTAATCCCAGCACTCAGGAGGCAGAGGCGGATGAATCTCGGAGTTTGAGGCCAGCCTGTTCTATACAGAAAGTTCCAGGACAGCCAGGGTCACACAGAGAAAATTAGTCTCAACCTCCCCCTGCCCTCAAATAAAATGGTTTTTTAGGCTTCATGGACAATTGAATAGCTCCAGTTTCCTTTCTTTACCCATGGTCACTTCCTACTCCTCTGAGATCAAGCATTAAATATTCTGGTCTCTTACAGTGAAAAGATTAAACAGCTGTAGTTTAAATCATTAATTTGGAGTTTTCTGTGACTATATTCATTATATTCTCTGTTGGGATTAAGTTTCTGTGGATTTGACAGGTACATAAAAATGACAATATGTGCTTATCAAGGGCAAATAAAAATTCTGCAAGCTGAAATCCTGAGTGGTGTTTTTAGTCTTCTGTTCATATTAAAACCTTTTAAAATTGAAATGATTTAACTTGGTTTTCTTTTTCTGGATACCTAGAAGAAGAAAAAAATCAGAAGCACGAAGCAATTGAATGTATTTATGTGGAGACAGGCCTGAGTGATAGAAAAATTTTTTTTCTTTCAGTAGGATTTAGCAAAAATCATGTCGAAAGTCTTACCTAAATGGGTCATAATTAAAGACGTTGGGGCTTATTTTAATTAGAAATATTAAGCTCAACTAAGTGGGCTTCATGGAAAATTTTTTTTTCTAATTGCATATTTTATTTTACGTCAAGTAATAAATTAAATTTTTGTGGGTACCAGAAAGACTTTTAGCTCTAACCACAATCATAACTCATGCTAAATATATTAATGTTGCATTGATTAGCCAGCTTACTGCTTCTGGATAGTTAACTGGTGAGCCTATTGTTGTTGATGTTTTTAGTTTTCCAGTAACAGTGAGAAAGCAACCTGTACGCTCCAGAGAAAGGTTCTTGTTTGAGTTGTTCCGATCAATACAAATGACTAGAACCAGAGGGGAAGAGGAGCTCTCACTTCTACTGTGTTCTCTTGAAAACTCTGCCAGATGCTGCTGTTGTGTTGCCTCTCCCGTGGGTTCGACAGAGTTTCTGAGAAATCCACAGAGGCAACTCTCTCAGCCTCTTACACAACGGGGCAGAGTGGAAGGGTGAACTCACTCATAGTTCTTGTCAGGATTAAGCCGGGCATCCAAGTGGCGTGCCTCAGGTTGACTCTCAGACCTAGCTGCTGTCTCTGGGATGGAAGACCACATCTCCGCATCCTCTCTGTGTAGCACAGAACAGTTCTTGTTACCCATCTCATTTACATTGGCCATTCCCAGGTGTCTTTGACCGAGTCAGCAGACCGAACACAGTCAGCAGTAGGAATAGTTTTCCAGGACATTTGGGAATTTGTACAAATATACTTTAGAAGGGGGGGGAAAAAAAAGACAAACTGGTTGGGTTTTGCATCATTTATTATGTGTGGGTCCTTGAGTCAGGTGGAAAGCACCTGGGATGAAGATTGGTTTCTTCCGTTGTACGGCCACCAGGGTGGCCATTGCACCATGGTCTCACTTACATGGTGAACTTGTGAATAAGCCAGGCATTAAGAACTTCCAGTAGCAGCCTTGACACAGAGCCTGTCTTAGTCACTGTGAAGTATTTGCTGTATGACCTAAAGACGGTAACGTTCATAGCCTTTGCTTTCTCATCTGTAAAATGGGATCGATGGCCAGGAATGAGCTGTGAAGGAGCTCTCTCTGTCACACCTCCAGTCCCAGAGGACCCCAGGACTTAAAGCTCATTGATGATAATTCTCAAAACAGAAAGGACACATTGAACACACACACACACACACACACACACACACACACACTGTCTCTCAGACTTAAGGATATGTTTGAACCCAAAGAAAATGAAAGGAGTTGGGATTGCCCGGCCACAGGAAATAGAGGCCAAGGGCCAATTTAAACAGCTGAAAACCGGCACAAAGCAGGAGTTCATGGGAGATAGCAAATGCTTCGTCGCTCTCTTTGTGGGTGTTTGAGGAAGAAATGACGATAAATGACAGCAGGATTACCATGCTTAGACCCAACGCTCTAAAACGCTCCCTCACCTGAGAGTTCTCCATGGAAGGCAGACAGGACCAGCTGTGTTCTGTGGCAAAATGTGTTTTCTCCACAGCTTGGGGCATGCTTTCCCAGGCCCAGGCATCCTGGAACCTGGAATGGTTTCGTTTCTCAGCACAGAGTTTTCACTGAACATGGAACATCACAGGCTCTTGTTGCTTGAATGATGCTTATTACGACTCTCCACCCATGCTTTCCTTCACGTGCTTCCACAGTATCTAGTTCTGTTTTCTTCTTGTTTCTTGTTTTGTTTTCCAACACTGCTCTTTTTTAGTCCTAGGAGACTGATACGTTACACACACACACACACACACACACACATCCCAAGCTGACCTTTAAACTCATGATAATCCTCCTGCCTCAGCTTCTCTAGTGCTAGGATTGTAAGTGTATGCATTCAGGCCCAAATGTTTGCACCACTTCGGTGTAAAACATTCCTGGGTCATGGATCTGTTAGGCAGAGTTTTGTAGACTTCATACTGTATCTTCAGAGGGCATAGTACTGGCATAACCAGGCCCAGAACTGCGGTTCTCTCTGCCTTGCCCATTTAGTGTATTTCTCTTTGAGGAAAACCTTCAGTTTTTCAGAACTCCATTTTCCTCTACAAAGTCAGAATTGCAGTAGCAAAATCACTTAAAAATATTTTGTTTTCTTGCTCACTAATTCATTATGAAATTGCTCATTGGTTAAAAAGAAAAAGAGAAAAACTGTACGGGGCCTTGATGGGAGGGAGGACAGGCCTGCCTGCTCTGAATCTGATTCTCCTGCCCAATAGAGGTTGCCATCTATTGGTCAAAGAGAGAAATAAAATGAAAAGTTTGGCCCATGCTCCAGGTGGTGTGATGGACACGGAGAGGTTCATTTGGTAAAGCTCTTGGCTAAAATATATGAAAATGCATGGTTCTTTAGGAACCTTAAGCCCAGGATCATTGGCCGTGGCCGGTCTCTGTAAGTTATGATAGGTATTTAAGAAGTAGCTCCATAGCTCTTTTAAATGCATATTTCTTGAGACCACCAGAATTCCATTTTAATGAAATATTAAATGGAGTTTTAATTAGACAAATTGATGGCTGATTTTGTAACTCTGTGGTTGGTTTGGGCTTTCTTTCATTCCAGCCTCTGGAATCTGGTATTTCCTGCCCAGCTGACATGAGGCAGGCTCCGTAGAATGGGCAACTGTTGGCTCTTGGTGCCGGGATCTGGTTAGTCTGACCATGTGCACTATTTAGGGGTTTAAGTAGTGGCATCTATCCAGAGCTGTATAATGTCATAAGGTGCATTTGACAAATAAAAGGGAGGTGGTTCTTGGAAAATTCTCAAGCAACTGCAAGCAGGAGAAAGAGTTCCTTTGGTATTGGGTGGACACTCAAAGACAGACAGACAGACAGACAGACAGACACACACACACACACACAAAATGACTAGGGCAGCTTGAACTTAGATAGAAAGCACCAGTATAACTATTTTTATTATTAATAACACACCATTTTAAATCGACTTGTCATCCCTAATATATAAAAATATCTTATAAATCCTGAAAGCTGAATTGTATATACATTAGTGCTTTACTTATACGCCCCCCCATGGTGTGTGTGTGTGTGTGTGTGTGTGTGTGTGTGTGTCTGTGTGTGTTGAGTAATATCCTAATCAACTATGAATAAAGCTCACATTCTAACCTTGTGGCTTATTTCTTCCTCACCTGCCTGCTCATATTTGGAATGTGAACTTTTTCTAAATGCTATGTACTACCCAAATAATCATTTGATGCCCTGGATTTAGGTATTTGACATTCAATTAATTAATTCCTGTGCCTTCCCCTGTGAACTAAGTATAATGACAGCTAAAGAAAGAGGCAGTACAAGAGAAACCAGGAAACCCATATGTTATTTGCTTCCATTTTCACTTAGTACACCTATATATGTGTGAAACAAATATATAAACTGTTACAAAGCAACATATTGATGAATTGAAATGAGCGGCTCATGATACGAGCAGGAAGCCGGCAGGAGAATGGTTGGAGAGGGGCTTAGAGAAAGGAAGCGAGGTGTGTTTACATTTCTGATACAGGTCAGTATTAGGCTCACCCTGAATGGCTTAATGTGATGTGAGAAGAGGGGAGAAGAGAAAGGGCAGCGTCATGGAAATGGCCGAGAAACTCAAGGCACGGACATCTCATGTGGGCAAGCTGAGATGTATTGTTGAGGTCAGGCTGTGTAATTTCCTTCTGAAAAGGCCTGCCCACTTACCAGTAATGATACCTTTCTTTCACTTCTATTTTTATCCCTTCCTTTAGGAAAAGGAATATATGCTCACTCGTTAGTTAAAATCCAAAGTCATTTTCCTGTTCTAGTTGCTTTTGTTCCTCGAGTTTGAGAAGAATTGAATTAGGTCCGCGTGAAACATTTGGTCCGTCAAGTTTCCATTTTCCTATTATCTCATATATCTTTCTTTTTAAAACACTCTCCCCTCTCATCCGCCAGATCTGTATCATGGTGCCCCTCTTTCGTCTTTTCTCTTTTGGATAAATGCAGATATACTGGGCTTTAAAATTCTACCTGGATAGATTATCTGCTCTGGCACAAAGTGGCCCTGTCATAAAACCCAGAATTGAAGCATCCAGTATTGACCTCTTTAAATTCAGCCTCACTTTTAAATAATACTGGACTAGGTTGTAGGATGTCATGATAACTAAACTGTTTCTCTAGACGACATAGGTTAATCCAGCAAGCCTTTCTAGGAATTCTGCTGCAACTGGTACCCTCTACTACTGGACTCCATTATAAATGATTTAACCTCCTATAAAGCTGCATTTTAATAGGTGTTTATAGGCATCACTTACCAAGTATTTCAAGGACTCTTTAAATGAAAACTGCCAGGGAAGGAGGGGTAACACCAGAGTTTTTCTCACAGTTATAAACATTCCCACATAAAACAGGGTTGGTGGACTATGGGTGAGGGAACAATTACTTAAGGCTCCATCTCCTACCGCTGACCTTCAGTCATTCCCAAGATAACTGGAGAGGATTCCTGGACACTCCTCTTCACAGTATTATGTGTTATGTGCTCATTCTGTGCCAGGACCTGGGTCCTGGCCTGGACGCCTTGATCAAAGCTCGTAACTTATGGAGGGAAACAGAATGCTGGCCGTCCCGCCAGACAAGTAGTGTCCTTTGGGATTGGAGCTGGGTTGGAGGCACCCGTTTTTGAGGGTGCCAGGCCCTCTTTAGTCTCCTACTTATTCCTGCCAGTGGCTGACTTTTCTTTCTGGGGGTAGACAGCTGGAGTTTGATTTCCCACAGCTGGTTGGGACAGGAAGCGGTAAGGTGTCCCATGGGATCCACACCTCAGCCATAGGCTCCATTGCTCCATAGAGCATTGCTGTATTGCCATTGCTGCCTGCCCCCTCCTTCTGTCTGCTTGTGTGTGGCCAGCTTTGTCAGTTGCTTGCCTGTGACGAAGGTGGCAGGGCAGAAGACTTGACCATTTCTGTTGGTAACGTACTGATATGTAAAATGGAAACTTCCCTAAGTGCATTCGATTTCTATATTCATTTTGCTAAAATTTATGTGACCCATACTGTCATTGGTATGCCCATTTGCTGTGATGTGCAATCATTAAAGGTGACTTTGGTGAAGTGACTTTGGTGTCCTTGTCTGGAACCCTAACCTTCAGCTGTATAACATGTCTAGGGGAAACACATGTTTTAGATCTTACACATACAACGAGCTTACAAATGAGCTTGGGAAATAGTATCCACATGTAGGCTGGAGACTTCCTGTGGCGACAGGCAGCCTGTGAGGAGAGCCTGCTTTGGGAACATGACTGTTCCTCTCCTCAAGTCCTGTTCCTATGAGCAGCACCCAGAAGGGTGAATGAGCTGCCCTGGAATCTTTAAGATTCCTTATGAGATTTCAAAATTGTGTTTATGAACGTCACCCTGTTAGAAGAAAATGACTTGGTGCCCTCCTAAGACTGTGCACACACTACATTAATCCTGTGCTTTGTCCGTGACTCCCGAGGGAGAAGGAAGCTCAGTATTTAAGGCTCCTCTTCAAAACCGCCTGCCTCTGCTGGGTCACTGCTCCTACTGTTGTAGGGGTTCTTTTGTTTGTGTTTGTTTGTATTTTAAGATTATAACTACACAGCTTTTCTCTTCCCCTCTCCCCCTTCAAACTCCTGTGTACCCCCTCGTTCTCTTTCAAATTCGTATTTTTTTCTTTAATTGCCGCGTGTGTGTGTGTGTGTGTGTGTGTGTGTGTGTGTAATACCAAATACATAAATACTCCCCAGGGAAGCCTGGTCCATGCACACTCGGCATTCCTTGGTTGCCTGCAGTTTTGTTTTGTTTTTTTCTTTATAATTGAGTCCTTGTGAGCTTTCTCCCTTCTATATGAGACAGGGTCTCCTAAATATGCCAGAAGCTACAGCCGTGACGTCTCATCAGCATGGCTGCCTAAGCGCCATCCGAACAAGGATGACACCAATAGACATTGTTGGTTTTTGTTTTGACGGGATTTTGCTGTGTAGCCTAGGCTGGCCTTGGATTTGAGATCTTCCAGCTTGTGCCTCCTGAGTGCTGGGACTGCAGACTCTGGCACCAAGCCCACTTGTTATCTCTGCCCCCAACAGTAGTCTATAAAATAGATACTACAGTGATTGTGACGACAGGCTTGCTCTGTGTTAGTATGGAAGTAAAAATTCTAGTGTGGAACTCCCGGCACTTGGAAGACAGAAGCAAGAGGATTTGGGGGCCAACCTGCTCTACATGATGAGTTTAGGGCTAACCTGGACTACAAGATCATTTCTAAAGTTGGGGATGATAATGCAGATTTGTAGGCTTACCACTTATGAAGCCAAAGCAAGGAAGATAATCAAGACTTCAAGGATCGCTTGGGATACAAATGGAGACCTTGCTTCAAAAGGAAGGGAGGGAGGGAGAGAGGGAGGGAGAGAGGGAGGGAGGGAAAGGAAAGGGAAGGAAGTAAAGAGATAGAAGAAAAGAAAAAGAAACTAGATTTTTGAAATAGCAGTGTTATAGTAGATGAGTGGCATTGTACTTTGGATAAAAATTTACAAAGCGCCTTGACAATCGCCTGCTGTGGCCAAGGCCACTCAGGTTCTCAGCTCAAATGGTAGAAGGACCATTTTGAAAACCCCTTGGTTTCCCAGGGTATCTGGTTATATTTAGGTAGTCGTTTCCACTGAGTATGTCCTTACACTTCCTTATGGCCGATGGTTCTTTAAGTTAGCACTTCCTAGCTATGCTCTCCTGAGGAGCCAGACTTAGTGGTGCACTGTAATCCCAACTGTTTGGGAGACTGAGGCAGGAGAATCACAAGTTTAAGACCTGCCTGGGCTACTGAGCAAGTTTGAGACCCAGTCTGAAAATAAATAGATAAAAAGAAGTAAAGGAATGGTGACGGACATTAGTTTAGTGGTTATCTTAGGGTTTCTATTGCTATGCTAAAACCCTATGACCAATAGCAACTTGGTGATGAAAGAATTTATTCCAGGGACAAGGGATTTATTAGGGCAAGAACTTAAGGCAGGAGCTGATTGGTAGAAGAGTTCTGATTACTGGCTTGCTTTTCATGGCCTGCTCTACCTGCTTTCTTATAGCACCCAGGACCACCAGGTCAAGGGAGGTGCTGCCCACAGTGAGCTAGGTCCTCCCTTAACAATCATCAGTCAAAAAAGATGTACCACAGGCTTGCCCACAGGCTAATCTGGTGGGGACATTTTCTTAACTGAGGTCGTCCCTTCTTTCAAAACTGGCTAATCGCAATAAAACTAGCCAGCACAGTGGTGGAGTGCTTGCCTATTATACAGGAAGCTCTGGGCTTAATCCTTGTACCACAGAAAACAAGAAGAAAAAAAAAAAATGGAGGCTCTGGGTACTTGTAAGCCATTCTTGGGTCAAGTTGCCTGTGGGTCGGGGCAGCTTTGAGTTCCTGTGGATGAATCAGCCACTGACTCCTGACACTGGACCCAGCCACAGAGGGTAGGAGCTTTGTGTGCTATTACAGCTTCTGTTCTTTCTTTCAAAATTTTCCAGACTGTTCATTCTTTCTCATTTTTAGACTTTGCGTGGTTTAAAAATCTTTCTAGATGAACAGAGAAAGGCACATAGTTGACTATGTCCTGAGTGTGTGTGTGTGTGGGGGGGGACTTGGAGTTCCAGGTTGGGAGTCTCTGGAGCTGTGACCCTGGTTTGGGGTCTGAGGGGCCTTGGCTGTGATCGAGAGTGACCCACCTGCATGTATTCTGCTGGCCTAGGGTGGGTAGCAGAGCCTCAGTTTTATCAGCAGCAGTGAGGAAGATTTCAATACTTAGTATATTAAGGTATCTTTATGCCAAGAATTAGAGCAGTTGGCTTCCTGTGTCTCCTGTGAAGGAGTCGTGCTGGTCAGAAGCCCTTCAAAGTTTACCCCTGGGGCCCTTCTCTGCTGTTAAGTCAAGGGGCTGGCTTCTAGACCCTCTGGGTCACACCTCTCCTAACATGAGGATCAGCTGAATTACAGGCTCAATTTCAGGTGGAGCTGAGCTTGCATCTGATGACAGCAAGGACCTCCATGTGTCTTTCATTATCCTGTTGCCCTGGGAGATGCTGTTTAAGTTGGCAAATGTCCTTACTGAAAGCAAAGCTTGTCACTGGTGAGATTACTAACCCTTCTTCCCCTACCCACCCCCACCCCCAAGGATCAAATGCCAAGGAAAGGAGGGAACTGTATAGCTTTGAAAAGTGTGGCGAAGCCATCGAGTTCACCAGAAATAGTAGGGGTAAGATGTGGTTTCAGTTTGTTTACTAAGTTCAGGATAACAATATCTCAATAACAAACTTCAGAGGGGTGTGTGTACGGGTGTGTGTGTGTGTGCTTGCCTGCTTGTATTCAGATGTGTGTGTATGTGTGTGTGCTGCCTGCTTGCATTCAGAGGTGTGTGTGTGTGTGTGTGTGTGCGTGTGCATGTGTGTATGTGTGTGTGCTTGGCTGATTGCATTCAGATGTGTGTGTATGTGTGTGCGCTGCCTGCTTGCATTCAGATGAGTGTGTGTGTGTGTGTGTGTGTATGTGCTTGGCTGCTTGCATGCAGATGTGTGTGTATGTGTGCACGCTGCCTGCTTGCCTGCAGATTTTTGCATGTGTGTGGCATGTGCTGCCTGAATTTCAAACTCCTAGAAATCACTTAGAAGCTTTAGCTTGTTTTAGTCTTCAGTTCCATACTTTGATAATAAATGGATAGTAAATTTCAAGAAACTTACCGAAAAATCAGACAGATTTGAGATTTCTAGGTCAGAGGTACCCAGTCTTTCTTTGCAGAGAAGAAACTTCCTTTGGGGCCTTGGGGCCAGGCCTGTTGGAGAAATGACTAACTCCTCCTGTTCACAGAGCAGCTTCACTAGATACAACCTCACTGCCATCCAGTGGCGGTTGGCTACACAGCACAGGCGCTGACTAGATCCACTCACTCTTTCTCCCAAGCCTTTTTTTGTTTGTGTCTGCTGCTCAGTTTTCTATTTTTTTTTTTTCCCAATATGGTACCTGCACTATTTCCTGCCTCCCCAGTGGTAGGAATTGAACCCAGAACCTGCCCATGCTTGATTAACACCTTGCCACCTAGAACTTCTCAGCCCTGCAAGCGGTATTTGACAAGAAAATTTGACTCGGGCTTAAGGAATTGAGAGTAACTGAATCTGTTTCCCTTGTCCCATCTTCCTAGCAGTAGTTCTTGCTATCTGGCTACCCACCCGACTCCCCCAACTAGCCGTAAAGTGTGTATTTTCTCCTTGACTGTTTTTGTTGTTTTGGCTGAATGATTAATGCTCAGTGGTGCATGTGCTCGCCACACTTACTTTAAAGCTAGCTCCCCATCTCCCTTTGAATTTGTACTTTGAGCTATGGTTGACCAATATCCTAGCATGGTTCATGACACTTCGCCTGCATTTCAGTTAAGGGTTATGTGTCCCATAGGATCTGAGCTGGCCTCAGAGAAGGAGCCAACTAGCAAATGGAATTATTTTGCCTTGTGAAAAAATTCTAGCCTTTTAAAACTGGGCTCTGAGAAATTGAAAAAAAAAAAAAAAAAGCAAATATTCTTGGGAAGAAATGGGGTTTGTGAGTACTTGGCTAAAAAGTTTAGGAAAGGAAAGACCATTTCCTCTGGCCTCAGGAGCACATTCAATGTGAAATATGACTGTTTTTAAAAGAGCCCAGTTTAAATTTATTTTGGGGTTATTTATTTGCCTTGAAAAAGAAATGGATCGAGTGCTTATAAAAAATGTTCAGAATCCTATTTAAAATAAAGTGATATTTTGCTAAGTTAGGCAAGGTGCTCCCAGCATGTGCTGTTAATTAAAAGCAGCTGGGGCTTTTAGACGTGTTTGCAAGTACGCACCATGAGCAGAGCTGTTGGAATCTGGTGCACACGCTTGGCTCGCCTTACTGGAGTTCTTCATGGTAACGGGAACACATGCATCTTGCCTACCTCAGTGGATTCATAGTCTCTCAACACTTGACCAAACAGGTGGGACATTTCCTCCACAGGAAGAGCGACTGAAACAGAAACATCTAAGCCACTCTCGAAAAGTGGCGTTCCGTGACCCCCCCCCCCCATGGATTGCAGCATTAGGCCTCACGCTTTTATAGACTTCGTTTTGATTTTATATTGTGTGTGGTGTATCTGTGCATATGTGTTTTGTGTGTATGTATATATTCATGCGGGTCTGGGTGTGTTGAGGCCAGAAGTTAGTGCCAGGTGTCTTTCTCAGTCACTTTGCACACACACACACACACTAATATTTATAATATGTAATATAATATTTATACAATATATTATATACCTACATGTAATAGAGATAATAATATATATTAATATATAACATTAATGTAGATAGTGTTTATGTGTTTGCCTGCATGTATTTGCACGTACCATATGCATTCCTCGTGCCCATAGAGGACAGAAGGGGGTGTCTAATCCCCAAGACCTGGAGTTACAGGTTGTTAGTTGCCGGGTGTGCTGGGAACTGTACCGGCATTCTCTGAAAGAGCAGCCAGTGCTGTCAGCCCCTGGCCACTCTCCAGTCCCACTACCCTATGTGTTTGTGACAGAGACTCTCTTTAGCTGGAGCTCACTGATGTACCTAGGCTAGCTGGCCAATTAACTCCAAGGATCCATCTGCCTCTGCCTTACAGGTACCAGGATTATAGGCACGTTCTTCCAGGCTTTTAAATGTGGGCGTTGGGGATGCAATCTTGGGTCCTGTTGCTTGTGTAGCAAATGTTCCACTGCTGAAGCCATCTTCTCAGTCATCTTCCCGGAGTCTCCAGAGATGCCTCGATGTCGGCCATCTGGCCCTCAGCGTGGTCAGTGGATAGGAATGTGCACATTTGAAAGAGATATAAACTAGTATTACTCAGTGGCAGAGTCAACTTCTGGGGACTCCTGTGAGGTCCCTAGTCACCTGGTGCAGTTAGCCAAGTAAACTCAGCCCCAAGAAAGCAGTAATGCTCCCCCTATGTAAACTGGGTAGGTGTTTCAGCGCTCCGGGTGGTCGCTTCCTCTTCTGCTGTCCTCTCCCATCGGTTAGAATGGAAAATTGAACATTTACTGAACAGAATTTCGAGTCGTGGATCTCAGATTGGAAAAGGACTGTATGGGTTCTCCTCCCCACTTACACTTCCTTTCCTTCTAAAAGGAAAATAAATCTAAGAAGGAGGAGGAGGAGGAGGAGGAGGAGGAGGAGGTGGAGGAGGAAGAGGAGGAGATGATGTAATGTTGAGATGTTAGGCTCTTTCCCAAGAGGTTGGGGCATCATCAGGTGTTTTCATTCCAGAGTCTATTTAATGTTTAATGAAAATTTCAATTAAAAAGTGACCCTGTCAAGATCCTAAGGCTAGGCTTATAGAAATAGCAATTCCACCTGTAAATCATGCTTACTCTTGGGTTGTCCAGACTGTGAAGTGTCTCGGTTTCCAGTTGTAACTTAGCTTTTACTGAAATTCAAGAGATGATACCTTTGGAAACGTATCAGTATTTTTTTAGACCTATAATTGTATGTGGTTTTGTTTTTTAAGTCTTAAATCTTATGGAATATAGAGGTGCAGCTTAACTCAGTCGCCTCTTGCTTTTTTTTTTTTTTTTTTTCTTCTTCTTCTTCTTCCATGAGGCAAACACAACAGTATCTTAAATTAAATCAGAGTTTCCTGAGCTTCTGGAATCTTATTCCTAAATTTTCCACTGGGTAACCTCCAAGGCTCTCTCTTGCCTGTGTCCCCAGTTGACACAAGTCAGGCCCTGACTCCAGGGATGGGTTCAATGTGGCTCTGAAACAGCATTTCTGGGGAGAGAACCTTTGAGGAGAATAAATCTAGAAGGGCCTGGAACACTTTTAGCCATTGGGTTGTTAGAGAGCCTTTTGGAGCTTCTGAGATTTCTAAGCAGATGATGAAATTTAACACTGTTCGATTTTCTAAAATTACCAGAGAAGCATCAATCCCTGGTTTTCGTGGACTCTTTCAGTCCACACGAATAGGTTAGCAAAGATCTTTCAGCGCCACACACACATGTGGAAAACTCATTTGTAAAGAAAAAGGGCAGTTAATGTGTTCAGGAATAAATACAGAAGTCAGAGCCTTCCCAAAGACTTGGTTGGTATCTGTTCTTGGTATTGGAATAATTTGATGATCAGGGTCGGCCTCCAGTGTAGCTCCACTGTCTGCTTCAGCAACAGAGCAGAGAATACCACTTCTTAGCCACTGCTTTGTGACTCTCATGGACCAAGAGTTAATGGAACTCTGCCCTGCAAAATAATCCTGGAGGAAAATGAGGCCATCACTACCGATGGGGTTGAGGAACTAGAACATGCGAAAGTGTGCTGGAAGACATGACGTGTTCATGTCAGCCTTGCTGTTTGTACAGCACTGAGCCTCCCAGGTTTACTCAGGTCCCACTGTTGCTTCATCTAAAGGGAGGAAGTCAGGATGGCAGGGATGCAGTCAGCGAACAGCGAGGATCCATCCACCACTCCCTGTAACACCCAATCCTGTGGCTGTTCACAGATACTGGAGGGGAGAGACTCACAGAAGTTTTTTTAAAATGAATATCTGTTGATTCAAAATAGCACAGTTCAAAGTAACTGATGTTCCCTAGTCTTTTTAAGGATTTATTTATTTACTATATGCAAGTACACTGTAGCTGTCTTCAGACACTCCAGAAGAGGGAGTCAGATCTCATTATGGATGGTTGTGAGCCACCATGTGGTTGCTGGGAATTGAACTCAGCACCTCTGGAAGAGCAGTCAGTGCTCTTAACCTCTGAGCCATCTCTCCAGCCCTGTCTGTAGTCTTTACTTGAAACAGTTTGTACTTGCTTATTAGAATTTGTTTTTTTTTTTATTTTTAGAGTCTCTATAAACTATATACAAAAATATTTTGCAATGTTTTATATGCTACACCAATTTATGGCTTGCTTATTATATTTGATTCGGGTCAAGTGAGTATGGTTGTTTATCTTGATCTCTATAAATCCATTGTTAGGTGGAGCATGTTGATAATCTTAATGAGACTTTCCCAAGATTCCTATCAGTGAGCAGTTGTTTTCAGGAAAGACTGTTCTTCACATCTTTGCAATGAGAAGAATTTGGCTCGATGCTCCATGAAAATTGACCATGTCCTGGTGTCCTGGGTCATTTCCATATCATGTTTCCTGTATCAGTATAATGGATTTTTCTTTTAGTGAGTTGAAGAGGGTGGCTTTTGTGTGGGTAAAGACAGAGTACCTGAAGCCTTGGACTGGGGAGGATGTGCAGTGTGTGTATGTGTGTGGGGGGGGGGGCGGAAGAAAACATCCGTAAGTTAAGAAAGGGTTAGGAAAGGAAGGGCAGCTGTTCAGCAAGCATAAGCCTCGTGCCCTCTGTCCCCTAGTGTCGTTCACCAAATCATAGTGCATTCACTTGAACACTTGTGCCTTAGTGACTGCAGATTTCAGGGGAGGTGATATGTTGGGACCTATCTTGCAATATGGAACATCATCAGGTATGGCCACTGTAGGGAGAGGTCAGAAGTACGTTCTAGAGGCCTCTTGCACATCGCTAGGCTAGGTGCCGTAGAAAGCTGGCATGATGGGTGGTCTGGACCAAGGTGGGAGCAGGTCCAGATCACTACCACATCTGGGCTTTTCCTAAGTTCTCTTTAGCATCTTTAGTTAAAGGAACAAGTAACCGAATTGGGAACTTAGAGAAATACAGTTGGGCGGACCCAGGAAAGTTCCCTTAAACTTTACCCTTTCTGTCTAACAGAAAGATAGCTGACATGACGGAGTAACTGTGAACTTGACCCCTTCCAGGGCTTAGTGTGGTCACCACAGCCAGTTGGGACATTTCATATACTGGGTGTAAAACACTCTGAATGTATTATCCTTTTGCTGATGCTTTTATATGCATGTTGTCTGCAAAGTTATAGTCTTCCTTTGTCAGATAATTTTTCCAGAGTACATCAACATTTCCAACCAATCATTTATTGTATAGCTTTAAAAAAAAAAAAAAAACCCAAACTAGAATTGTCATTGCTGAGGGAGACTCCATGTCTAATATCTGGCCCCTGTTCTGTGTTAACTGCTTGTTCATGTGTGCATTGTGTGCAGCATCTGTTACCCAGGAAGTGACATTTCCAAGGCAGATTCCCCCGTGGAAAACATAACTTTCCCATTCTCTTGCTGCTTTTCCAGAATAATCTTTTTTCCTTTTTATACTTTGGTGGGTTTGGGTAATTTATAATACGTGGTCTAAGATGGAAACTGTCTGCAACTCTAGTCTCTGCTACGCGCTCCCCACCCCCAACACCTTGCAATGAAATAAAGAACAAAAGCTACTCGTTTTTATTATTTTATTAGATATTTTCTTCATTTACATTTCAAATGCTATCCCAAATGTCCCCTATACCCTCCCCCTCACCCTGCTCCCCTGCCCACTCACTCTCATTTCTTGGCCCTGGCATTCCCCTGTATGGGGCATATAAAGTTTGCAAGACCAAGGGGCCTCTCTTCCCAACGATGGCTGACTAGGACATCTTCTGCTACAAATGCAGCTAGAGACATGAGCTCAGGGGGTACTGATTAGTCCATATTGTTGTTCCACCTATAGGGTTGCAGACCCCTTCAGTTCCTTGGGTAATTTCTCTAGCTCCTCCATTGGAGTCTCTGTGTTCTAGCCTATAGATGACTGTGGGCATCCACTTCTATATTTGCCAGGCACTGGCATAGCCTCACAAGAGATAGCTATATCAGTGTCCTTTCAGCAAGTTCTTGCTGGTATATGCAATAGTGTCTGTGTTTGGTGGCTGATTATGGGATGGACCACCGGATGGGGCAGTCTCTGGATTGTCCATCCTTTCATCTTAGCTCCAAACTTTGTCTCTGCAACTTCTTTCATGGGTATTTTATTTCCTATTTTGGGGGAGGAATGAAGTATCCATGTGTTGGTCTCCTTGATTTTCTTGTGTTTTGGAGATTGTATCTTGGGTATTCTAGGTTTCTGGGCTAATATCCACTTATCAGTGAGCTACTCACTTGTTTAAAGACAACTCTCTTCTGGGCCCAAAGGATTAAAGGCTATTTGCATTATAAAACTCATTGTGTTTTTTTTATAAGTGTTAGGTGCTGGGTTGAAGGTTCATGGGCCACTTCTAAGTTCGGTTTTAGGAGTCACCTTATGCAGGAAGACAGCTTTGCAGCATAAGGAATGGCTACATGGCTCAGCCATTCTCTGTCACCATTCTTATCCGAAGTGTACAGCTCAGACTTAAGACTGTAACCACCACCCTTGAAAAATAGTTCCATGTCTTTGTAAGAATGAGGTCATTAACCCGAATGCTCTATAAAGTCTGAATTGGTGGAGACTGTACTACTAAAATATATACCATTGGACCATCTTATCAAGTAGAACCCGGCTCTCTAAGGAGCCTGCCTCTGTCTCTAATATTGGTAGATACTTTTACCTCCACCCTTTTATATTGTAACTTCTGTCCATTTGTCTTTCAGCCAATATGGGACATGTTAATGACCCCTAATTTTATAAATGAAATTATTGCTGCTCATATTGTCCAGATGTGAACCTAAGCAGACCGTGTGGGCTTTCTGACTTAATGGCTAAGCGATGCCAGCCTTTCCCTGGTAATTGAACCTTCTGTCATCTGCAGTCAGCAGATGATGGTCTCGAAACAGGAGGCACACAGTCAAACTTCCTGTTCATTTCAAGGGAAGCCAGGAACAGATGGAGAAGCGTCAGATGCAAGAACCTTACTAACCACACCATTTCAGTAGAGCCCTGCTCATGTCCTGCCCTCACGCTGGACGCCGTGACAGACTCTGGGATAGCTGGAGTAGTATCCCAACAGGTTTTTGGCTTGTGTCAAATGCTATGGGTGTTCCCAGCTCCTCTCAACTCGGCTCAAATGCTGCCTTTCCAGGAGGGCAGAGCCATCTTGAGTAGTTACATATCCTCAGTCAAAGTGTTCCTACTTACTTGGCCCTCTTGGAACACTGCAGTATAGTTCATTTGTTTGTCTTAATAGTTTTTATTTTGAAATGAATACATCCCCCAGATGACCAAAGCCACACAGAGGAAGATTGGAAGACTATTTGAAAGAGCACTGCTGTCTATCCAGTTCTGAGTCCACCAGCCTTGTGTCACAGCCTGCTGGCAGGTCCTTGCTCTGTGCTGACATTGTTCCAAGTGTGACTAGGGTGGGCAGGAATGACTGTAAAAGTTTTGGTTAATTCATTTTCTGTTTTACATTTACAAGAGTAAGTACAGGATGCATGTCAGAAAACTTGATTCCACGCCGCCTTCTATTCAGAGCTCCTGTTGCAGGGCCCTGTGACTCCTTTCTGTCCCAGTGTGAAGTCCACACACGGTGGCTGTGTCATGAATTCTGTGTGATTTGATCTAAGGTCTGGCTTTTTCTCTTCCAGAGTGAATGGTCAGTTGGGAAAGGAGAGAACTGTGCCCAAGCTGCTCTCACACACCCTCTTGTGGTTTTTAAGAGTGAGGAGGGATGCGTGTCCAGTCGCTATGATGGGGCCTGCTCCCATTGGATAGCCAGCAATCAGATGTGCTATGCATTAGGTGGACTCTCTTAGGAAGAGAAGACTATGTTCTGTAAAGGCCAGACCAGGCAAGGAGCGGTTCTCACTTCCTGAGTCCGTTCTCTGGCCCCAGAACCACTTCTAATGTTGCCATCTGGCTCTCGACAGTCTGTTTTTGAAGTACTTAGTACATGGGGAGTCCCTTGAATTGAATGCTGGTTCTGGCTGGTTCGGGTGTGTGAGACTGAACAAATCCTTTATCTGGGTCACACTGGTCTGCCCACCTCCTCATAGAGATGGGATGATGACAGAGCCCTCCTCATGGTGTTGTGGACAATTGTATTTGGAAATTTCAGTACCCCCACTCAAGTCCAGAACATAGCACATATTAAATCACCATCATGTTGGCCACAGCGACTGTCACCTTTGTATCCACAGTTCTGATGCTCCGGGCTTAGTGCATTGTTTCTGATCTTGTGTGGATTGGGATTATTTTTCCATGGCCACATTTTAAAGAACATAGTTTTCTGAAGAATTAAATGACAAATGGTAACTAACACACACACACACACACACACACACACACACACACACACACACACCAGAATAACTTAGAAAGCCCTGGGACCTGGGGAGCAGAGTGGGCTCCTCAGAGCAAGCCACCTTTCCCTGTCCTGTCGTTGACTGACTGAAGTAGTTCACAGGCAGATTTGTCTCTCTACCCTTTCTCTCAGAGTCCTATAGTGCTGTGCATGCATTGCTCAGAAATTCAAAGCCATCAAAGGAGGTTACTTCCACAGATGACTTAGAAGTGTGGACTAAGGACTGGAGAGAGAAGCACTCCTGGAGCCTTAACCTCTGCTGTGCCAAGCACTCGTGGGTACAGGGGGTAGGGGGCTTGGTGCTCACTCCCAGCCTCCCAGTCTCTTTCCCAGGCTCCTGTGATGGCTCCCAGAAGTGGCCTGAATGTGTAGCGTGGTTTCCACTGTGCCCTTTCCTCCCTCACTAACTGGCTTCTTGCTATTCACAGTTCCACGGTCTTCCTTCCCCACCACATCGGAACACACAGAGGCTCCTGCAGCCACAGGCTCTGATTTGTAGCTGTCCCGGGCTTTGAGATTCATGTAAGACCACGTGACCCGTTGTCTTCCGTGAGGTCCACCTTCAGAGGTCGCTGGAGCTCTTCAGTCCCTTTATTCTAGCAGAGTGAAAATTAATACTTAATTTGCAAAGCCGGCTTTAAGCCCCACACCTTAGGTTCAGGAGGATGGGTCATTGTAACCAGATGATGTGTCAGTGACTGCTATCACCCTCTCTTTCTCACTTTCTAATGTTTCGCACACACTTTTGAAGGAACCTGTGCGTGCTGATGCCAGCTGTCCCTACCTCACGTGATTGCCAGGGTTTCGGTAGAATGGCAGCAGAGAACACTTTTTTATTTTATTATTTGGATTGGATATTTTCTTTATTTACATTTCAGATGTTTTCCCCTTTCCAGGTCTCCCCTTAGGAAACCCTCCTATCCCATCCCCCCTCCTCCTGTCTCTATGAAGGTGCTCCCCTACCCACCCACTCTCGACCTCCCACTCTGGCATTCCCCTACACTGGGGCATTGAACACCCTCCGTCCCAAGGGCTGCTCCTCCCACTGATGTCCAACCAGGCCATCCTCTACCACATATGCAGCCAGAGCCATGGGTCCCTCCATGTGTACTCTTTGGTTGGTGGTCCAGTTCCCAGGAGCTTCAGGGGTCTGGCCTGTTGACACTGTTGCTTCCTCCATGGGGCGGCAAACCCCCTCAGCTCCTTCAGTCCCTTCTCCCCCTCCTCCATCAGGGAGGGGACCCCCCCCCCAAGCTCAGTCCAACCAACCATTGGCTGCTAAATCCACCTGAAAGGTGTAAATTTAATACTTTCATATTTAGCTATGTTTTCTCTCTCCTCCCTCAACACCCCTAGAGTTTAAGAACTAGAAGCAGTTTAATATGGCTGGTCTTATTAATCCTATTAATCTTTGATCATTTCTCTCAGCTGCACAAGCACTAGCATCCAGATACTGGATATTTAGTTCAAAGTTACCTGGCTCTCACTGCCCACAGAGAAACCAGGAACAGGTCAAGCACATTCGTCCTCTTTGGATTTTTTCCCCCCTTTTTCTTTTCTAGATACAGTGACGGTTGTGCCTAGAAGAGGACCTAATCATACAAAACATAAAACTCACAGAGAGGCCACGGCTGCTTTTTAACCCCTTTCTGGTTTTTCTAAGTGGCTTCAATGAGCATGTCTTTACAAGGCTGTTGCAAAAGCGACCAACAGGCGGAGCCCTAATGCAGTCTTGCAATGATTTCTTTTAACTTCTCCCCTTTAACAAAGTTGCCCAAGCGCCATTGGAGCCAATTGAAAACATCTGTTGTTTTATTTATAGCTACAATTTCTAAGAAGCATATTCTATAGCGGTTGAAAAAGGAGTTGACAGCTCATAATTCATAAAGTTACTGGGGCTAATCTGATAGAACAAAATGTACAAACCTCCTTCCCATGGTGCAGGCGCTGTCACTTCCTGTTCAGCCCTACAAAGAAGTGGTGGCTGGGGTGGGGGTGGGGGTGGGGAGGGGACCACAGAAAGGGTCCTCTCTGAGATGCTAATGGCAGAAGAGAGCACCCCACAGCGAGGGCACTGCCTTCCCCTCTGACACAGCACGCTCTGCCAGACCGAGTCACTGGTACTTTTTCCATTAACAACATCCCAGGTATTTCCATTTAGAGAAAATCAGCATTTTCCCACCATTCCCACTTTGCAGCCAGGAAGTTTCAGCTGCGTCCTGTCTGCAGGACGCCTCGCTTCCACTAGGAGCTAAAGGTGTTGATTAAAAAGCCTGAGTGGTACCTCCCATCTGGGCGGCAGGCTTATTTTACACCTTTTCATTCAGCAATTTGCTCCTTTATAGTGAGTTGCCTACTTCATGTCCCCCCCCCCCCGCCGCCAGACCTTTAAGCAATTATTACGACACACGCACGCCTCAAATGTCATCTCCCTGTTTGTTAGCTTATTCTGAGAATCTTTGGCGGAACAAGGTCAGATGCAATCAATATATACTTAATATTTTGCTACAGTTCTGCAGTGCTTCCTGGTAGTTAAGGAAAAAAAAAGATTAGCCTGACGTAAAGGACTCGCCATAGCTTAGTGCTATTTCCAGCTGGAGGTGCTGTTAAGAGACGGTACTGATACAGTCCATCTTGCTTCAGTGGGCCCATTTAACATTCTTAAAGCCAAGGTCACTTCTTTAGTGAAGAGGTGGGTAAGTTTGTGTTCATTTATTTGATGAACATGGTGTCTTTTGATAGAGGAAAATGTGTTCGCCCACCAGAATTAATCACCTGGAACAGAAGAAGTAAAGACATATTGCATGATTTCTTTCAAACCATGATCCTTCACGCCATTAAGGCTGTGTTTACCTTTATCTCAAGATCGTTTGCCTTTATTCTGTGGGGGTAGCATAGCTTTCTGCTTGTGTGTGTGTGTGTGTGTGTGTGTGTGTGTGTTTAATTAAGGTGTTTTGTTAACGAATAACTGACTGTTACAACCTCAGTTTCTCGTGTATTTCTCGAATTTTATCGGGAATTTCCCATTCAATATTTTTGAGTCATTCATCTCCCTTGCCCATTCCATATGCAAGTCATCTTTCTCTTGTTCTCCCTCCTCTGATATTCTAGTCACCATATATTTTGTTGTGCTTATTTATTTTTACACGTATGGGTGTTTTGTGTGGGTGCCGCCTGCGTGTCCTGCCTTCAGAAGCCACAAGTTGTCACTGGATCTCCTGGGACTGGAGTTAGCCCTTGTGAACTGCTGTTCAGGTACTGGCAATCGACCCTGAGTCCTTTGGAAGAGCAGCTAACGCTCATACCCACCAAGCCACCTCTTCAGTGCCCAGGTCTTTACTGGACCTTTCTTCTACCTGATGACTCACAGAGAGCCCTTCATAGTTTGCCAAATATGATAAGTTGGCCAGTTATTTTTAGCTGAATAAACCCAGTGACATTCCTGAGGAAGAATGTGCTTAGTTTAGCCTTATGAGGAAAATATTTAATAAATGCTGTCCCAAAAATATTTAGCCTGGCTGAGTGGGCTGGCAGGGGCTCAGGCCTGATAAAGGAGAAGTGATGGTAAGAAGCTGGCCCACCAATCCCAGGCCAACTTGAACAAACATGCTTCTTGTCACCAAGGCCCGTACATGTTGCCAGGATCATTTATATCAATCTCATGCACAGCTTTTTGCAGCCTCTGTTCTTGGCTGGGTAACCTCCAGAGTGCCAAGTGAGCCTCCCAAGAAAGCAAGCTGGATTCATTCAAGTCAGTTTGCCACTTAACTGCTGTACTAACTTTGGACAAATCATGTCGCTATTTTAAATCTTCCTTTTCCTCATCTGTAAAATGGGGATAATTATACGTCCTCCCAAGTCTCTTAGGGGTCTGAGAGTGAAAGTCAAGGGGCTTCTCACCTGTAGTCATGGTAACTGGGCTCCACTGCTTCTCCAATGCCCCATTTCCACAGTCTCTCCAAACCACACATCCAAACTAAGGAGTCTTGCCCTTGGCCAGAACTTACCTCGGGACCTCAGTCAAGTTGTGACTCTAGAGATGCACCAAACAACAAGGGTCTCTGCCCCTAATATCTGTTGGTGTGACATTAGATAGGATATCAGACTTAATCACTGAGACAGGGAGACCTTACACTTAGTACACAACCCAAGTTAAGGTGTTCTGCTGAGTTCCACTGTAAAGCCAACCTTTGAAGCCAAGCGCAGCCAGGCAACAGCTATCAGTATCCTGGCTCCTGGCATCCTGCTCTCTGTATCGCAGGAACACTCATCCTCGAGTCTTGCTCCTTGAAAGTTGTGGTCTGAGATCTCGCAGCATGGGTATCAACCCCTCGCTCAGCTGGGATTATTGATATATACCTGAAACCTTGTACAGCAGCCCTCAGCATCACTGTCAGGAGCATTCTTACCCACAGAGGTGTTTTCTAAACAGTTTGCTACTGACTTCCTAGACAAAGGAAGTTTGTTTGTTTGGTTGGTTGGTTGTTTCTTTCCACTTTAGGTGTGGTTCCTGATACATGAGCACAGGTTACCATAGAACCTTAGTAAGTTCTGGTAACTTGGTAAGGACCTGGTGAGGATCTCTTCCTGGCTTCCATAAGGCCTCCTTCCACAGATCCTCCTCTTGAAAGGGCGAAAACACTGATCTCATTATGAAGGACTTCCCTCCCCCAATACACACACACACACACACATACACACCTCATTTAAGGGGCAGAGGGTGTTACCTCAAAGGACTTCAACATATGAATTATGGGAAACACAATACAGTCCATGGCAACTAATTCACATCCCTTACCTTGAAATGTACCAAAAAAAAAAAATTACAGATAACATTTATGACAAAATATTAATTGTAGGGTCTAGGTGGAGTATAGCCAGGCATTCAAGTTTTCAGTATACTTTTAAATGTCAGAGAAAAGTCATGGCTGACGAGGATGGGGTTTGGTGGTTCTTGGTTGCCTCTGATGTCCATCCAGCCTTTCTTAAAACTCAGCATTGCTCAGTTTGCTGCTTTGGCAGTTTCTCTTTCTCAAGTTCTGTCCTCCGTTGGCCAGCATTTGCTTCTGCCTGGGCATTGGGTTTGCCAGCCTAGATCAGACATCTTCCTGGCCTCTGGGGTCGCCATGTTAACTTTCCAATTCCTTCCATTTCCTCTCATCGCATCTGGGGCTTCTCAAACTCCACCTATGATCTGGCTTCACTGTAGCATTTGTAACATATTTTCATAAGTTTGATGGTGAGGTTTAGTATCCAATGTATATAGGAGAGATGTGAACATTGCGGCCAGCCCTCGCTCACCTTGTTCTGCAAGGTGTCCCTATTTCCATCTGCTATGAACAGGGGTGCCCACTGCTCCACTGTGTGTACCCCTGATTACCTGTACAGTGTGAGAATGGAGGGGAATACATCTACTGTCTAACTTGGGGTCAGGAGATAGCCCCAAGTGGATGCCGCTGTTGAGGTGGCTTTTCTTGAACCCACCAGTACTTGGCCATTGCCTGATGGGATTGAGGATCACATGTCTCCTGTGTAACATGACACGTTTACTGCAGTTACCGCTGAAATTTGGGAACCTTGAAATTTTGGGAAACATCATAGGAAACATTTTCAAAACCAGTCGGACTGACGCCGAGAAGACTGGCCCATGCTAAGCACATGCACACTACTTAGGAGCTTATGCCATGGACCAAGTGGCTTAATTTCTCAACATCTGTTTCCGTGTCTTTACATCAAGAATAATAAAGACAATACATCTTTGAGCTGGTATGAAAAAAAAAAAAAAAAAAAAAGAGCATACATGTTAAATGGTGTGGGGTCATGGCTCCTAGCTGGTGTCATTAACTGTCCTTCCTTCATGCATTGAACAAAGAGCCAAGTGCCACCATCAGAACCTGTGTGAAATGTGATATTTTTTTCTCTCTCTCCCCAGTCCCACCTCCCCATTCTTTCTTTTATGGGTCATCTAAGTCATGCTTCAAATGAAATCTTTCTAAGCCAACAGGCCAAAAGACCAACTTCCTTATAAATCATTGGCCTTTGAAATCCCTTGGACTCAACTATAAATTATTTTCTTGGTAGGAAATGGGGGTGGGGGGGAGAAGCTCTCTCTCTCTTCCCTATTTACCTCCTGCTCAGCATTTTAATTTGCTGTGCACTGTAAGTTGTCATCTTTGCATCAGATTCCAATTTAGGTGATAAAGATCACAATTAATTAGCTTGCCCGTCAAAGATTAAGTTGTAACCTTGCCCTTCCGTATTCTGAAGTCACTTTATGGCTTTAGTAGAGGCCGTCAGAGGCAAAGCTGTGCGCCTGCTGATACTTCCTAAGACCTCTGCCTGCTGTTTGTTTCTGAGGCCAACCTAAAAGCCAGTCTAGAAACAAGATTAAGTGGACAGAGACTCCTATTCTCTTCTGACTCGTGGAGCAAAAGACAGATGAGGCGGGGGGGGGGGGTGAACTTGGAGATGTTGAGAGCTAAGGAGTGTAGGATATCTGCAAGGACTTTCAGGTGTCGGTTCAAATCTGTTAGCCGCTTGAAAATGTCAGTGTTACTAGTTACATCTGAAAACAGTGGTTACGCCTACAGATTTACCTTCACATCAACTCCCACATTTCACTGCCCGTCCTTCCGTCTTCATTCTCCAAAGCAAAACCTAGTTCGCTTGTGGAAGCTTAATTGAATTTATTACACAATCATTCCAACTTAGCTTATCCTTCAGATTCAGAGACTTGAAGTCAAATAACTTACAGATTAGTGTTATGGTCCTCATTGGGAGACAGTATGATAAGTTCAAAACAGTATAACCTTTGAGTTGACTTCTGAGAAGATACTGAGTATTATTTATAGAGTGAGAAGCAAAACGTTAGTAACTATTCTGTCAGATACGCTTCAGGCTCCCCTCCTTAAAGAAGTATTGAGAAGACTGACCTAATATTATAGAGAGTCAACTCAACTTTTGTCATCATGAATGAATATTGAAAAAAAATCTTTGAATGGGGCGTGGGAGATGGCCCAGTAGTTAAGAGTACTGGCTGCTCTTGTAGAGGACCCACACGCAGTTCCTGGCACCCACGTGGCTGCTACAACTATCAGTAACTACAGTTCTAGGGGGTTCAGTACCCTCTTCTGGCCTCCTTGGGCACATGGGGCACATGTGGTTCAAGTAGAGCCATGCAGACAGACACTAATATGTGTAAAAATGAAACCTTTTAAATCTATTAATCATTCTGGGACTAATGACCGTCTTTCTACACCCTGGGTACTTTGTCCACTAACTCATATAATTACTCCCATTTTACAGATGAAAAACCTCAGGCCTAAATCAATTAACTTGTCCAAGGTTACTGTTCTTAAGTGGTACCCCAAGGATGGAAACCCATGTCTCTTTGTGCTTTTAATCATGTCAGCGCTACTGATGAAACCAGTGTGTACCAAAATGAACAAACCCATGGTTTATTTTTTTTTTTTTAACTTTGTTTTTGACTTTTAGTCTTAACTGTCTTGCCCAAAGAGCGCACCAGCTTTTGATGTGGCTTGCAGCCCGCAGAGCTTAAGAAGTTTGAAGTCCAGGGTATTAGCTGTTATAGGTAGACAGTATGAACGTGCTTACAGCGTTTGTTTAAGAAAAGAATTGGGGTTGCTTTGATTTGTGTCCACTATTTTTTTTTTTTCTCTTTTGAAATCACTAGAGAAGATCGGTCCAGACAGAAAGAAAGCTTGGATTCAGCAAGTCAGTGGACACTTTAACATCTTGAGTTAATATCGATCCCCATTTGCATATATCCTTTCTTTCCTGTGTATTCCATGTTAGATTTTGAGTGGGAACGAGCAGTTTTTCACACACTTCCAAGCCGCTTCCATTAGGAATGAAATACTTGGCTTGGGCAGTCTTCTGCGTTTTGATGTTTCCGCTTAAACTTTCCACTCGCTCCTGCCAGGCACTAACTTTAAAATGTCTTTTTTCTTTTCTTTTAATTTATTTATTTATTTATTTATTTTTTTGAATGGAGAACGCCTCCAAAAGCTGCAGCTGTGTGTTGGTTTCATCTTGCACTTGGTAGCGCTGGCACCACTCAGAGCCACAGAATGCTCCTATCTCCCACACACCTCTGGTGCCCAGGAGTGTTGAGGCTTGCCCGCTTCAGTAGTCTGGGAAGGGCTTCAGGTTGGAGAGAGGTTCTCTTCTGTTCTGTGATTGGCTGTCACCAGGGCCTGCAGAAAGAGCAAACAGAACATGCAGCCTCCGACGTAGCATGAGTAATTTCTTCTATGACCTGGGGCTCCTGGTTCACCGGAGTTCTTGTAAGTGTGGAAGGCTAGTCTAGGCTACCTTTCCTTAGCAATTAGACACACGTAGGTTAGACTCCCTCTTCTCAGACCTTTTGACTCTTCTTCCTTTGTTTTCTTCTTTCTTTCTTTCTTTCTTTCTTTCTCTTTCTTTCTTTCTTTTCTGTCTTTCTTTCTTTCTTTCTTTCTTTCTTTCTTTCTTTCTTTCTTTCTTTCTTTCTTTCTCTTTTTTTTCCTTGCACAACGTTGACTTTTTCCGATGAAAAATGATTTGGCTAAGTGAGAAACTGGGCTTGGGTGTGTCAGGAAACCTACAGACGCTTCCAGATGCTGAGGAAGGAGGATTGCAGCTCTGCAGCCCTTAGACAAGGCAGTACGGCAAGCTTCCCGGCCCCCAAGTGCATTCTGATTCAGGTCCAGACTATCTGGAGAATCGCATCGAATGGAATGTAGATGTAAAATGGGGATGTTCAGGCTGCTACTTTGGGGTTTGCTTGGCAGCCCCAACCTGTATATTCTGTAGGGTTTTTTTTTTTTTAATTATTATTATGAAATGATTGTTGGTACCATTATGTTTTCTTAGAGTTTGATTTCATGGACTATCAGGGAACAGCTAGCCTGTTAGTCATCCCCAGCTACTTCCTGCTGGAATCGCTTATGATGGAATCTACGGACAGAAATATAGGTCTTACATATGTATTGAATGGAATTAGAGACTAGTTGGGCTTAGAATTGTTGTAAGAAAGTAACACTTGCTTTAGAGTACTGTTTAGAATTCCAGTGGTGAGCCCATTGTCTAAAGTGAGTGATCGGGAACTGCCATAGCATCCGAGATTGAACATTTCTGAGAGGAAGCAAGCCGAGTGAGAGACCTTCTACGTAGGACATCCCAGAATTGTTGTTGTTTTCATTGTCTTACCTTGTAAAGTTTGCCCTGTCAAGTTCCCATTGTGCAATCCTGATCAGCTGTCGTGAGTCATGCCTTTACTCAATCTAGCTTCTTCGGTAGTAAAAAAAAAAATCAGCTGGGCATCCCCTTGATATGGCACAAAAAAGGAGAACCCTTCCTTCTCCTCTGTGTGCACAGTGCTTTGAAAAGGCCAGTGTTCTCACAGATATCTGGTGGTCACCACAGTGGCTTTCAGAGACCTCATCTAGCAGTAGTCTAGTGAGATGGAGACACTCTATAGCTCAGGATATTGATTTTTGTTATTGTTTGGTTTTTTTTTTTTTTTCAGCTGAAGTAGGGGGAGATAGAAACCTCCTGTGTGCGCAGCACTTGCCCAGCCAGCAACTGTTGGATGCATATTTCAATAATAGTTACATGAAAATTTTAATTATCATTTAATTTAGTTTTCATATTTGCCCGTGGAAATGATCGAGTTGATAAGATTTTGGAAAGAGATAAACTTTATTAAGCAATTCCGATCTCTGTGCCAGTGGGGTTGTTTTTTTTTTTTTTCCCAATGAAAAATGCTTATGTTACATGTGAAGGGAGAGGACTTGAGGGTTAGTTATGTGAGTGCAGTATGGGTATGTGTCTCAACTACTTACCCTTGGGTTTGGGATTTGGGGCTGTGCTGAGGCTTGTTAGCAGAAAGACCCTGTACTGAATCCTGATGGGTACCTCTTCTCCTTAGCTTCAGTTTCTTCTGTACATATGTATGTGGACAGGATGACCTTCATTTTGTTCCATGTAGAAGGGAAGGTATTTGTGGGAGAGGATACTGCTGTGAGCTGACACTCTGAAGCCAAGGGAAGTGGTTTATAGTTTATCAAAGGAAATGAAATGGTTTGCCCTTTACAGCTGTTGCTGCTGGTGTGTCAGTGTGTGTGTGTGTGTGTGTGTGTGTGTGTGTGTGTGTGTGTGCGCTTTGCATGTTTGCTTTCTTCTAGCCAAGGTCTTGCTGTTAGGAGATAGCCCAGGCTGTCTCTTACCTTGTGACCTTACAGTTGTAGCTTCCCAAGTGCTGGGTTGCAGTCCCGCACTGCCATTATCAGTGCTGATCCTTAGTACTTAACAATGGGTTTAGTTAGAAATTTTCTTAACATCATACACATCTTATAATATTTGTAGCACTGAAACCTAATTATGACCATTTAGTGTTTCTAGGAGTATATGAACTGTCTGTTCTAGCTAATTATAAACACCTGAACTTATGCATTAATGACAGACAAGATACTCCAGAAGATGTTGTCATTAAGATTCACAACCTATATTTTGGAGTTTGAGAAATTTAAGGTGAAATGTTTAGCTCCCTCTTCTGGCATAGTTTTGAAAACTTTTACTTCAACCATCCCCACCCCCTTTTGGAATAAGAACATGGTTCATCACTGTAACTTTGTCACAGAGAGTCATTTGAGGTTGTCATCCCATTTGATTGTTTTGTATTGTTGCCATTGGTAAAATATACACATAACATATGAAGACGCAGCATATCACAGTACTTGGTTAAGAGCATTTGTTGCTCTTACAGAGGATCCAGGTTTAGTTCCCTGCACCCACATCTGTAACTCCAGTTCCAGGGAATCTAATGCATTGTCTTTCCTCAAAAGTACCAGGCACACAAGTGGTGCATATACATCATATACATAAATGCCAGCAGAACACTCATACACATAATAGGAAATGCATCTTAAAACTATTTGAAGTATCTCATTTCCTACACACACACACACACACACACACACACACACACGTGTGTGTGTGTGTGTGTGTGCATGCATATGCAAGCAAAGGTTTTTGACATTTACACAGGGGCTTACTTAGTTGTTGGGTGGCCAGTGGTCATTTGTGTTGGCTTGCATTGATACCTTGGCATTGATAGAACTTGGTGCAAGGGCACAAAAGAATACCAAGCTACTAGGAATTCAGATATATCAGTTATGGACCATGGTAACAGCCTATCTCAAGATTTTATCTAGTTCTTGCCTACCTGAGCAACAGTTCTTTCATAATAACATAGAAGCCAGGCTTGCTTTCAGAGTCTCTGGACTCCCCTGGTTGTGTTCAGGACGTGGGGCTGAAGCATCATCTCTTTATTCTCCCTGAACATGCAAGCTCCAGTCTAGCCTGGGGCTCCTCCACCTAGGCCCAGTCTGTACTCTGAGGTGCCCTAACATAGGGCAGTCTGTCCTAGGACAGATGCCCCAGAAGGGAAAACATCAGAAGCCCGTTGTTAGGGGATTCTGGGTTTTTTTGTTTGTTTGTTTGTTTTGTTTTTGGTTTTTGTTTTTCGAGACAGGGTTTCTCTGTGTAGCCCTGGCTGTCCTGGAACTCACTCTGTAGTCCAGGCTAGCCTCGAACTCAGAAATTCGCCTGGCTCTGCCTCCTAAGTGCTGGGATTAAAGGCGTGCGCCACTACACCCGGCATGATTCTGGGATTCTTGATGAGCATTCAGAGAGTTCTCTCTGGAAGGAAACAACAGATATGTCTCTGGGACCCCAGCAGTGTGCAGCCTGGCGTAGGGATCCCTTTAGGAGACTCTAGTTTCCTATGGTTAGGAGTAATTGAATTACTTGTATTTAAATATTCTTCATTGTGGTAGAATGCACTTGACTGCTTTGCATGAAATCTAATGCTGGGAATGTCTCTCTTTCAGCGTTGACCCTTCCTGATCTGGCTGAGCAATTTGCCCCTCCTGATGTTGCCCCGCCTCTCCTTATAAAGCTCCTGGAAGCCATTGAGAAGAAAGGTAACCAGACTTCTTACAGGTTTTATTTCATGACTGTTATAATTTATAAGTATCTCTGGGCTACTCGTTATATGACCGTCTTACTAAGTGCTGTGGATAGAGGCTATGTTGTACATGTACTAGTTGTATGGGGACTCTGTACTGGGAAGAAATCCTGGCTAATAATTTCTAACTCTAGATCGGTGAGTAGTTCTCAACCTTCTTAATGCTGAGACCCTTTAATTCAGTTGTAGTGAAATCCAACCATAAAATTATTTTCATGTTGGGCGTGGTGGCGCATGCCTTTAATCCCAGCACTTGGGAGGCAGAGGCAGGCGGATTTCTGAGTTCGAGGCCAGCCTGGTCTACAGAGTGAGTTCCAGGACAGCCAGGGCTATACAGAGAAACCATGTCTAGAAAAACCAAAAAAAAAAAAAAAATTATTTTCATTGCCTCTTCATGACTGTAGTCTTGCTTGTGTTATGAACCATATTGTAAATATCTGTGTCTTCCTATGGCCTTAGGCAACACCCACCAAAGGGGTCATGATCTTCAGGTTGAGAACTGCTGTTCAAAAACTAATGTGTGCTTACTATGTGGGAGCTATTCAATTCGTTATAATTTAATAAAGATGATTATTAAGATCCTGCTCTTTAATAGTCCACTGGATTTGCCAAAATTATTGACATACCAGATAAATTAATTGTTGAGGTTGGCTTCCGAGAATATTTAGTACACATCTAGAATAGATACCGGATGGAAATTGGAATGTCCCTCTGGCAGCAGGCTCACAGGTTCTCCTGAGAGCTGTGTTTTGCATACACAGTCTGTTTTGTGTCCTAGGACTGGAATGTTCAACTCTATACAGAGCACAGAGCTCCAGCAGCCCTGCAGAATTACGACAGCTTCTTGATTGTGGTGAGTGTCATGGGACTGTTATAAATGAGAATAAAGTTTCTGTTTCTGATGATGTACCTCACCCCCATTCATACAGCACTGTAAATCTCAAAGGGATTTTCAACTCACATGTAGGAGTTCCTTCTGCCCCCATGATAGTAGCCTATACACCTTGGCCATAGGTCTTCTGAGTTGGGAATGGAATATAAGCGCTCATCCCTTTCCACACACACAAGCCCCTGGGGTTGAGCAGGAATTGCAGAAACAGTCTTTTTGGCATTTGCCTAACTCTGTGTCTCTGTCATTGTCCCTGAGCCTTGCTTGTCAGTCACATCTCATTCATTTGGGTCAGCCAAAAAGATTTAAGTCTGTGTCATTTAAGGAATGTCTCCTGGTGTCCTCTGACCCTGTCCTGTCTCTCTTTTCCTCCCACCTGGCTTGCTGGTTGTCTTGCTCACCAGCTTACTTTTTCACACCTTGTACACATCGAGAAACATGGCATTGGATGCTTTCTTCGGTAATGTACCCATAACCCTGCTCCCTGCAGAGAGAAAGTATCAGGTTAGCGTTGAATATCCCTACTGTGTGCTGGATTTCAGGATGACTAACATGTCGTTGAACGTGGAGTTGGGAGAAATCGAGAACATTCGGGCTCCTGAACCAGCACCAGCCGAGCCAGCTCCAACACACCATTACTTAAGAGACACCAATTCATTCTGCCAAATGGTGGCTTCACGTGGTTTCCTCTCTCCTTTTCCATACAGGGTAAAGTGGTACAACTTACCCCAGCTGACTCTTCTTGTGCCAGCTTCTCTCTCTCTCAAGTCCTTTTATCCCGTCACAGTATTCTGTCCCTTTCTGTTTCTTTCTTGTAGCTTTCTGCCACAAACTTGGGTATCATTTACCCAAGTTTTATATCTTTAAATGAAAGAGTTGCAATTGCTGCTGTTCTTATTCTGAGCAAGGTTCCGACCAAACTATGCAGGCCCGGGGATGCCCACCTGACCCTCACAAGGTAACCCTTTGAAGAGAGAAGCACCTTCAGGATGAGGCAACTCAGGGGATTTCTACACAAGGTGTTTCTTCGAGGGAAGAACTAGACTAGACGCTTGTCAGTGCTTGCTTTCACCTGAAGCAAGCCCGACCAAGGGTCGGAACTCGGGTCTCTCGGGTGCCTTGAACTCAGCTGAGCACGCACAGGGAGAGCAGCATTGCTTTTGTGTGTGCCCCATGCTCTTACCAACCGGGTCACTGGGAGCTGACGGGCAGAAGCCTTACCAGGGTATTAAGGAAACGCTGAATTTTGCTCTCTGCCAATTAAAATAGAGTTACATGTTTTGGTTACCAAAAAGGGGTTTGTGGGGGGGGGGGGAATGAAATTGAACACATGCTAAAAGTCACAGGAAACGTAAAGACACCAGAAACTAATGAAACTATGAAAAGTTGTGGTTAAGGTTTTAATGTTACCAATACAGAAAAAAACGATCCGGGTTAGCTTTGGAAAAAGTTTTTGCTTTTTTTTTTTTTTCACACCACTCATGAGATGGCGTAAACCACCAAGATTCACTCACGTCAATCATGTATTTTGACAGGTAGCTTTCCTTCCCCATTGACATCAAAACCCACATGTAGAACACTAGTACACTTTCCTAGCAGAAAAAAAAGAGCAAACCTTATCGAAACTTGGGAGCACATCCGCCAGAGTGTCTCCGGGTGGTGGCCCTTTCAGTCCATCAAGTTATTAGAGTGTCCGCGGAGAGCTTCCGTCCCACCTGACAGACGCTGGCTTTCAAGTACCCGTGTAAATGTGCAGTGCCAGCCAGCCAGAGGTGGGCAGCAGCCTGCTTTTCCTTGTCCTTTTACAGCATCTCATGTTAACTTGATGTTGCTGCTAGTCACTCTGTCTCCAGCAACAAAAGCCCAGATTAAGCAAATTCCTTTCACAGGATTTGGTGGTAAATTGGCAAAGCTGTGATCTATATCCAGATTATATTCTTCTGGTTGCCCCTGCCTTCCACTCAACTTCCTCATTTTACCCTAAAACAAGTTTTGTTGTTGTTGTTGTTGTTGTTGTTGTTGTTGTTGTCTTACTTGAGTTTTAATGGTCTAAATTTTCTCCTGACACCTTTTGGTTACTCTTAACTCAAGTATGGCTTCCTAAACCTGGCGCTCTGACTGTGTTCCGCCGATCAAGAGTGGAAGAATGTCACGTTCACTGCAGGGTATTTAGCCACATCCCCAGCCTTACCCACCAGGTGCCAGTAGCAGCCACCCCCAGTCACGACAGTCAAGAACAGTCTCCAAATAGTGCCAGACTCTTCCTACTCTACCCCCACGCCCTGGGAACCACTAAACCAGATAGAGATCAACCCGTGGCTGGCTGGGGGTTGGGGGGAGGAGGGACTTCCCCAGGGAACTAGAGTAGTGAAGCATTGAAGGAACTGGTTACCCATCAGTAGTTTGGTGAGAAGTGAAGCGAGGGACCACTGCCTCTTAGTTGTGGGTAGCTAAGAGCTGCCTGGTGGTATTAATTCAGAAGAGGAACCATATATTGCACATGTCAGAAAACCCAGGGCATGGGAGAAGTCACTTCACAAAAAAATAATAAATAAAACAAAGTGTAGTCTGTTGTCAACTCCCATGGATTTATATACATGGGGAGTCTATCCCAAGACTTGTGTGGTGTAATTTCATTCAAACACTGTGAAGACTCCATGGACCGAGCCTCCTAGATCTTTTTTTTTTTTTTTTTTTTGGTTTTTTGAGACAGGGTTTCTCTGTATAGCCCTGGCTGTCCTGGAACTCACTTTGTAGACCGGGCTGGCCTCGAACTCAGAAATCCACCTGCCTCTGCCCTTCAAGTGCTGGGATTAAAGGCGTGCGCCATCATGCCTGGCTCCTAGATTCTTAAGAAAGTCTAGGAAGTGAACGCCTGCCCCAGGGCTCCAGACCTGAACTGTTTGCCACAGCTCCCGTGTTGGCTGCTGAGCAAGGCCGGACGGGCAGGGGAGAGGCGCACTCTGTCCTTGACCTTGAGGCTCCCTAAGTGTGACGTGAGCCACATAAAACATACAAACTGCTTGCCAGGTGTCCTGGTGAAGGTATTGCTCATCAGCCCCCCCACTAAGGGGATGATGCCTGAGAGAGGAGCACGGGACTGGAACACCTTGAAGTCTATACACATCTCCTAATGGTGCTGCATACATTTTTTTTCAGGATGAGCAAGTTTAGAGATACCCATTTTCAAGGCAGAGAGACCTGAGGCGTACAAGGGCCACATCTAGAGGAGCCAGAAACCTCCGGTGCTCGTGTAATCTTAATTGGCATTACATCATTTCACAAATAATTGCTCAGTTTCAGGCTAGACCCTTTATTGCAAAGGCTCAGCATGGCCTGTGCACCCTTGTTAGGATGTGCTGGGTTGTCTGGTTAGCTCTCTAGGGTATTTCAGTTATCCTCTTAGGTCTTAACCTTTTACAATTTTTCCATGACCTGGCCTATGTACATTTATAACAAGGCTGTGGTGTCAGGGTCACGGCCATCTGGCTACTTAGTGGGACAAGGTTTGTTTAATGGAATGACAGACTTTCTGTACCTCAGCCTCACCCCAGATTCCCATAGCTTCTCAGTTTGTGGGTCACTTCCCATAAAAGGATGGGTAACCTCATGTGGTGGTCATAGAGAAGTTGGCAACAATAAAGGTTTCTGAGCTAAGACTTAAGTCGAAAATCAGACACGTACCATTCTAAGACGTTTTTTGGCCAGGTTTACCCACGCGTCACACTTCACTGTCGCTAGCCTTAGTCCTGAACATACAACATTCATGCTTCTCACTGTGTATGCATTCCATGTTGTCAGGCCACATAGACCTCAGCTCAGATTCAACACTATTGTATGTTATGGCTTATCTACACAGAGATTCCTGCTCCGTAGAAACAGTGTGAGGGAAATATGGAAGGCTTTGACGTGAATTTTCCATCCTCAATGTGTCTATCTTTAGGATGTTTGTAGACATTTACAGACACACACATACACATATGTACACATACACAAATATTAGTATGTCTTGAATTCTATAAACATGTTTGGTTGTGAAAATTGATCTTTGAGTTTCATTTTTTTTTAAAGTTAAATAAATTTTGGGTTGGAATCATTAGGAAAGAATTTCTAGAAATATTTGGAATGGCTCTTGATGTATAATTCCGTCATTTTGTATCATGGATTTATGCAAAGCGACGTAGAAGCATCTTAAAGTGACTCCTATATTTCTCATCTCCCAAACACTGCCTGAACCAGCTACACACTGGGTTATATCTTGATATTATCTTGTTCCATATGTCTCCCTGGCAGCAGAACCCCCAGTGCCGTAGTGAAGGCAAGAGAATGAGTAATGTCAGGTCCTCTTCCTGAGCACACTGTTCCCCAGATAATGTCCCATTGTCCAACGCCTCTCTCGTATGGATGTCCTGGATCCTTCCTTCTTGCTCTCAGTGCCCTTGCTTTCTATTGGCCCTCATTTCTTTTTCCCATCCCAAGCACTGAACTGTGCACACCTCACATGTACAGAAAAGTACTTTTGGTTACTGTTACCCCTGTGCCGAATGGCTTGACCGCCTTCCCAGCTGATGGATTTATCGGGGACATTGGCTCCTCTTCTCTTTCTTCCCAGCTAGTTTAATGCTCACTGGTTAGAAAGGAGCATCCTGAGGGGAGGCATTCTGAGCCTGTTCAGATTGCTCAATAGGTTAATCTAGAAATGGTTTGCTTTCCTGAGACTACTCCAATTGTTCTGTAGGTAATCTGGAGCGTGTTTGCTAAAAGCCTGCCGTATCTAGATGTTCAGTTGACCACTCTGTTAGGGTTAAATTTCATGCGGCATTCATCAGTTAAGATTTGGGAAAACCGGGGCTGGAGAGATGGCTCTGCGGTTAAGAGCACCTACTGCTCTTCCAGAGGTCCTGAGTTCAATTCCCAGCAACCACATGGTGGCTCACAACTTTCTGTAATGGGATCCGATGCCCTCTGCTGGCGTGTGTCTGAAGACAGCTATGGTGTACTCATATAAATAAAATTTAAAAAATCTTAAAAAAAAAAAAAAAGATTTGGGAGAACCTGGGAAGTCTCTTCTTCCTGTTGTGGTTTGAGGAGGCACTGATTGTATGGTTAGCCATTTCCAGGGCAGAGCCTCCTCAGCCAGGGCAGAACCATTCCAGAAAACTGAATAAAATGTATTTCTCACACAGCCTTACAGGCTGGAAATCCAAGATGATGAAGGTTTAGGCCCCGTTGGCTTCCTTTGCAGCTCCTTTTCTTGGCTTCCCAATAGCTGCCTCTCAGTGTGTCTTTCTGAGGCCTTTCCTCTCTTCCCGTAGTCCCTGTGTCTGTGACTTTGTCTTTTTTTTTTATAAAGATGGCAGTTAGTGGACTTAGGGTCCACTCCAACAACCTTGTTTAACCTAATCACCCCTTACAGGATCTCTCTCTAAACCATGTTCTTTATGGAACACTGGGCCTTCGACTTTTAATAAAGGCATGGAGAGGATGCCACCTTAGCAGTGCAGAGTATTAACTGATCAATAACAGTGACATTATTATTATTATTATTATTATTGCCCCAAGAAATATGGGACTAGCATGCATGATAGCTAAAGGCTGATTGTGAGACAGAACTCCGCGAAGAAAAGCTGTTCTGTCCCAAATTCAGGAATGACCCTTTGAAGAAACAGTGGTCAGTGTGCCATGGCTTCTGTTCTCCTGTGTCGCTCTCCCTTCCCTGTGTCTCGTTTAAGCCCCACACTTGGCAAAACTGGCCCAACAGGAAGTCTGAGTGCCTCAACTATGTCTTAAATTGTTTCTCTCCCAGATGCCGCCTCAGTGGACTTGGAGATGATTGACGTACACGTTTTAGCGGATGCTTTCAAACGCTATCTCGCGGACTTGCCAAATCCTGTCATTCCTGTAGCTGTTTACAATGAGATGATGTCTTTAGCCCAAGGTTGGTTCTCTCTTTTCAGACCTCTCAGAATGGATACTGGGATGTAGGCACACTTGGCACTCTAGGAGGTGCCACGGCCCTGGTTAAGTAGGAGGCATTGAGGGGACACTGAACTGCCACCCCAGATCTCCTCCTCTACCACACAGCATCTGATAGAAGACACCCAGATTTGGGTTTGCTCAGAAGCCTGCCCAAGTGTGAAACTGGCTAACTGTTAACTTTTGATCCCTCTGTGCAAGGACCACTGCAGCTGTGCCGGCCACGGCCATCCGAGTCCTAGCACCCGATTCAGAGACCTAGAACTGGAGTGCACGATGGGGAATAGTCTTGCCCTCTTCCCTGAACACCCAGAACAAAATGTATCGAGGGTAGAAGACTCAGCATCAGGAGCCAAGGCTCTGTTCAGTACTTTGGGGACAGGAAATTGTGGTCCGTGACCTTCAAAGTATAACCTGTGCTACTTATCTGATGATCCGAGGAAGTAGCCAATCATGCTTGGTGCTTGCCTGATGGAGGCCAGGCTTCTGAGAGCACACCCAGAACAGTTTGTGGTTTTTTTACAAGAAGAGTTTTCTTGTATTTCATTTGACCCGAGATCTTTACTTTCTCACAATGCATTTCTTACTAAGAAGGACAAATGTCCTTGGTACGTTTCCTGAAGATGTCTGTGTGGGCCTCCTCGTGTAGCTAAGGGAGAGAGAAGAAATGGTCAAAGCGTTGGCTCACCGGCACCTACACCGAGCCTTACTCTGTTTCCTGTTTTGTTTTGTTTTGAACCTGCAGAAGTACAGAGCCCTGAAGACTGCATCCAGCTGTTGAAGAAGCTCATCAGGTCGCCTAGTATATCTCATCAGTGTTGGCTTACGCTTCAGTATTTGCTCAAGCATTTTTTCAAGCTCTCTCAAGCCTCCAGCAAAAACCTTTTGAATGCAAGGGTCCTCTCTGAGATTTTCAGCCCCGTGCTTTTCAGATTTCCAGCCGCCAGGTAAGCGAAGGCTGAAAAGAAGGTTTGGGCGGTACGGGTGAGAGCTGATGAGTGGCCGTAAATGGATGGCGCTCACAGATGCACGTTTTCTGCGGACTTACTTCACACACATCAATAGGACGTAGATGAATGGAAAGAGAATTACTTTTAGAAATGATGGTTCTCACAAAACGCTCTTTGTTGCAGCTCTGATAATACTGAACACCTCATAAAAGCGATAGAGATTTTAATCTCAACAGAATGGAATGAGAGACAGCCAGCACCAGGTAAGGCTCTGCAACATTTGACATTCACTTCCGGCTCAGCTTTTTTGGACCTTGAAATCGGTGGTTTCTAACTCCTCGCAATTAACACAGATATCTGGTATAACTGCAATCCAGAGTAATATGCTAATTTATGGTTTGTGGGAAAATAACAGTGGTGGGATTTGTGAAATGTCAGATGTCGGGTTTTGCAGGTTTTAAGCTATCTTGGTTTTACTTTTTTATTTTATCTTTTTATTTAATTTACTAGCTTGATACAAGGCCTCACCATGTAGTCCAGGCTGGCCTTGAACTCTCTTTGTAGCAGAGGTTAGCCTTGACCTCAAGATTCCTCCCTGTCTCCACCTTTTTGTCTTGGATGACTAGAGAGAGCTCCCTGGGCCTTCTGCCACTTAGGCTTCAGGCTGCTGAATACGTTTATGGAGTTTGTTGTTGCTGTTGACATGTTGTTGTTGTTGTTGTTGTTGTTGTTATTTTTCCGAGTCTTACAAAGTAGGGGGATTTATAATTACTATACAATTTAAAGTATTTTGGAGTGTGTGCTTTGGAACTGACTCTACCAAGCAATGTCTGTCAAAATAAACATTTTTGGTAATGCAGGCGGTATGAAAGCCAGTGTTCTGCTGGGGCTGTTTGTTTAGATCAAGCCATATGCCTTTCTGAAAGCAGGTGGGCCTTCAGCTAGCCATTTTAAGTTCAGGAAGTTCCGGAAGCAGAAAGAGCCCGGAACAGGCTTCTCGTTTCGAGAGTTCAAACAACCTGTGATCCAGTAGCAGTTAGCTTACTGGGCTGGCCATTTCGATTGCTTGTCAGCCCTTAGCAGGGGAGCATAGTTGCAGGGCCAAGAGGTAAGTTCTGCTTGTACTCCTTGGTGCCAAGCTTTTCAATGAAGTACCCTGCTTCTACTATTTGTGATGGGTAACTCAGGAAGATTAGCACCGCTGTGTAAGCAGCCAGTGGGTCAGAGCATCTTACCGTGCTTTTCTGTCTTGTCATTGCAACGCCATCTGTGGCTCTTTGCATCTGGATGAGACAGCTGGAGAGGGGCCAGGGCTTGGGCTCAAAACATATGGATGAGCACCCAGAATGCAGGACCTGGGAGGAGGTTCTGTGGACCGGCCTAAAATATGATACCTAGAGATGATAGATGAATGGTCTATTCCAAAAGTTCCAAACCACAGCAGACAGTATTTAACAGGGGTGCCCAGAGTTATAGAGAGTGCATCGAGGAACCTCAGCCTAGCCTGGGATTTGAGGCCAAGGGCATCACCGCATATGACCCTGAGTTTACTAGGTAATGGATTCAGGAGCACTGGGTTATCCTTGGGAGCTGCTTTTGACCTTAACGGGGAAGAAAGAGTGTGGAGGCATGGATGTGGCTGTGAGCCATAGAGATTGCCTACCCTGAGACTAACCACACAGGCAAGGAAGGAAGAGGGGCACCAAGCATAGTCAGGCCCTAAGCCAAAGGGCTGAGCTGCAACTGTTCACTTCCTCCTGCTTGCCTTCGGCTGCTTGTTGGAGAGGAGGCACAGCTGAGCTTTGTGTACCCCGAAGGACTTGGGATGGTGCGGGGTGGTGGGTGATGGGGTGGGATGGGGGAAATCCGAGGAGCCGCCGGTCATCATGTTCTTCTTAATGACACTCTCTGGCTTCACTGGGGAATATACATGGAAGCCCAAAGCCAGATAGGACTTTTACAAATGAATTGATTACTGAGGGCTTATTTGTCTGGGGAAGGGGGAGTTCGCCACTGTAGTTTAATATAAATGGATTAAATGTCTTTTGTAAGGCTGACTTATAAAAGTAAGCATAGATCGTCAGTATCCATTTTCATACTGGGGCTGATACACAGAAGAGGGCTACGGTGCCCTGCATAGACGGTGGTGTACTAATTTCAAAGGAGGATTAGTTCCGTCAGCTCTGCTGAGGAATGACGGACGATTTGAATGGACTGGATTGTCCCAGTCCTTGTGCGGCCTCTTCAAAAAGAGAGGGAGAGGGGAGAGAAGAGAAAAAGAATTAAATCCAAGTAATTCTTAAGCCCTATGTGAGCCATTTTCACATTGTGCGGTATTTCTCAGCCACGCGGAGCACTATATAGGCCCCGTGGGACCAAATGGATGCTTCAGTGTCTCTCACCTGTGAAAACATTTCACTCTGCACCTACAAGAGGGTAAAAGAAGGCGCCTCTCCATCCAGAATCACCTTTGGGCTCTAGGATAGCTCCAGTGCAGTGATTGGTGGGGCACCACCCCCAGGCAAGGGTTGGGGTGTGTGTGACCCCAGTGGGAATGCAATGCATTCCCAGAGGCGCCCCGTCGCCGGCCCAGCACGCAAGAGTCCCTGAGGGCTTTGGGAGGTCACCTCCAGCACATCTCAAATGAATGCTCATAAACCAGTCATTTATAGAAACTGCTGCTCTGAACAGAAAGGAGTCAGGAGTCGTTGAAGGATCCTTGAAGTGGGGGACTACAAGGAAGTGTTTGCGGCAGGGCAGATTGGCATCTTCTCTGGGCCGTTACCAGGTAGTACTTGGAATGATAAGGCTGCCGTCTGAGGCACAAATACCAACTTAAATAAGGCCTGCTAAGACACAGTGTCTAAATCCTAGCTGGGAGTGTACTTCTCCCAAGGGAAACAGCTTTTGAGGTGCTGTTGGTGACTTTTTAGGGTAATCGGATAAGTAGAGAAGTTCCTGGAAGATGGACGAGGGCCTTGAAAAGGGCCTTGAAAAGCAGATCCATCTTCACTGGAGAAAAGGACAAGAGTCTTTTGATTTGCAGGCAGGTAGCCAATCAAGTTGTGGCAGGCTATGCTCTCTAGGGTGTGTACACTTTCTAGGACATTTGTACATGTCACCATTTCTTAATGTGTTTCTCCAAGCTGGTCCACCAGGCATTGACACAAGGCCACTTTTTAAGTGACAGTGTTATAAGGCATCACTGGGACGACGCTGAGGAGACAGGGCTGAGAGGTTCCCTCTGTGCTGCCCGACCAGTGTATGCCACACCTGGATCTGCCCAGAAGTTACCTTTGAGCCCAGTCTATCCCATCTGTGCCCACGTTGCTGGATCCATTACGAATCATGGGCCTGTTTTCAGTGTCTAGTGGGAAGGCCTTCTGAAGTTCTCAGAATGTACTGAGCTAACAAGGAGAGAGAG
>NC_034600.1:32518777-32522346 GCF_900095145.1 Mus pahari | reverse complement strand
TTTTTTTTTGGTATGTAAACCTGGGTTTGTTTATTAACTGAAAGGGTGTTCTTCCTTAATGTGGGTTCATTGAGCTCACTGGATGGACATAGAGTCATGAATTAGCTCCGTGCTGCAGGGCCCTGCTTTCTAAGATGTCTTACGTTGGAATTATGAAGAAACACATTCCTTTTAACCTGGGTAACTTTGGATAATTCATTTTCCCCCTCCTGCTGCCTGTTTTCCCTGGCTTTTGTTCATTGACAGTGGTGCACATGAGTCTCTGAGAAGCAAGTTTTCCAGGTCTCGGGTGATGCCCCACAGAGGTCTTGTTCAGAGCAAAAAGCATGTCACAGAACTTGGAAACACATGTTAATAATCATGAGAGTTTCCTGGCTAGCTGAAATCTACTGGCAAGTCGAGCCCTGGCCTGCCTTTGCCTCTGAAGCGAGTTGTACAAAACCCTGAGGAAAGGGGCGCTCACTGGTGTGCAGCATCCAGAAGGTGAAATGAGCCTTTCACTATGCATGCGCTATGGGTCTCAGCAGCCCCAAATAGGACGCCACCGAGAAAGCACAAATTTTCTTAAAGGGACTTATTAGCCAAGTGGAAATTAATTCCTAGGTAATTGTGACACCTGTGACTTTGGGTTAGTAGTGAATTATGTATATTTATAAGCTATTTATAATTATGTGTTATTAATTTGTGGGGCCTTTTGGATACACAGAAGGTGAAACTGGAAGTTGATGGTTGTCGCTTAAGCAGGCATGATTTACTCCATTCTGCCAGCAGAGGGCGCCCTCCTTAAACTAATAAAGAGCATGCGTCTTTATCAGTGGGGAAAAATTCTACTCACACTTGGAGTTAAGGTTCATAATAGCGCCTCCTTTGTAGGTGATTGTACTTATCGTGAGGAATTTGTTTACAATAGTGGGTTCATGGCTATTTGGAATCTTTTCTGGTATATACTGTTTAACGGTAGATAGATACTTTTGTTCTGAGACAAAATAAACTGTCAGATTTACAGTTTAATAGTCTAGAAGGTTCTTATGTAGGTACAGACAGGTATGCGTAAGAAGTGAACATGTCTGATCTTTCTTCCAGAGAAACTCTTTTGAAATCAGGGCAATGCATGAAAACGAGGAGCTTTATTTTTCTTAAGCTAAAAGAAGAAAACCAGAACGCCAGAGTTTTGTTATAGGTGTGAGGGTTTGTTTTGGGTTTTTGGTTTTTCTTCAGTGCAGCCTAAAAGAAAGTAAATTCAGCTTGTTAGTTTCGACTTTCCATGACCAAGGAAAGCAAAGACTAGGGGCAGTGGACTGAGAATGGAATTTAGGACCAAAAGTTTGGGGGCTTTGTGATTTCTTTTCGTTAATGGTTCAAAAGAAGTGGGGGCTTCTGGGCAGATGCCATGGGACTGTTTCCTAGGAAAAGACTTGATTTCTGTCCATCCAGCAATTCTAAACCCAGTTAGCTGCAACTTTCTCAAATTAAAGAATAGAATCCCTGTGAAGGGAATGCGCATCCCTTTGTCGCGCCCAGCCAGCAGTTAACCCAGTGCAAACACACTTCTTAGTCCGATTACAAAATCCTAGGGCCATTTGAAGGTGAGCTGAAATTGACCCCTTAAAAATCTGGGCTTGCTTGAAGGATGCCCTCCCGGGGCTGCTAGCCTGCCTGTGATGCACTATGTGAAGGGCTTTCCTGGTACACCTGCGGGGCAGACTGTGCCAGTGCGTGGGAGGAGGGGAGGGGACACGAGAGAGCGAGGCACCCTGTCCTGAGCTGTTCGGAGAGGTTCAGGCCTTCACAAACGCGGCTTTGATTCTATTTTCTCCCTGTGCTGCTTCCCTGCGGCCCACTTGAGCCCCCGGAGCGGGGGCTGCCAGCGCGTTACAGGCACCATGGCCACCAGGGAGGACTATTTTCAGCACCCCCTTACAATGCCCTTCTCATTTCCCGGACGAAAATGAGCAAGTTAGTCTTGCCTCGGCCACTTGTCAGCCCGATGACAACTTTGACTTTGACTTGGGTGCCCCTCCCCCTCCCCAAATCCCTAGCTCAGCAAATATTTGAACCTGCCCGAGTTAATCATGAAGCCGCGATCTTTATCTGAGCGAGACGTGCGAGCGCCCGCCGGGGCTCCTTTCTTCCCCGGTGCAGTAGCACGACCCAGGGGGGCTCTGCTCGGGGAGCCGGGGACTTGCTGCTGGGGCGGGGCGCGGGGCGGAGGGACCCGCTACAGCCTAGCCCCGGGGAGCCGGCAGCCGGGCTGAGAGTCGCGCGCCCCCGCCTTGCGCGCTCTCCTCCAGCTAGGTTCCTTACTGCCGGTACCGGGCGGGCGGGCGGGAGAACCTCGGGGGCTGGGACCACTTGGTAGAAGAACAGCTTCTGTGGATTTTTTTTTTTTTCTCGGTGGGATACTGGCAGTTCAAAGCGAAACCGTTGAAATGCATAACCTGCAAAGTAAGTCTTTTTTTTTTTTTTTTTTTTTTTTTTACTGTAAGTTTAATTGGTTCAGCTACATTTCTAAGAAACAAAGACAAAAGCTATTCCTCATTTTGATTCATTCCCATTAGCGATCTGGGCACAGCCTCCTAATTTTCCATCTATACACGTACACTGATAAGCTGTTGGGATTTCAGAGAAATCTCAGAAGCCAACCGATTCCCTGCACCCAGCAGCCCTTCGAGGTAAAGATGCCTTGATTTATGGAAGGAGACACAGATGTGGACAGGGGACGGGGACAGTATGTTTTCAGAGCTCTGTTAGCTTGCCCTTCATCCCCTGTGGTCGAGAAGTCTTCATTATGTCTGAAGCTGAGGAGCAGGTTTTCTGGAATTCCTTATGGTCCTCAGTCAGGGGTAGGGGGTGGGGGGGGAAGCTAAGCTGCTCTCTACAGGGCAACCACAGTAGAGTGTTTTGGATTTCATGGATGTATTTAGAAATATTAATGTAACATGATTGGAGGCTAATATTGCACCCTCAAGCCAGGAGGAGGAAAGAAGTGACACCCCCCCCCCCCGGCCGTGCCACCCTACACCTGTCAAGGTTGGTTTTTAACTGTTGGTGCATTGCAAAACACAACAGAACAGAATTCATGCATCTTGTTTGAAATGCCCTGGGCTGGGTTCTCAGCTGTAGATGTAAGCAAACACCGAGACGGGGAAATAACTTTCAGAGTTTCATTTTTCTCTGATTTGGGGTTTGTTTGTTTGTTTTCCTCCCATTGGTTTTAAAATATGGTCTGACATAAGAGAGTTGTCTCTTAGGTAAGATCTGAGGCTTTGAAAAAGATGCAGACCCCAAGAGGGGTAGAGGTGAACAGGGGAGAGCCTGATTCCATCTCACGGACACTAGAAAAGTTTTACTTGTAATGTGTAATGTGAGCGCCGCCCTGGGCACGTGTTAGGCGATGTTTTTACTTTTGTTTTCAGAATACAGCTTTCTCAGTCTCTGAAGGGACGGACATCACAGGGTGGGGGTGGGGGTGGGGAGTTCCTCTGTCTGCTAGACAGTGGGTGTGGGTGTGCCTTTGCAGAAAGCCTGTAGCCTGTGTCTGGAATTTTTGCTTTTTTTTTTTTTTTTTT
>NC_034600.1:32499266-32518766 GCF_900095145.1 Mus pahari | reverse complement strand
TTCTCAGTCTCTGAAGGGACGGACATCACAGGGTGGGGGTGGGGGTGGGGAGTTCCTCTGTCTGCTAGACAGTGGGTGTGGGTGTACCTCTGCTGTAAGCCTGTAGCCTGTGTCTGAAATTTTTTCTTTTTTTTTTTTTTTTTTTTTTTTTTTTTGGTATGTAAACCTGGGTTTGTTTATTAACTGAAAGGGTGTTCTTCCTTAATGTGGGTTCATTGAGCTCACTGGATGGACATAGAGTCATGAATTAGCTCCGTGCTGCAGGGCCCTGCTTTCTAAGATGTCTTACGTTGGAATTATGAAGAAACACATTCCTTTTAACCTGGGTAACTTTGGATAATTCATTTTCCCCCTCCTGCTGCCTGTTTTCCCTGGCTTTTGTTCATTGACAGTGGTGCACATGAGTCTCTGAGAAGCAAGTTTTCCAGGTCTCGGGTGATGCCCCACAGAGGTCTTGTTCAGAGCAAAAAGCATGTCACAGAACTTGGAAACACATGTTAATAATCATGAGAGTTTCCTGGCTAGCTGAAATCTACTGGCAAGTCGAGCCCTGGCCTGCCTTTGCCTCTGAAGCGAGTTGTACAAAACCCTGAGGAAAGGGGCGCTCACTGGTGTGCAGCATCCAGAAGGTGAAATGAGCCTTTCACTATGCATGCGCTATGGGTCTCAGCAGCCCCAAATAGGACGCCACCGAGAAAGCACAAATTTTCTTAAAGGGACTTATTAGCCAAGTGGAAATTAATTCCTAGGTAATTGTGACACCTGTGACTTTGGGTTAGTAGTGAATTATGTATATTTATAAGCTATTTATAATTATGTGTTATTAATTTGTGGGGCCTTTTGGATACACAGAAGGTGAAACTGGAAGTTGATGGTTGTCGCTTAAGCAGGCATGATTTACTCCATTCTGCCAGCAGAGGGCGCCCTCCTTAAACTAATAAAGAGCATGCGTCTTTATCAGTGGGGAAAAATTCTACTCACACTTGGAGTTAAGGTTCATAATAGCGCCTCCTTTGTAGGTGATTGTACTTATCGTGAGGAATTTGTTTACAATAGTGGGTTCATGGCTATTTGGAATCTTTTCTGGTATATACTGTTTAACGGTAGATAGATACTTTTGTTCTGAGACAAAATAAACTGTCAGATTTACAGTTTAATAGTCTAGAAGGTTCTTATGTAGGTACAGACAGGTATGCGTAAGAAGTGAACATGTCTGATCTTTCTTCCAGAGAAACTCTTTTGAAATCAGGGCAATGCATGAAAACGAGGAGCTTTATTTTTCTTAAGCTAAAAGAAGAAAACCAGAACGCCAGAGTTTTGTTATAGGTGTGAGGGTTTGTTTTGGGTTTTTGGTTTTTCTTCAGTGCAGCCTAAAAGAAAGTAAATTCAGCTTGTTAGTTTCGACTTTCCATGACCAAGGAAAGCAAAGACTAGGGGCAGTGGACTGAGAATGGAATTTAGGACCAAAAGTTTGGGGGCTTTGTGATTTCTTTTCGTTAATGGTTCAAAAGAAGTGGGGGCTTCTGGGCAGATGCCATGGGACTGTTTCCTAGGAAAAGACTTGATTTCTGTCCATCCAGCAATTCTAAACCCAGTTAGCTGCAACTTTCTCAAATTAAAGAATAGAATCCCTGTGAAGGGAATGCGCATCCCTTTGTCGCGCCCAGCCAGCAGTTAACCCAGTGCAAACACACTTCTTAGTCCGATTACAAAATCCTAGGGCCATTTGAAGGTGAGCTGAAATTGACCCCTTAAAAATCTGGGCTTGCTTGAAGGATGCCCTCCCGGGGCTGCTAGCCTGCCTGTGATGCACTATGTGAAGGGCTTTCCTGGTACACCTGCGGGGCAGACTGTGCCAGTGCGTGGGAGGAGGGGAGGGGACACGAGAGAGCGAGGCACCCTGTCCTGAGCTGTTCGGAGAGGTTCAGGCCTTCACAAACGCGGCTTTGATTCTATTTTCTCCCTGTGCTGCTTCCCTGCGGCCCACTTGAGCCCCCGGAGCGGGGGCTGCCAGCGCGTTACAGGCACCATGGCCACCAGGGAGGACTATTTTCAGCACCCCCTTACAATGCCCTTCTCATTTCCCGGACGAAAATGAGCAAGTTAGTCTTGCCTCGGCCACTTGTCAGCCCGATGACAACTTTGACTTTGACTTGGGTGCCCCTCCCCCTCCCCAAATCCCTAGCTCAGCAAATATTTGAACCTGCCCGAGTTAATCATGAAGCCGCGATCTTTATCTGAGCGAGACGTGCGAGCGCCCGCCGGGGCTCCTTTCTTCCCCGGTGCAGTAGCACGACCCAGGGGGGCTCTGCTCGGGGAGCCGGGGACTTGCTGCTGGGGCGGGGCGCGGGGCGGAGGGACCCGCTACAGCCTAGCCCCGGGGAGCCGGCAGCCGGGCTGAGAGTCGCGCGCCCCCGCCTTGCGCGCTCTCCTCCAGCTAGGTTCCTTACTGCCGGTACCGGGCGGGCGGGCGGGAGAACCTCGGGGGCTGGGACCACTTGGTAGAAGAACAGCTTCTGTGGATTTTTTTTTTTTTCTCGGTGGGATACTGGCAGTTCAAAGCGAAACCGTTGAAATGCATAACCTGCAAAGTAAGTCTTTTTTTTTTTTTTTTTCATTTATGCACTTCTCTGCACCCGGCTCTTTATCTGCTAGCTGTCCTCTCTAGTTTGGCTGGGCGGGCGGGTGTGTGTGTGTGTGTGTGTGTGTGAGCGCTGGGAGTGTGTGCGCCTGGGTGAGTGCTGCCTGGGGAGAGCAGATGGGCGATTAGGGGAGACACTCCCTTCTGTCCTCCAGGGGGGGACACTGCGGAGAAGAGATGGGGTTTAGGTTTGGAGTTTAGAAAGTACTGGGCAGGAAGTTGGGGCCAAGCCAGGGCTTGCGGAGACCATGGAAAATCACCTGTCTCCCAGACCTGCTCTTTGGGTTCCCTTGCCACATGGGCAGCAGCAGTCTACAGCGAGGCTGATTTTGCCGATTGCTGCAAAGAAGTCCCTGTGGGCTAACCCTTGGGCCGTACTGCCCGGACGACTTGACTCGTAAAGAGAAGACTTAACATTTTTTATTCAACTACTTTTTTTTAAAAAAAAAAAAATCTTATCTAAGGACACACTTCTCTACCATTTTTATTTGACGTTGAGTTTAGACTTTTTTAAACTTTGGGTTTCTAGTCTACGGGCAAATAGAGAAGTGTGAGGTGGAAGGGACAGGTTGAGTCTCCAATGATACAGAAATGCGGTAGAGAGGGAACGGGAACGCCAGTGGACAGCATCCAGAGAACGGAATGCCCTGCTCTACTTTTAATGCTGTGCGATTCCAAATGGGCTAGAAATGTAAAGTGGCCCCCGTGTTCTGTAAATCCTCCCCCAGGTGCAAGGCACTCACAGCCACAAAGGAGACCACATTTACATTGGAGCACTACCCCAGCCTTCAATGTAAATGTCAAGCGGTTCTGGCTCCCAGGGGCCGCATACATCAAGCTCCAGTTGTGGTGACAGAATTGCATGCAGAATGATTTAAAGAACCCAAATGAATCATTACATTTGTAGGAAAATTGATTTCTTTATATTGAACACTACTAAGAAGGAATATTTGTCCGACCCCCCCTCCCCCCCCCCGCAACCCCCCAGTACGGCTCTGAGCTACAGAGAGAGGGGGGGGGGCAGAGAGAGAGAGATTACATCACCTTCCTTAAAGCAGCTAGCAGTGAGATGGGTTCCTGAGTGAAACACTTGGCAGGGTTCACCTGTACTCTGTGTTCTGATATACAGTCTCTCTCTTTTTTTTTTTTTTCAGAAGCATCCATTTGCCCAGTGTCGTTAGGCAGTAATATTGAAACTCACCACTATTGACCATATGCTTATCATTTCTACACAATAATAGACAGCTTCATTCCTGTGCTGAATTTTCATGATTATTCTATAAAGTCTTGTTTTGACCTTGGGATATCTGTATAGAGGCATTTTGTCTAAGTACTGTCTTTAAGCTTCTCTCTTTTTAAAAATGTGGTGCGTCTATGGAAGTATTTAAAATCCAAGCTCTCAGTGAATTGTGGAAGACTGGATTTAAATATCCAGAGTGCTCGGTTCTTTTCTGCTTCTAATATATGGGTGGTATCTAAGGGCTGTAATAGAGACCTTAGGGATATTATTTTGATGCCTTTGTAAGATTTTTTTTTTATACCAAGGAATAGCCAGGGTATCTCTAAGCCCAGATGCACGAAGGGGACGGAGCTGGGAGCTGCAGTTTATCAGCTCTTGTCAATCTGCCAACAGTGGAATGTACCATGCTGCAGAGTAATAAAGAGGGACTTAGAGAGCACAGGGCTGGAAGAGAGCAGGCAAATTAAAACACCTTTTGAAACGATGAGCACGTAGCTGCCGGAGCAGAGCAAAGCAGAGCGGAGGAGCGCTGTGACATGTAGGTTCTCAGAGAGAGGCTGGGGCTGTGTGAAGCTGGCATCCAGGAGAACTGACGAAGCAGGAGTGGTCTGGTGACATTTTTCTGACTTGATTGGCTGGGGCGTGTGATGTAATAGGTTACAGTGCGGCCCCGTATAGGTTTTAAAATGAATTCCAAGACACCATTACAAAGAAAGCCGGACTCTTTTCTTATAACCGAGCAAAGCCAAGGAAACTCTCGCACAAATGTACACCACGGTTTGGACTATGGAAGACCTGGACTTAGAGTGTGCCAAGACAGATATAAACTGTGGCACAGACTTGATGTTTTATATAGAAATGGATCCACCAGGTAATACTGCAGTATTAACAGAGAGAGCTAGATAATTCTGTGACTTTATTTATTTTTTTTTTTAACTTTTGAAAACTGCTGTAACAGATCCTCTTGAGGTTGCTATTTTTACTGATGTGTTTCACGGTTTAAAATTAGTTTGATTAGAACTTTAAAATTAAACAGACTCTTTGCCTGCCTGTAGCAGCAAGCAGCCCAGGCTGTGTTCGATAAATCCTGGTTCTTGCTGAATGGATGGGAACTGGTTTCTACTTTTTGTACTGCTGCTGTCTTTTGTTACTTGTGATCCTTGGCAAGTTGGGCTATATTGTTGCATGTTGTTCCTTTCATTAAGAGGACCGGTCCTTTGTGCTGCTTTTCTCTGCTGGCTCTGGGCTCTGTGGTACTTTGATGACACCGGGTGCTTCAGAAAGCATGTAAGATGGAGCAGTGACTCAAACTGGTTTCTGATGACCTGAGACTCTCTCCATAAATCAGATGTGGGGACTTTCTCGCTCTCTCTCATGCTGAGATACTACAATGGGAAAAGAAGTTGTCTTTCCTCGCCTTTGTACAATAGTCTTGCTAGACACCTGGAATCTTCCGGGGGCCATAAATTAAAGCAGTTACAGTGCTTTCAAAGTTAATGGTTTTGGATTTAGCTAAAAATCTTAGGCTCTTTGGTTGTTCCCTCTGGGGTCAGCCCTTCCTACCACGAGGGAACTCAGAGACGCCCAGGGGCTTCTTGCCACCCTGTGGGGGCTGATTTGACACTGAAGAAGGGGATAGGGTTTTTTAACCGCACCTGGCATGGAGAGCAGAGTGTCCCCCCAGCAGAAGAGCAACATGAACACTAAGGAGATTTAGGTCACAGATGAGTTTCTTAAAGTGGCTTTAGCAGAGCTGTGCCTGAAGTAGAAACATAGAAAAACCCAGTTCTTAAAACATGCTTGCTGTAAATGAGAGCTGCTTTAAATGTGACTACTGTGCTCAGGCAGGGCACAGCAACCAAATTTGCCTCTCGTAATTAAGGAAGAGGAATGAAAGCCAGGCTCCTGTTATTTCTGCTTCTCAGATGTTCCTGGTTTCTTACTTTAGACGGAACTGCCAGGGTGCACAACTTTAGTGCAACTAAAATCTAGAAGTAGAGAATGTCGACTTTGGATTTGCTATGAAATTTTCTCCCACAGCCAGCCCCATTTATTTCCTAACCTCTAGGTCTGTCTGTCTGTCTGACTGTGTCATCTCTGCACCCCCACCCCCCACTCCCCGTCATGCACTACTACTCTTTTCCTTTCTAGTTTTCCTTTTAAATCATATTCTGAGATTTCCTTCAAAGACAAGTGTCTTCCGTGGTACATGAAATTATGAATTCCTGGTATCCATTCCCACTCCCTCCCCCTTTACCCCCCTCCGTTGTAAATGTTTTTAGTAAATTCAATTGCCTTTTAACTGAAAATAGAATTGAATTTTTATACATTTTAACTAAAATAGAATTATACCAGTTGCCCCCCTACCCCTTACTTTTTGTTTGTTTGTTTGTTTTTGTAATGAAAAGATGCAAGTCTAATTTTAAATGTACACTTGGAGTTCAGATTGCAACTTTTTTTTTTTTGTCTCCTCCTTTGCCTGCAGCACTGCCCCCCAAACCACCCAAGCCCACTACTGTAGCCAACAACAGCATGAACAACAATATGTCCTTGCAGGATGCTGAATGGTACTGGGGAGACATCTCAAGGTAAGGCCACAGAGCTGCTCGTTCTCAGCAGCTGCAGGGAGGTTTGGGTAGGAACAGAAAGCACCGGCTTGCTCGCTTCCATTTTTAGGATATCATCCAACATAAGCATGAAGCATAGTTGGGTCTCTTCCAAAGACAACAAGAAAAGTCACCGAGCACTGGAGCACTGTGGGTGCTGGGTGACACAGGACATTGAATACCCAGCAAGCTTCCCTGTTGCCAGAGATGCCAAAGAAGGTCGGGGTAACAGGGCATTGCCTGCTTTCCCTCTAATGGGCAGGGCTTCGGGAAGAAAGGGATTTGTTCCTTTAGCTCTTAGAGTGTTAGTGAGGGAGCCGCTAGAGCATTTTCTGTGGATCCTGATTTTCCGTGCTGATTTTTCAGTAACTTATATATATATATATATNNNTATATATATATATATATATATATATATATATATATATATATATATATCACCTTTTTGTATTATAGTCATCAATAGTGTAAATGGGAATATATATATATATATAAGTGTATGTAATGTATAGTGCACTTATTTTCTGTGGGATGAATTTGTAACCCTTTTGTATAAGCAAAGAAGGAACGATTAGTGGCCTTTGGAAATGTATAATACCAACATGCAAATTTACAAGGACCACAGAATGTAAAGATACGGAACCTCTGGATTTTTCTGCTCAGTATCCTAAAGAATAGTGTCTGTTAAGGCTAAGAATGTACCCCAGTGGTAAATCAATCCTCAGTGCAGGAGAAGGGAAAAGTGTGTGTGTGTGTGTGTGTGTGTGTGTGTCTTTGTAAGTGTGTGGTTATTTGAAGTTGAAAAGTAAGTATGTTCTTATTCTGTGTTCATTTTAGGGAAGAAGTGAATGAAAAACTCCGAGACACTGCTGATGGGACCTTTTTGGTACGAGATGCATCTACTAAGATGCACGGCGATTATACTCTTACACTAAGGTGAGCCAGGAAGTCAGCTGTAATGTTGATGTCTCAGTTGTCATGAAAACATTTCTTCATTAGATTGCCCTTTTTTCCTCCTTAAATTAGCAAATAAAGTAATGGGTTTCATTATAGGATTTTTCAAACATCCTTGATTCATTCCTCTCTCCTACTACCTTCTCCTCCCCATCCCGAGAGCCCTCCTTCTGCATCAGAAAATGTTAATAATCATTATTTTTGTATTGTATTTACAGGAAAGGAGGAAATAACAAATTAATCAAAATCTTTCACCGAGATGGAAAATATGGCTTCTCTGATCCATTAACCTTCAACTCTGTGGTTGAATTAATAAACCACTACCGGAATGAGTCTTTAGCTCAGTACAATCCCAAGCTGGATGTGAAGTTACTCTACCCTGTGTCCAAATACCAGCAGGTAATTCACACGGAACTCCTCACGCTGCAGTAACAAGGGGGCCAGAGACTCTCCAACATAGAAAATGAGCTGAAATTGGGTTTTGACAAACTTTACACCCTGACCAGAATTTTATAATAGCTAAATCAGATACCATATTGACTATGCCACTAGGGATTGTTATTTGAGTAAATACCTTATCAACTGAATTCTTTTTTTCCCTGCTTGTATATTCTTCCAGGATCAAGTTGTCAAAGAAGATAATATTGAAGCTGTAGGGAAAAAATTACATGAATATAATACTCAATTTCAAGAAAAAAGTCGGGAATATGATAGATTATATGAGGAGTACACCCGTACTTCCCAGGTGAGTTTAAGATATTTTGGACTAACGCATGTTATACTCAGATTCAAAAGAAGAATTAAGTGTCTCTAACCCTTTTCAGTGTAACCCATGCTTATAAAGTCCTACATTAAGCTTGCTTCTAACTGGCAGTGATATTATGAGCTTCCAGTTGATGGAACGTTTATTCCTGACTGGATACTCTGCCTAGGCTAGGCATATATAATACTGCTAATGTCAGCTTGCCCAAGCTCTGGAATGGAAAGTTCAGACCCATCCCATCCTGCTGTGAGAAGTGGCTGTGTTGATTATCAGGGAAAGCAGCATGGGTGTCATAAAATACAGTGGCTTTTTAAAAGACTGACCAGCTTGTACTTACATACTTAGGAACACATGCATGCATGCATTCATTCATTCGAGCAACATAAATTTGAAGGAACAAGGAGGGGTGTATGGGATGGTTGAAAGGGAAGGAGGAGATAGTGTAATTATAATCTCAAAAAAAGAAAACATAATTTTAAAAAGTGAAAGTAGACAGAAAATTCTCCACCAGGAATGTCTGTTTCTTGATCATTTGATGAGTTTGTGAACTCATGACCAGCCCTGCTGACAGAGTACACCGGCCTTGCCTATCTTCTGCTCCTGCATCCTGAAGATGTACTGTGTAGGCTTCTCCCCACTCCCCTGCGCCTGTTGTCTAAGCCATACCATACAGCTGTTTACGTAGCACTGATGTTGTCTCAGGCTCAAGCCATTTAGAGGTGATTTGGAGTCGATGAGAAAATTGCTCAGGCTCTGTGTGGCCATTACATCACTTCAGTAAGGGACTTAAGCATCTGGCTGTTAGTGGCCAAGAGGGCTCCTGGTACCCATGGATGACTGTGCTGACTGGCAGCTCATTTGCGTTGCATCACTAGCAAGCTTGTCTCTTATAGTAAAGAAGTCGTTCTCTGAAAGTGGTGACATTGCCTTATGAAACTTGTGTTGCAGGAAATTCAAATGAAAAGAACAGCTATTGAAGCATTTAATGAAACCATAAAAATATTTGAAGAACAATGCCAAACCCAGGAGCGGTACAGCAAAGAGTACATAGAGAAGTTTAAACGCGAAGGCAACGAGAAAGAAATTCAAAGGTAGATGAACGCGAGAGGCTCCCATTATCCTTGTGACAGAAAGCAGCAAAAATCGTTTTAAGACTGGTCGCAGTGAAGATCTCCCTTCCTGTAATCTGAGCAACTTTCGAATGAAATAAACATAGCTCCCTTTACTCTGGGGACTTTGTATGGTGTACGTAGGTACTTACTGATGTGTTTCTCCGGCCTGCAGGATCATGCATAACCATGATAAGCTAAAGTCACGGATCAGTGAGATCATTGACAGTAGGAGGAGGTTGGAAGAAGACTTGAAGAAGCAGGCAGCCGAGTATCGTGAGATCGACAAACGCATGAACAGTATTAAGCCGGACCTCATCCAGTTGAGAAAGACAAGAGACCAATACTTGATGTAAGTGTCGGAGGTAGAACCCAAAGACTTGGCAGTGGCCAAATTCAAGGAGGGATTCTCAATGTCCTTCATTTGCACAACTCTTTCAGGTGGCTGACACAGAAAGGTGTGCGGCAGAAGAAGTTGAACGAGTGGCTGGGGAATGAAAATACCGAAGAGTGAGTAGCTACTGGAGAGGGTTTTTTGGGGGGGTGGGGTGGGAGGTGGGGCAGCGGGAGTTTTGTCAATAGATTTTCACTGACTTTGGGACAAATCCCAAGCCAAAAACATATAAATGTAGTGGCAGGGTCCAGAGCTTCACCCAGGGAGAGTTGAACCCAGGACGGCTGGGGTTTGGGGGTTTTGTTTGTATTGTAACCCACAGTTGTGTAAATTGACCCTGTGTGTCCATAATGATGTCCCCGGACATCAGAAAAAAGTCCCCACATATTTTTGGAACAATGAGAGAAAGCCAACAATTGCGTTTAGTGTATTTTGAGGGTTAAGTATATGTTTGGTTTGAATTATTTTCAAACTGGCAGTCTTAATACTGTCCCTGCCCTCTGCCCAGGTAACCGTGAACTAGCAGGCGGAGATCGTAATAACTTTCTGCTAGCCATTCACCCTGGGGGTTGGTGAGAAGGTCAGACAGAGAAAGGCTGAGTCACCTGATCCGACTTGCTGGGAAGGAGACTTGGGGGGCAGGCTGGGTTCCCACACTCTTGAGTCACCAGCCTTCCCTTCTGCCCGAGTAGCCAATACTCACTGGTGGAAGATGACGAGGACTTGCCCCACCACGACGAGAAGACGTGGAATGTCGGGAGCAGCAACCGAAACAAAGCGGAGAACCTACTTCGAGGGAAGCGAGATGGCACTTTCCTTGTCCGGGAGAGCAGTAAGCAGGGCTGCTATGCCTGCTCCGTAGTGTAAGTAGCCCAGGGCAACTCACTCCTTGGGTTTCCGTTGCTTATTCATCAGCGATTGGAATTTGCAAATGTTCCATCCTTGAAGAAGTATGGTTAGTCTAGGCAGACGAATCTGTTAAGAACATCTAACAGAGAGACACCTGCTACCATTTAGGAGGACAGCTGGGACAAGTGAATTAATTCCTAGATGTCTTTAGGTCTTTTTCTTTCTTTCTTTCTTTCTTTCTTTCTTTCTTTCTTTCTTTCTTTCTTTCTTTCTTTCTTTCTTTCTTTCTTTTCCAAATTATAAACAGAAATGACTGTACCTGCCCACTGTCCCCACCCCTCTACAAGTCAATATAGTTAGAATGCATCGTCTGTTTTGTTGAGAGCATCACCTGAAATAGATAAAGCAAACAACCTTTCAGGGACAACCAAAACAAGAGCGAAGATTCCATTTTGGTCATCAGACATACACCCCAAAGTGGGCACATTTCTATCTTGTAGTCTAGTTTCTGCTTACGTCTTAATACTTCGGAGGTCTGTACTCCTAGCACTCAGAGGTGTAGGCAAGAGGATGGTAAGTGGTTGAGGCCAGCATAGGCAGCAGCATGGAGACCCGGAGTCAACCGAAAGGACATGCAAGGAAGGTTTAGAGTCATGAGCATCATAGGGATGGGAAAAATAACTGTCCTCTTGTATGGACAGATGCCAAAAGAACCTTCTATGACCTACCACCGCTTCATGTACAAACTGTCCCTTTAAGAAAGACAGAGGGAGAGCTTTTGAGTTAGGGTGAGAGGTTAGCAGAATGCAGAATACACGCCAAGATGAAGAGTCTCGGTGACATCTCAAGGAGAGCCTAAGAGACCTGTTGATCAGAACTGGAGGGAGAGGGGAGCTAGCATGTGTTCTCACCGAGGAAGTAATAGCAGCACCTGAGAGGTTGGAAACTGCCATTTGTCACGTGCTTACTATATGGCACATCCAACCCCACATCTAGCAAACATGTCTCCTAGGAACCCTACTCCATACATACATGTTATGCCTCTCCTTGTGTTAAACCATTTAGACTCCAGTGAAGCAGGCTCAAATGGTTAGTCCTGGTCTATGGTGCTTAGCCAGTACAAAGGGCACTCAGTTTCCTCTGGCTCTGGGGCTTTGGTTCACTGGGCCCCTCCACGAGGTTGGCTTTGTTAAAAATACCCTGCCGTGTTCCAGATCATCTGAGACCCGCTGAAAAAGACTTTTTTCTTGTTTCCTTCCCCTTTCCAGGGTAGACGGCGAAGTCAAGCATTGCGTCATCAACAAGACTGCCACCGGCTATGGCTTTGCCGAGCCCTACAACCTGTACAGCTCCCTGAAGGAGCTGGTGCTCCATTATCAACACACTTCCCTTGTGCAGCACAATGACTCCCTCAATGTCACACTAGCATACCCAGTCTATGCACAACAGAGGCGATGAAGCGTTGCCCTCGGATCCAGTTCCTCACCTTCAAGCCACCCAAGGCCTCTGGGCAGCAAAGGGCTCCTCTCCAGCCCGACCTGTGAACTGAGCTGCAGGAACGAAGCCGGCTGTCTGCACATGGGACTAGAGCTTTCTTGGACAAAAAGAAGTCGGGGAAGACACGCAGCCTAGGACTGTTGGATGACCAGACGTTTCTGACCTTATCCTCTTTTCTTTTTTTTTTTTTTTTTTTTAATTTAAAGCCACAACACACAACCAACACACAGAGAAAAAGAAATGCAAAAATCTCTCCGTGCAGGGACAAAGAGGCCTTTAACCATGGTGCTTGTTAACGCTTTCTGAAGCTTTACCAGCTACAAGTTGGGACTTTGGAGACCAGAAGGTAGACAGGGCCGAAGAGCCTGCGCCTGGGGCCCGCTTGGTCCAGCCTGGTGTAGCCTGGGTGTCTCTGGGTGTGGTGAACCCAGACACACCACACTGTGGATTATTTCCTTTTTAGATGAACGAAGGATATGTATGAGAGAGCCGCGTCTGCTCACACAGGACACTTTGAGAGAACATCGATGCAGTGCGTTCGGAGGAAAAACAAAAACACCAGAAAACGTTTTGTTTGAAGTTGTCAAATCAACAACCAACAACCCACCAACAGAAAAAGGAGTGTGGATAAGGGGACTTACAATGACATTCAGTATATAAAATATGTACATAATATTGGGTGACTAACTATCAAATAGATGGATTTGTATCAATACCAAATAGCTTCTGTTTTGTTTTGCTGAAGGCTATAAATGTGCAGCGCTATGCAATTCTTAATTTTTATTATCTTGTTACCAGTTTCAAATACACTTTCAGAATAAGCTTCCCTTACCCCAGTTTTTGTTGCTTGAAAATATTGTCCCTGATTTTTGTTAATATTTGTTTTTGTTATTTTTACTTTTTTTTTTTTTAAAGAAGTGTACAGGATGCCAGACAGGAGAATGGCTTAAGAATTAAAACTATGAAATATTTTACAGTTTTTCTTGTACAGAGTACTTGGCTGTTAGCCCAAGGTTAAAAAGTTCATAACAGATTTTTTTTTTTTGGACTAAATGTTGGGCAGGGCCCTGATAAGCTTCAAAGCTGCTTTATTCAATAAAAAAAGAAAAAGAAAATGATATATGATATGACAAAGTATTGCTGAGTCCAACAGTGTTAAGACTCTTGAAATACGGTACCTGGCAATGTTTGTTTCCTATTGAATTGTGAACTTCTTGAATCTGGAGGGAGGGGGAGGCAGTCATGGGTTATAACAGGCGGGGAGGGGGGAGTACGGTGGTGTGCACTTTCTCGGGATCCCGGAGAAGGGGAGGAGTGAGGCTGTTTGTCTCCTGTCTTATCCCATCTGAGTTTGGTATTCATTACCAATTAACAGCAACTCCAGACCTACTGTTGTAACTCCAGCCCAGCCCAGCTGGCCAGCATCTCCCGTTGTCATGAAGGAAGTGCTGAGCTTGTTCTGGGGTTCCTGGAATGTGCCCTCTTTCATTGTTGTAACACACTGGTCTCAAGGTTGAATCCCTGCATTTAGAAAATGTGTTCCTTTCTCTTTGTGGCATTGGACTAGTCACAGCAGTCAGTCAGTCACCATTCATTTCGGCAAAAGCATGGTCTGAAAAAACAGTATCTAGTTGGATGCTTGATATTTTCCCAGCTCTCTGTTAAAGAGTTCAGATTAGAATGGAAGGCAGGGAGACCAAAGTGGGCGGTCACTGTGCTTGGTGGAGATTGTTAAATGCAGACGACAGGTCTTCTCATTAGCGTGATTATGCATGTTGCATACATCACGGTGCCTAAAGGGAGCAGTTGGTGACATCTTTAATTTAGGGCAAAAGTTCAAGTTTCCCCACCCTAGTGTACATGTGTCAAAGCTGGTGAGTTCATGGGGAATTGCCGTGTGCTGTGACAGGTACGGGTTAATGGTAGTCCCTGTCACAGCCCAGGTAGATTCACGAGCCATCTGCAGTTTCTCTTTTTCACTATCAGACATACCTGCAGCGTTATAGCTCTTCCCTTCATAGACTAAGGTAGTTTTGGGAGGGGTCTTGTAATGTTGTTCTTGTTTCGATCTTGGAATTTGCAGCCCAGTGGCTGGGTTAATGGTCTGTAGAATGCATTATTTTTCTTCTTATGAAGCCACTGCTCATTCTCAAGAGCAAAAGTCAGTCAGCCAGACTCTCAGCCCACAAACTTGACCCGACCACCTCCTGACTGCCAGGAAATTGATTCCCCGGGTTGACTCTGGGCTTTGCAACCTCCAGCGGTAGCATCCCGCCACACCACATACAACTGAAGAGTTCTTGCTTGCTTGTAAGCTAGGTTTGTGGTTGGATTCTGCTCTCTTCGTTCTTTCTCTCTTTCCCTTTTTCTTTTTGTAGCGCATCATGTATGCTATCAGAGACAAATAACTTTAATTTTTTAAAAAAAAGGATCTGAGATTGCTTCGTGACAAGTTCTGTTAAGTGGCTTCTTTCTCCTTCAACACTCTCTGCAAGATGACTTGCAACTTAGGCAGTTGTCTCAATTTCTCATCTCACCGACGTGAGTACAATAGAGCTTTCATGTGTCAGAAGGCAGGAGTCATTGAGTTATATAGCATACCTGTCTTGCTGAATGCCTTTTTGGTGACAGGTTATCATGCTCATCAACTCTGTCCTTGGAGAAGTTTGACCATTAAGGTTCTGTGGATTCCATCCAAGCCATCTTCTAGTAGCACCACGTGGCTCATGAATGCAGATAGATACGGCATGGCTGGGATGTGAGCATGCCCACATCAGGTTTTCTCACCAACTGTCCCATCCTAAAGACAGCCAGACACTAAGCTGCTGAGCTAGACTATAGAAGTGGGAGGGCTGGGACTTTGTGTTCCACCCCAGAGTGATCATAGCCATGGGATAAGGCAGCAAGCATATTTTGCAACATTTGACAACTTCACAGCCCTGGATATATGTATATATGTATAATGTGCATGGACTGTTTCCAGTACACCTTTCAGCCACACAGATCCACAGTCAAGTTCAAGTACATAACAAGCGGATATCCAGTACAGTCTTGTGTGTGTGTGTGTGTGTGTGTGTGTGTGTTTGTGTATTTCCTTGCTGTTGCTTTGTTTTGTCTTAGAAAGGTAAAATTTGTCCACAAGTGAAGTGAGAGGTCCATCATTTGGTATTTTCCTGTTTTTAGAAGCTATTCCCTTTCAGGGAGCAGTCTGAATGACTCGCTTACCTGATGAATCCCTGTCCTCAGTGTTGTCAAGTCAGAGTGTGTTTCTGTGAGCTGTCGTTGTGGGGAACCAATCGCTTTGTCATATATCTGATTATGAACTATAACTTGTTTGGGAAGTCCTACTGATGTTCTTTACTGGGAGAAAGTTCCTGCTGGTTTTCCCAACTCTGCTTTCGCAATGCATGGTATCCAAGTCAGTTGGAAAGTGGGTTTTATTGTCTGTTCGAATTTAGGGTCATTTAAGAAAGGGGCAGTTAAAAAAGCACAATGCCTCACATGGGACAATGTTCCAAAATGCCAAATTCTTCTCTTTCTTACAATAATCTATGATTATATAAAATGACTAGTACCAGGGGTAGGGAGAGGGTAGAATTGGCTCCATTGGAAAGACTCTCCTGCATCATACCGAGATTGTCACCATGAGATAGCATTGGCTGTCCAGGATGCTGCTATTTAAGAAAAAAAAAAATCAAACAAAAAAAAGGAGCCCTCATTTATATGTGTGTATTTTTTAAAGCTACACTCTGTTCAATGTTTTTACAAATCTGTTTATATGACATTGATAAACTAAAGTTGGTCTTTTGACGAGAGGGAGGATGTCATGGTCAGTTGTAATTTTGCCTTTACAAGGTAACTGGGAGGGGAGGGGAGGGAGTGTGCCTCCTTGACATTTTGTTCAAGTTATAGATTCAGTGAAGCTATGTATTGTTTTCAGTTGCTTAATGCATTGTATTAGGTCCTCAAACAGAATAAAGGTTGTTTTGAAACTTAAAAAAAGTTTCCATTTGAAATTTTAGTGTTCACCGGAGACGTTTCTAAACTCCCACCAACTTGTTTGTTTCACTATTCCAACTCCGTTTTATAAACTGAAGGTACAAATCAGTCACTTGAATGTGCTCAGCGCTGTTTATAATAGCATCTTAATGCGTTGGTGGTAGAAAATAAGTACCTCTAGGTGATATCATTTCAAGGCATGTTCTTGCTCTTCAAAAAGTCTCATTTCCCTCCATCTTTCCCATCCTCCACCCAACCTTGACAGTTATCTACTAGTTCCTTTGGGTTTTTGACGGCTTCTGGCTTTGTCTCTTGTACACTGGATTATTTAAACTCATGGTACAAGAACAGGTTGCAGTGATGTGCCCTGAGACTATAAAGAGGGCCACTTAATCCCCAAATACCAGTGTGCATTGCATTACCTGGTCAAGAAGCAGCTCTAACTGGGAAAAGACTTCCGCACCGACATTTCCTGCTGGTTGAACCTGCGACCACACTACTGTGTATGTATGATGTATGTAGGCCACACATCTTATATGTAAGCACAGTGAGCTTGCTAGGTAAGAAGACACCGCCAGGTGGTGGTGGCTCAGACCTCAAGGCTGAGGGAGGCGGGGCTCTGAGCTCAAAGCCAGCTTGGTCTATAGAAGGAGGTCCAGTATAGCCAGGGCTACACAAAGAAACCCTGTCTCAACAAAACCAAACCAAACCAAACCATCAAAAAACCAATGATTACCCTACCCAAAGAAACAGATGAGACAACATGGGCTAGGCGTAAGAGTGAGAGGACCCACACTTCTATGCCAACAGTATCTGGAACGTGGTAAGCAAGGCAGTAGCTCCCAGGTGTCACAAAACTCACGCCCTATAGATCTTATACCCTCTGGTCTCCCCGAGTGAGTCCCCACACCGTGGCTGCAGTTCCTGCTGGGTGGATTTTCTCCTTCAGATGCTCCCAGACAAGGCTCTGGTCCCACTGAAGCCTTCGGAATGTCTACAGCCTCATGCAGCGTCTAACCCTCTGTTTTCTGAATACATCGTTTGGGTCTCTAACCCTTTCATGGGCTGCTGAGTAATTCTGCTTACTTAATTTTTGCCTGTACAGCACTATGCAGTACCTACCAGCAGGGATAATTCTGTCGTTATGTGAACATCATAGGGTGCATTTCCATACACCTACTGGCATAGCCTATTAGACTACACCTGGGCTGTGTGGCAGGTACCTATGGGCTCCCAGGGCCCCAATGAATTAGTGAATATGAAAGTAAGTCAAGCACAAGAACAAATGGAACAATCGAGACATATAAACTAAGCTACCTGGGGCTGCTGCTGGGGCAGCACTGCAAACTTTTACAGAGAACAATTTATAATTAGGAGTGGACTCCAAGATACATCCACCACATTGGCCAATGAGAACTGTTGATAGGTCTCAGGTCCTGCCCATTGCTCCTTTTGACACATGCTTGCACTATAGGTTTGTCTGAATCAGCCTTTGCACAATTATGTGATAAGTTGTGGCAGTGTCACAACCGTGTGTAACCCTCACTATTCTTTGGGGAGCCCCGCATCAGCTGAAATGTCACTATGTGACACATGGCTATACTCTTGTCATGACCGGCCTCTGACACCCCAAGTGACTATTATCTACTAAACTCTTCCTATGCTTTATCCATACCAATCCCCCAACAATTATATGAGTTAGAAGATATTACTCCCATTCTATAGATAGAAAAAAAAAAAAACGATGCCTATAAATGCCTATAAAAACTATAAATGCCTAGGTATAATATGACTTACTCAAGGCCTTGCAACGTGTTAGAACAGAGAGTAAGAAGAGCATCTCACTGAAAGCCAAGGCACGCCCTCCAACCCCTCCCAAGATAGAATCTAAAGACTTTCCATGAAAAAAAAAAAATGCACAGAGCAGTTCAAAGAGGGGCCACCAGTAGCTCCTCCTGCTAAGGGCTGATCAATGTGACATGGCTGATAGACAGAATACGGTGCCCAATGACGAAGGGCCTGAGAAAGCTTGATCTTACTCAGAAGAACACATCGGTATCAGTTGGGAACCTCGCTGACATTCCAACTCCCAGACCTCACCCCTTATTTGACAGAGTAGAGCTGTCCCTCTGCTCCCACAAATTCTGCAGCCTCTCTTCATGGATACAAAGGGTTGAAAATGGCTGCTTTATGTCACCTCTTCAGGGTACTTCTAATGTTTCAGCAAAGCGTATTTCCATTCATGAGTGCTTGAAACATGACTTCATGGCACAGACCCCAGATAGGGAAATTGAATTAGCAGTGGGAGGGACCATCTTCCTGGTGGCTCTAACTAACCATGAGAACCTGGCTAAACTCATATAGCTAGCCAGGCCTCCAGCTCCTCCTCTGAGGAAACAAAGTCTGAATCTAGAGGCTCTTGGGCCTCTGTAGGATATAGCGAGGGAGTTGGGTGAACTGAGAGAAACATCTACATCCCCCAACTCCCCGTTGACAATCCGGCTACAGTTATAGCTCACAAGCACAACTTGTTACTGCAGGGCTGGGGTTGATCTGAACATCGCTCAGTCTCTTACATTGTCAGCAAGGTGGCTGAGGGACAGTATTGCAGAAACTGGAGTCTAGTAGTCTTGCAGACATCTTAAAAGCTATCCTTCTAGGGAACCCAAACTGGCAACTGAGTTCTCTATGGTGTGCATGGAAATATATTTTCAAAATGACCTTTTACCATCTCTTGACAATAGGAGGGATTGGAAGGAGGCAGCCTACAAAATCCTATTGGCCAGTGGTTCTCAGGCTTCCTAATGCTGTGTGACCCTTTAATACAGTTCCTCATGTTATAGTCACCCCTAATCATAACATTATTTTTGTTGCTACGACATAACTGTAATTTTGCTATGTTATTAATTGTAAATATCTGTATGCAGGAAGATCTTAGGTGACCTTTTTGAAAGGGTTATTAAACCCACAAAGGGGTTGCAACCTTCTTGGGCAGCACAGGCAATGAGAAGTATCATCTTTTACGACATGATTACTGAGCCTTTTTTTTTTTTTTTTTCAAACAAAAAGTGATTTCCTTGACCTGTTTCTGAAACCATCTCTAGAAATGATAATCTTGTGAAACATTTAGAATATATGTAATAGATTGTTTCCTATCCAAAGTTCAGATCTTCTCAAAAAAAAAAAAATCCCACTTTGTATCTTCTAGTTGGGTATCACTGTCATAAATCAGCTCAACAGAAAACCACTGAGATGCTTTCAAAGGGGCAGAGGGGAGGATAAATGAGAAGCCACCAACACAGGCTTGCTTATCTGCATTTGGCTCCCCAGAAGGAAATGAAGAAATTCCTTTCGCTCTACAGCATTCAATCATGGCAGTCTGAGCATGACCTCAGGCTTAACTTGTTAAGGAAGGGGGGGGAGGGAGAGAGGGAGGGAGGGAGGGAGG
>NC_034600.1:32494689-32499186 GCF_900095145.1 Mus pahari | reverse complement strand
AGGAAGGAAGGAAGGAAGGAAGGAAGGAAGGAAGGAAGGAAGGAAGGAAGGAAGGAAGGAAGGAAGGAAGGAAGCTCCAAGCTATACCTGCCTAGACACAGATAAAGATCTGGCCTGTAATATAAAGACAGGACACTGAACTTCTAGGACCACCACTCACCATGTTAAGGACAGAGTGCCATAAGAGCTTCATCCATCACCAGGATGGCTCATTAAAATTATAGCTGTGACTGGAAAATTCACCATCCATCGTACGACTAGCCCACTGGAACCAATTTATTTATGGAGCATTCATTTCAGGGCTCACTGATTTACTCTCCAAGACCTCTCGAACAAAAAACTATGGAGAACTTTTATCACAATGGAGAAAATGTACTGGTCATTTCATCTCATGTTTACTGTCATCTACAGAGAAGCTGTGCCAAGTGGCTCATAGCTTTAAAGAGTGGCTAAAGGCCATGATGTGAGTTTAGAGGGCTGAAATCCCACAGTTCAGCCCTAGGCTGGCCACTGTCCTACCTACCCAGAGACATTTACCAAGCCTTTCTTGACTCTTTTACCTTGGCATATTACAAGTGAGTTCCCTCACCTCCTCTGGGCTCATGAGTTCAAGAATTTGGTGGTGCTTATTATCCAGTCAACAGAACTTCATGGGGAGGGCTCCATCCAGTGATGATGAAAGGAAATGGTTGCCTTCAAAGAAGTTAGTCTTCTACAAGAGTTAAACTAAAATGGCTACCTTCATGTATTTGATGATTTATAGTAGAAATAAACAGTTAGCTTCAAGATGGCCCAGAGAGAAGCAAAGCTTTTCAGAGCAGAGTACACTCCAATGTCACCCACTGAAGGGACATGGGCCTACAGACTCCTTGTGCTGGCTTTGCCCAGTCTATGCTGATAAGCTGCTTCCCTATATCTCCTATTACCCTTCAAATAATGCCTCATGTTTCAAATATTATCAAAGGCACCATTTCCTTTGTGAGCATTGTGGTTCGCATTTGAAGAGTACCCTACTTGGAGGTACTGTTTTAGAAGGCGGTGGAATGTTTAGGAGTCTGAGCCTTACTGGAGGACATTGGCTCACTGGAGAGTGGGCTTTGATATTTTGTTTTCACCAGGTCCCCTCTCTGCTTCATGATTACAGATGTTATGGAACTAGCTGCCTCATGATCCCGCTTCCATGCTTTCGTATCGTGATAGACTACATCCCATCAAACTATAAACCCCTTCTTTAAGTTGCATCTTGTCAATTATTTGGTCATAGCAACAAGAAGAGTAACTAATGCAGTGAACTCTCTCCTAGAAACAGGTGTCTCCATAGGAGGCTCCCATATTGCAGGGAGTTTAGATGGTTGATATCACACAGCTCAGCTCCAGGCTGGCCAGTGTCCTCCCTACACAAGGACAGTTGCCAGGTCTTCATTGTCTCTTTTACCTTGGCATGTTAGAAGTGAGCTGCATCCAATTCCACATGTTTCTTTTATTCTGGAAGAGAAATCCTCAACCCCAGCTCTACAATAGAGGAGATTAAGTAATATGAAATATGTACATATTATAAATAAATACTTAAGTACATATTTCATAGGACACATCTGAGTTCTTAGTATCTGGGGGAAGTTAAAAGCCAAACAAGATGCCGCACAGAATACATGTAGCATATGAATGAGATCTCAGAAACAGATGTCAATAAAAATGTTCATTTTTAACATTTGCCTATCTAATAAAACTATTTTCCCCAGGGGTCTATCTCTTACTTTTCATTTACTGTATCTCTTACCAAAGGGTTGAATATATGGTAGATCAATAAAAATGTATTTACTTGACTTTTTAAATATATGTATTATGTAAAATATTTACAATTACTTATACCTACATCTATAATATTTTGTTTATATTGGATGTTAGCCATGCAGCCTTGGATTTCTCATAAGCCAACATACTAATAATCACTGATCTATGTATGGTTGGACATCTATTAGTTATTCTGAAGAATACATTTAATTATTAAACATAAGTATACAAGAAGATTTTTTAAAATGCCTAGCATAGAGACAAAAAGAACAGATAAAAAGAGAGGGAAAAGCTATTGATAATAAAATGATAGGAAAACTTCCAATAACTGAAGGGAAATGTAGCCTCTATCAGCCAAGAAAAAGTAAAAAATAATAAGACCACATAACGGCTTCATAGAAGGTTTCTCCCATAGATGGAACTTGTTAGCACATCAGGAGATAAACATTTCCCCTCCCCTGAGGAAGTCTGTCAATATGTCTCTGTAAATGATAGTGATGCTTAAACAATACTTTTTGTTTTAACTTTTTTTTTTCAGGTAAATTCCCATTATGGTGCTTCCTTATCCAACTTCTCCAGAAGCTGGGTACAATTCTAGCAAGCTCTGGTGGCTGGGCTTGGAAGTCTGCTTGAGATTCACCGTTTTCCTTTCCCAGCACTCTTTGGGCCACATTTTCCTTACCCTGCCTGAGAAAACCATTCTGCAAAGTATATAGAAAGAAAGAGCAGCAAAACCAGGGCCCTCTGCTTGAATGCTGTACTCTCATGGGTCAAAGGCTCAGTGGTAAATTTCATGCCAATTGATGTTAGTTTTGTGGTGTGCATATGAAAGTCGGTGCAACTTTTCTTGATGCTGTGGGGTCTGTAATCCATACTTTCCCACTAGACATTAATGTAGCCTAAAACCCAACCTCATGTATCATTATTGTTCATTTTTCTCCCACAAAAATCCATTTCTTGTTTAATACTTTTACTTCCTTTGAAGGACAACAGTACTAAGGATCAAGCCCACATGTTAAACAAGTGGTCCCCCACTGGACTTCATCCCCAGTTTTACCCACCCATTTCTTCAATTCCTTATCTTAGTGTTCTAACTGGGAAGTGTAGAGGTGAATTTAGGTACACTGCTTTGGCTCCCACTGGTACTCCTGAAACTTCTAAACCTTCCCCTGCCATCCCAGGTCCAATTCGGGAAGTGGCCAATGGTCACTCACCCGAATTCTCACATGGCTGGTTGGCTTTCTCTCCTGCAGCTTTCATGTCCCATCCTTCTCCCCCAAGTCATGGTAATTACCCTTCTCCCTTCTAGTTCCTAGCCCACACAAATCCAAAGATCCCGCCTCAGTCTACTTGCCCAGCCATTGACCACTGACTCTATATTAATCAAAGACCAATAGGGGAAAAGGACCCTCAGTGTTTGGACATGCAGATTCCTGATTTGGGGGCTGGATTAATTCTAAGCATTGGCAGTAATCTCCAACAGAGGAGCGATACCATGCCCAAGGCAACTTGTAAAAGCAAACATTTATTTGGGGGCTTGCTTATAGTTTCAGAGATTTAGTTCATTATTGTTCATGGTAGGGACCATGGCAGCATGCAGGCAGGAATGGCATGGAGCTGGAGAAGTACCTGAGAAATACCTCCTGATCCACACACAGGCTGAGAGAAAGAACTGGGACTAACATGGGCTTTTGAAACTTCAATACCTACCCTCAGTGACACATTTTCTCCAACAAGTAGACACCTATTCCAACAAGCCACACCTACTCCTTCTCAAACAGTGCCACTTCCTAATGACTAGGCATTCAAATATATGAGCCTATGGGGCCATTCCTATTCAAATTACCATACTCATTTCCCAATAATAGATTTCTACGAAACATTTTAGATACATCCATGAACTTTGAAATTCAAGACTTGTTGAAGAAAAGGAATTTTTATCAGCCTATGGAATTTTTGAGAAATGACTACAACTATTGTGAGCATAGGACAGGATGCTAGGAAGGCATTTGGCAGAAATCTCTGGGAAGTTAAGATATCTAAATGCTTACCAGAGTCTCACAGTATCTCTCCATTTTTCACCCAGCTTAAAGAGATGGAGATGTGAGGGAAGAGTGGCCTAGCAGAGAAATTATAGAAAATATTCAAGCATCAGGCTTACAAGAGCCAGAAGCGAAGGTGGGTACCACAGAGGTTCTACTGCTCCTGTTCGTTAAACCATGTTCAGGCATCTATATAAGGCAGGGCAGGGAGAAATGACACAGTGCCTGTTATGGCTGCTCTTGGTTGTCTAACTAAAACCCAAATGACTAGTCACATTGGTGAAGGACCTTTTTCTTAATTAAACCATTTTAACTGGGAAGAATCACTTCTAATCTGGACTCTTTAGGTGAAAAGGTAAATCTTTAACCTACATCTTCTGAGGGAGGAAGATCTACCTTTAATTTGGACTCTGTCTTCTGTTGGCAGCCTACAAAAAGGACATGGAAGAAGGAAGCTCCCTCTCTTTGCCTGCTTGGTCTCATACTCACTAGTAAGTCCATTCCTTACCTGGCATTAGAGCCTACTTCTTAGGGATTCTAGTGTTTACTGACAGCCAAAGCCAGCCAAGACATCCAATTTTGTGCATTGAACATATATGTGTGTGTGTGTGTGTGTGTATATATATATATATATATATATATATATATATATATATATATATAT
>NC_034600.1:32469088-32494489 GCF_900095145.1 Mus pahari | reverse complement strand
CTAATACAGTGGCCATTGATGCCCCACCCACAGGACTGTTTTGAGAAGCCTGAATCAACTGTTTCTGGCTGTTACCAAGCCATAGACACACATGACTAGGAGAAACAAGTACAATTTTGTCTAGCTCTGGCAAAGGTCCAGATCTTGGCTGGGTACTACCACTGAGGCAGGTAATAGAAATATAATTTCTATGGCTACTTCATCCCCTACCCCCCAATGTTCCTATTTTTTATACATCGTCTGACCAAGGTGAGTTTATGCTCTGTGACTTGACAAAATCAAGTTAAGGAGAAAGGTTTGATTTGGCTCATAATTTCAGGTTAAAGTCCATGATAGCATGGAAATCATAGTGGCAGGAATGTGAGAGTCATAGTTATACTATAGATAGAATAAACAATAGAGAGAAATGAATTAGCACATCCATACTAGTGGTTAGCTTACTTTCTCTACTACACAATCTAGGAGCCCCTACTTAGGGGATGTTACCACCCACAGTAGATCGACTTTCCCACTAATCAAAATAATCCTCCATAGACATGCCCATGGAGCAACAAAATCTAGAAAACCTCTCACGGGAACTTCCTTTGCAGATGATTCTAGATTGCATTGATTTGACAATTAAAACTAACTATCACAGGATATGAGAGCCACATAGTGGGTGCTGCAATTCCTATTTACTTGTCCCCATATATACTTCTGCAACTGATTGGTCAGGAGGCAAGTGTCTCAGGCCCGCTTATCAGTTCTGAGTCTGCCAGTTCCAGGGGTCCTTCCTAGTAGCATGCTAGCTAGCACTGATTGTCATCATCACATTATTTGCTAGCATCAACAGTCATCATCACATAATTGGGGGCCACGACTTTCCTTGCAGGGGTAGTCAAACAGCGAATGGCCCAAATCAACTGTTGTCTCGACCACAACTCTTTCAGGGATCACAGGGGCAATGAGATTGATGTTTCTATGGTATATACATTGCCCAGATCATTCATGACAGGGAAAGAAGCTATAGGCAAACTACACTGTGGTGCCTGGCTAGAAACCAAGCCAAAATTGTATAGTAAATCAATACCTTAGATACATTTTCAGGAGAAAACTACCTCTAAGGCCACCCCATAAAAATGGTAGAGAAACCCAATATTTCAAATGTGCAAATCTCAATGTGAAACAAAAGATTATGAAAAAAATAAGGTTATATAATTCTACTAAAGGCTCATAGTAGCTTTCTAGTGATGGATATCAAAGAAATTAATAGGGGGATGCATATGATAGACAGTTCAAAGGAATGATTATAGAAAAGCTCAACAAGATCTGAGAGTATACATATAAACAGTTCAATAAACTTAAGATAATTCAGAGTAAAAATAAACCACCTAGAGTTTTGAAAATAACCTAACAGAAAATTAGACATTTAAAAACAACTCAGTGAATCAATTAAAAAGAAAGTCAAAATCTTCAACAGTGGATTAGATTAAACAGAAACAAAATCTGAACTCAAATCTTGGCATTCTGTAACATGCCAAAGAGAATAAACAACAAATAAACAAACAATTAAGTGGAATTAAGAAAGAAGGAAAATGAGAGGAGAGAAAAGATGCAAACATTCAAGGCTTTCAAGGTTCCACTAAGGGGACAGCCAGCTCCATCTGAAAACTCAAAGATAACGGTAAGAAGGTTGATAGCATGGAAAACTTAGAACTAGTTGAAAACTTCTTCAGTCTTAGGAAATATATAATCATGCATAGGAGGCATACAGAACTACACGTAGACATGACCAGAAAAGATCTTTGCTTCAGTATATTATAGTCAAGCAGTCAAGGTAAAAAGAAAGATTTTTTTAGAATCTTAAATGTGCCGAGACACATTTTAAGGCTGTCCCCACTATACTAATAGCAGGTTTCTTAGCAGAGCACCTCAAGGCCCAGAGGAAGTGGAATTATTATTCCACGTAACTGCCAACTAAGAACACCATATCCGGCAAGAAAGGCTGTCCTTCAGGATGAAGGTGAAGAAAATCCTTTGGAGAGAAGCAAACACAAAGGTTGCTTAAGAAGGCAAAATAAGGACCTCAGTCACCAGGAAAAGCATGAATCGCCACCAGCAAGCAGGTCCCCGAGGCAGAAGAAAGTCAAACTATGGAACTTAGAGGATAATCAAGAGAGAGAGAGAGAGAGAGAGAGAGAGAGAGAGAGAGAGAGAGAGAGAGAGAGAGAGAGAAAATAAAACTCACCTGAAACAGCCAAGTGAGACTAGGTAAAAGGACGCCTTTACTCAGTGGCAATGAACTTGAACATGAATGAATTCAAGGAGCCCGTGCTACTTCTATGAGCCTGGTCACCTCACTTACTATGTTTTCCAGTTTCATTCACTTTCCTGCAAATTCCACAATTTTTCTTTTTCTTCTTCTTTTCTTTTTTCCTGTACCTTTTCTGATTGTAATGGAACAAAAACAAGAGGTCACCAATGGGAGAAAATGTGAGAGCAATTATGCAAATACATAGAGACTGAACAAGATACTTTTACAAAAATGGTGGGTCATGAAAACTATCACAGGAGAAATTCAATTAAAATGTTTTTGGTTTGTGTGTGTGTGTGTGTGTGTGTGTGTGTGTGTTTTAAGTCATACTATAACATGTTCCAACTTGGAATACAGCAATAGCTGCACTGAGAAAATGGCGTGTTTAGAGCAGTAAGTGCCCTGGTTAAAATAAATACGCAGACCTCAAGTGTACAGTCTAACAATGCGCATCAAGGGTTTTTAATAAGCAGAAACGGGCCAATCCCTAAACTAGAAATAACAGACAAAGCAAAATATAAGCGAAACGGGGGCTGATAGGTGTCTCAGAGGCTAATGGAGCTTATGGTGTAAGCCTGGGGACCTAAATTCAGCATCTGAAACTGAGGTAAAGGTGGAAGGAGAGAACTGATTTCACAAAGCTGTCATCCAGCCTCCACACATACAAGGTGGCATGCACATGCCCTGATCCCCATAAAATACATATACATATAAACATACACACCACATACATGCACACATATAATAATTAACAAAAGTGTTAAATGACATACATGAAGTAGACACAAAAAAATTTACAAAGCTTCAATTGGTTTTTGTGTAAATATGAAAATCAACCACCTTTACCTAAACAAACCAAGGGGTGCGGATAGACAATCCCCCAAATTAAACTGGAGATGGAAATGGAAGGATCACCACTGATGTCACTAAACATAAAGGATCATTAAGATTATGAAAAACTCTATGGTTAACTCATTAGAAAACAAATAGGGAGTTATTAGTTTTCAGATACCTATGCTCTAGCAAAAAACAAACCCTGAGGGGATTTAAAACTACTGAATGGATTAATAACCAGTAAGAGGTAATAAGGCAAAAATCAGTAATAGAATGCCTCACAGCAGAAAGCCCAGGACTGAAGGACAGATGCACTGCTAGCTTTACCGTTTCTGAATTATAACTAAAGAACTTGGTTAATAACCGAAGACTAAAAGGTAAGCAAATATCTCTAATACCAGCATTACTCTATTACTAATATAGACAATAGCAAAAGAGAATCACAGACCAACATTCCTAATGCAGACAGATGCAAAATCTTTCAACAAATTACTAGCAAATGGAACTTAGTACATCAATAAGATCACTCGCTATGATCAGGTTGAATCTGTCTTAAGGATGGCTTCACGTATTAAAATCAATAAAGATAATACACCACATCAGAAGAATGAAGGATAAAATAACCATATGATAAGCTGGCAAGCGTCCCAGAAATAAACATACACTTCTACAGACAATCGGTTTTCAACAAAGGCATCAAAAACATATGTTGCAGAAAGGGCAGCCTCTTTAATAAATGACGCTAAGAAAACTCAGTATCTGCACTCAGAGGAAACCTGATCCCCCACCCCCACAGGTCTGTCACTTGGTGAGGAATTAACTCAAGAGAGATCAAAGACCCAAATACAAGAGCTGAAACTGAAACTAGCTAAAGAAAAAGTGCAACAGTCTTCTGGGGGGAGCCCCATGAGCACAGGAACCAAGCAACAACTGACAAGAAAGGTTTGCATCAAACTAAAAAGTTTCTATAACAGCAAATGGAAAACAAACAAACAAACAACAATACCAAGAGACACCCTACAAAATCTGTAGAGAATATTTACCAGCTATTCATCTTGTAGAGGGTTAATAGCCACAATAGTTAAGGGACTCAAACTACTTAAAGGAACAACAACAACAACAACAACAACAACAACAACAACTTGTCACCTGGAAGTGTATGAAAAAATGTTCAGTATCTTTAGTTATAAGGGAAATGCAAATTGAAACCATGCCGAAATCCCATTTTCCTGTAGTTAAAAGAGCTATCATCCAAAAAAGAAGTGGGCTGAGGGTATAGAGGAGTGGCAGAGTATTTGTCTCATATGTGAGAAGTTCAGGTGCATGTGTGCATGTGTGTGTGCGTACACACAAACACACCACAACACACACACACACACACACACACACACACACAAACACTGCTAGTAAGGATACAGGGGGAGGAGTCTATATTTTTGACGGGAATGTAAATTAACATAGCCACTAAGAAGGACCATACAGAGATTTCAAAAACATGCCACTCCCCTACCAATAAAACATTCAGGAATAAACCTCACTAAGAGGTAGAAGAAGACCTCTACACTGAAAACTTTAAAACAGTGAAAAAAGCAATTGGAGACATCAGGAGGTGAAAAGACACTTCCACCCCCACTCCCATGGGTCAGAAGAACCAACATAGTGAAATGGCAATAGAACTGAAAACAATCTACAGATTGAACAGATCTCCATCAAAATTTCAATGGTATTCCTCAAAGAGCAATGCTCGGGATAACTCAAACACTGAATTTCAAACTATACTGCAGAAACCAGCATGGCACTGGCATAAAAAATAGACATGTGACCAATGGAATGGAATAAAAGACACAAACAAAGCCACATGGATAGACCCACTAGACTTTCAATTAAGATGACATGCATTGGAGAAAAAAAATATATATACACACACATATATATTAAACAGTATTATCCATTCATAAGCAACAAAGTCTTGTCATTTAAGCAAAATATATAGAATTGATGGTTTATCTTAAATGGAGTAGGTGAGACAGAGAAAGGCAAGCACTACATGTTGTCTTATGTGGAGGCTAAAGAATAAGTACTAGAGAATAGAAGGGGAGAGAAAGGTAGAAAAAGGGAAATGGTCTTTGCTCAGTGCATGCTGTGTTCATGTATGAAAATCCCACACCGAACCCCATTCAATTCTTTAAAAAAGAAGAGAGAGAGAGAGAGAGAGAGAGAGACAGAGACAGAGACAGAGACAGAGACAGAGACAGAGACAGACAGAGGTGGGGGGAGATAAGTAGATAAGCGGAAGACCTCAGGTATAGACTAGAGAGACTTAGAGCAGCATGCACAGCAAAGTTCCAAAACAGAGCAGAACAGGCAAAGAGACACCAATGAACCAATCCTGAGGTGAGGATGGTCCAAACAGACATATACAAGTAAAATAAAGTACAAAGCCCAGGTCTCAGAGTGAGAGCAGCTCAGTGGTAGAATGAGTTTAGCATTTGCAACTCCTTGGACTAGAAGAAAAATAAGGGAGACAGGGGGAGGAGCCTCTGATTGTTTGGTTCATTTTCTATAATTCAAACAAAGTATGCATTTTGTATATAACTAGGCAGTCATATTAGTGGAGCAAAACATTTTAAGGAAAATGTTAACGTTACTGAATATTTTAAGGTCTTAATGTTATTTAATATTTTAAGTGCTGAAAATATTTTTTTAAATGAAAAAGTTTCCTTCATAGCACTTACTAGGTGAGGGACTGTGACAATATCGATATGACAAACCAGTCACATTTGAGGGCAAGGGAGATTCACAATATGTAATGTCTAAGAATGATCACCTCCTATGAGGAAAACTACTCAAGAAAAAAATAATCAACCTTCCAACCAAATGAAGAGACAATCAAAGCGGAGTACGAGGAAATTCTGATGAGTTACCCAGTTCCAAGCCGTCAGTCTTAAACACATACACACAACAGTAAGTGTATCCAACAGACTGTATTTACATACATGCAACGATAATTTAAAAAGAGGTTATACATTTAATACTGAAGGCAGGAAAGATGTTGAAAGGGGGAAAGGAGAGGTGTAAACTCTGTGAATACAACCCTCATGTATGGAATTCTTTTTTCTGTTGTTGTTGTTCTTTTGGGTTTTTGTTGTTGCTGTTGTTGTTGTTTTGAGACAGGGCTTCTCTGTGTAGCCCTGACTGTCCTGGAACTCCCTCTGTAGACCAGGCTGGCCTTGACCTCAGAAATCTACCTGCCTCTGCCTCCCAAGTGCTGGGATTAAAGGCATGCGCCACCACTGCCCAGCTACCTATGGAATTCTTAAAAGAAATGTTAATAAAGCTAGTGGATAACACACAGTAAATATCCAAATGACTGATGTTAATATTTCTGATGATGAAAAGTGACAATTGATTAAGAATATATAATATAAAGATAAATGTAAAGGTTCTCACTGGTCTAGTAATCTGTAGGCTAGGGAAGATAATGTAGAGTAACATGTGTTAGTATCTATGAACAAAGATGCTTACAGAACTTCCCTGTTAATAGTGAGACTATTTCTCACATTTCATGACTAATTCTCTAAAGTAGACTGGAAGATATCAATGGAAACTAGAAAGCTGTTTGCCCTTTGGGATTGGAGAGATGAGATGGCACAGTGTTTAAATTATACTGCTCTTCTAGAAGACCCCAGTTAGATATCCAGTGTACATGTCAGGTGACTTACAAATGCCTGGACCTCTAGTTCCAGGAGATCCTGTGCCCTCTTCGGCACTCGACAGGCAGCTCCTCATTTGCACATACAGACCCATAAGTGGAAATGTGTATATACACATAATAACAAAATAATAATAAAATATATAAAGAGCCCTTCCCCCATATCCTGTGTATTGGTATGTACATAGAATCATAATTATGTATTTATAACTTGACGAGCTTTTTGTATATGGACAGATAAATAAGGTATGCATGTGTGTGGATGTGTGTGCATTATCGACCTTGTTTTTGAGATAAGGGCTCTTACACATCCCGGAGCCATTGATTAGGCTGGTCTGGCTGGACAGGGAGCCCCAAGGATCCATTCGTTCCACCTTCCCAAGGCTCTAGTTACAAGCACACTTTAGCACTCTTGGATTTTTACAATGTAGGTTTGGGGGCAAAATGTTTTAAGGAAAATGTTTACTGAGCATTTTAAATTCTTAACATTATTTAATATTTTAAGTGCTGAGAATATTTTTATGCTTGGATGCCAAGCATTTTATCGACTGAGCTGGTCCTCAGCTCTGACTTGTCTAAAACAAAAACTACCTGTTTCCATTTTGCTAATCAAGTATGCATATATCTATTTCCCTACAAAGATCTATTCATGAAATGTAACTTTCTATGCAAAATCTTTTAAAAGACTCCATGTTGCTGAATTAGCCAAGGATGGAAGTACGATGGGTGGGCAGCTATGCATTTTCTCATACTCAGGTGTGTGGCGGTTGCGTCCATAACTGTCTGAGCATCCAGAGGGTGGTTATCAAGAGTCAGACACACATTCAGACAGGTGCCCCCATGTTTCCTCCTGAAACTGTAACTCAACTTCTCATTCCTGCATGAGAACAAAACACCCAAAGGGCTTAACAAAATACATAGTATCATGTCCTTGAAACTTCCATAGTCTTATTTGGAACTTGCCACAACTTGAGAGGTTTGTTTCAGATGGGGACAATGTTGATGCCACCACTATATCTAAATGCCATTGTTTAAAGTTTTGACCTTTGTTTAAAGGGTTTAAAGTCTTGTCTCATAGAATTCTTTCATCTTTTCTGGGAGAAAAGCCCCATTTAATTTAATTTTAAAAAATCCATGAAAAGGGCTTAAAAAAAAAAAAAAGCCTGTGTTATTTACACACTAGGCAAATTTGCTTCAAAGAAAACAATCTCTGAAGGATGCTGTTGTGGTATTCCATGGGAGGAGATGGTTCCATTTGAGAGATGGAACAACTGACCTCCTGGTTGAGCACACATCTTATGATGGCATGTAAAGATGAACAACAACAAAATAGTGGCAATCACCCATAAGCACATTATTGAACACTTGCTATGTACCATGCATGGTGCTTTGTGTGCGTTAAATGGTTGAATATTTACTGTCAACCTGCAAATGTGGAAGCTGAGTCCTGAAGAGGTTATACAAGGAAGGACTCAGAGTCACATAGTCTCAGGCTGTCTGATGCTAAAGCCCTTCTTCTCTGCTGCAGGACACCGAGCTGCCCCTCACTACACAAGTTGCCCCAGCCATGTGTTACCTCTTAAGAAGTAGGGAACTGCAAAACCCTTGCCTTTAGAGATGCAAACTCAGAACAGTCTGTGTACTGTGCCGTTACTTTCTCTCTCCTACATCCCAATCTGTTAAGCAGACCCTCTGACCCCTTCTCTCTGGTCCATTCTTGTCTCTTCAACTCTCAAAGTCACTTCCAACTGCATTCCTTTCCCCACACTCTTCTTTCATTTTTGCTTTCCCTGTGGGAATTTTAGTTACCTCTTTGGTTACCTCGTGCCCACAACATAACTGCTCCATCCAAGCTGTGCTGTTCATGTTGAAGGAAGGAAGTGGGAGGAGCAGCATTGTCCCTGAGCACCCCTGACACGTAAAAGGGGAACTTCTCAACCCAGCCCACCCAGAGATGACTTTATAGCATGCTGTGGCCTGGACTACACAAGATAAACAGTGTAACCAGGGAAAACAGTTCTTTCAGTTAGAAAACAAAAACAAACTAGTTAGAGGTGGTCAGGGAGAAATGGCCACTGAATCTGTGCCATTCCATCATTAAAACATCTTGCAGATTCTTAGTCAAAGACTCTAACCCCAAATGGACACTTGATGGGGAGAATAGGAGAGGCTGCAGTGATTTTCCAATGTTATGGGTACCTTGTTGGCATTATGAAAAGCCCTGTAGTATCTCATGCATTAAGTATAAAATTATTACTCTATACATACAAGCAGGGCTCATTTCTGATACCATTTTGATCGAATGATTGAATGATTGATTGATTGATTTGATACTGATACCATCTTGATTGAAACGCAGAACTACATTCAGATTTGACATTTCATTATTGTAAGACATTACACTGCCTATGGGATTGGATCAGCTGAGCCTCACACTTTGCCCTTGAACAGGTTTTTCTAACCATTTCCGCAAGGGATGGCTGTCCCCAGTACAGAAACCCAACAGGAAGAGGCGCAGGAAGTAAGGCATAGCTTGATATTTTGCTAGCAAGATGGACAGAAGATCAGTTAGGGTGGAATGCAAAACCACTGGTTTAAATAGACTCTGCTACTTTCTCTTACGGTAGGAACAATAAGGTCCGAGCATGACCCTGTTGGCTTAAGGTCTGGAAGTACTCACCAATCCTTAAAATATCCACAGCACTTCCTGGCCTGGTCTTGGCTGCCATCTGTACTGTTCCCAACCCACCCCTGTTCATCCAAATGGCCTTTGGAACACCCATTATGGAGTCATAAGTTCAGAAGACAGAAAGAATTGCTAGACTGAGGGACAGCCTGAAATCTAGCCAAAGTCATCATGAAAGCCAGCAGTAGTTCCAACTTAGAGCAACAGTATCAACTAGAACAATAAACCTGACGACATCCACAGTCACCACTTACAGAGTGGCCTCTCGGAGGTCCCTAATGATCCTTGACTTCTGCTATCCATGTTCCATACAGTGCAGAGCTGATTTATGGTTCTCAGGAAAGGCCTGCTGGGAGGGCAGCCAGCTGCAAGTCCTAAGATCACTTAGACAGGTCCTCTGGAGAGGTCTACATGGTGATGAACCAAAGCCTCCAGCTGAAAACCAGCATCAACTTGCCTACCATCTTAGAAGCAGCTCCTCTGTCCCCAAGCCTTCAGGTGTATCCTTGAACTTGAACCTATTTCCCCCAATTCCAGGCCTTCTGAAACCATGTGACAGATGATATCTCTAGTAAATGAAGGCCACCGACATCTACTCCGTATAGCATCTCAATTGACTCTGGGATCAAGTGACAACAGGTATACATCTACTTCCACAGACAAACTCAGAAGTTCACAGACAGTCTTAGGGCCACTATCACATTGCCCACACTAGTCAGAACTAGTCACGTCCCCTGACCATCTGATTTCTAGTTTGGGATATGTTCTACTGTGGTTCTCCACTACAGTGGTGGGGTATAAGGAAAGGGACCTCAGTCCTTGTTTCCTTCCCTGTCCAGATTAGTGGACCACTGTCTAAATACTAGACTATTTGCAGCCATGTTAACACTAGCTTTAAATGCTCACTGGGATCAAAGATACTCACCTTATTGCTAGGATCATGCCAAGGGCAGGAGGCATGCTTCCTGGTTTGGGTGAGAGAATTATACTTGTTTCCTTCAGATATTATATTCTTCATCCCTTTTAAAATGTTCATGGTCTTCAAGAAGAAGCAAAGGTTCTGAAGTCAGGGGAGTAGATTCTCTGCCCTGGGTTCCCTCTTTATGTATCATATGACTGCACCTGAAGCCTACCATCTTACTAAAGGTTAACTCAGGAAGTGCTCTCTCCTGATTGCCCCATATACCCACCTACAGCTCATACTTTACTAACTACATCAGGGTTTGAAACTGCCCTCCACCCCTGCAGGTTCCCTTAATAAGAATCAGTTATAGAAATCAGGAAAATGATACATTTTATAGCAAATTCTTACTTAACTTCTCTGTGCCCATGTTCTCTTCTATAAAATGGTAATATTACTCACTATATAAGAATACGTGGGGCGGGGGCGGGGGAATGCAATTTATGTTTAGACATCAGCCCAGAGCCAGACACACGGAAATACCTAATAAATGTGTGCCATGGATAAAAACCAATCCCACGAAGGAAATACATATGGAGAGTAGTCAGCATTCACCAGGAAGGAAGATGCCTATGGCTTTCCATTGCTTGGCAGTAGAACATTCGACGGTATCACACGCCATGTTGGCCATGTATTGAGAGATTAGGCTAAGGAGAGAAAAGGAGCGCACTATCAGAGGACGACAGGAGTAAACAGCCAGCAGGTAGACAAAGCCAACAGGACAGGAAAAAGAAAACGATAAGCAGACAACGTGTGCATTTAACTCCCTCACACAGCAGAGAGAGCTTTAGCCTTCCCACTGCCCTGGCAAAGCAACAACAGACCTGCCCAGAAAGGATAAGGGATGAAAGAAATACATACTCACCGGACGGTCAGCGAAATCATGGTCTACCCATTTGTCAATCTATTACCAGAACCTCCTTCCCAAGCCCTCAGGTCCTTCTAACACCCAGGGCCCTGGGATTTTCCCACCCACTGTCTGTTGGCCATTGCACTAACTACAGTCTGCAAAGGCTGCTATGCTAACGACTTCCTGCCTCAAGTCTCAATGCTTAGACTTGCAAGGCCACTTGGATCCTGGTTTGGGGATAATCTCCTTCAGTTTTCAGATGATTGGTAATCAAACTTCCAAGCATCCAACTACCATCTAGGGGACTTTTTTTTTTTTGTAATTATTATTTACTTATTAAGAAAAAAAAAAAAGAGTTGGGAAAGAAGTAGGAGGAAGAGAAAGAGGAGAAGACAGAATGCAAAGGAAAGCGAAAGGCTTTGCAGGGAAGAATCAGATTCCTTCGCGTCCACTGTGAGCCACATCCTAGCTCGCCCCTTTTCATTTACTTCAGCAACTCTTCTGCTCAGGAGGACAGCTGAAGTGCGGCGCAAGGCCGAATGGACAAAGGCTTCTATAATTTGGGGCAGGTAAGTTAGCCATGTACAAGATGAAGTTAATAAAAACCATTCCTGCGGTTGTCCCGGGGAGCTTTGTGGAACCATGAATTATTAAAATAAATCGCCTGGAGATAACAGGTTAGTTAAGTGGAAGCCATTGTGACTCATTCAGGACTCTTTCCCAGAGGAAAAAGGAAGAAGGTTAAAGGAGAAACGAAAGGCCCCCTAGAGGCTGTGATATGGGTGGGCTCATCCCCACTCTGCAGCATCAGAAACGGGGATTTGGCTTTTGTTCCCAAGAAAGCTTTCCTCAGGACAAGGGTTCCCCAAAGACAATAGTGGGGGGGGGGAAGGGTTGAAATAATGGTGCCTTGGGTCATCTAAAGACAATCTACCTGTTTGGCTGCAATTAATTATTTTAGGGTTGATAGACCATTCTGTGTATATGACCCAGATGACAATTCAGCTCACTTGGGTGAAGAAATCAAGATGACTTGCTGCTTCATCAAAGCCTCACTGTTCCCTTTCGCTCTAGACCAGTGGTTCTCAAAACACAGTTCCCAAGAAACATGCTAGATAAAAGGAAGAAGAAGAAGAAGAAGAAGAAGAAGAAGAAGAAGAAGAAGAAGAAGAAGAAGAAGAAGAAGAAGAAGAAGAAGAAGAAGAAGAAGAAAAGAAGACTGGAATCACCCAAAGACTTTGAAATCAGAAACTCTGAAATGGGAACTGGCAATCTGTTACCTTGGAGATTCGCATACTGTTCCATGGCTCATGCTGGGCAAGCTTGAATGTGCACACAAGGCACCCAAGATCTTGGTGATGCTTACAAATTGATTCAGGAAGTTCAGGTGAGCTGAGCTTGGTCCTATCCATCAAGCTCCCAGCAGGTGCTCATGCTCTGTGCTTGGTTGATCACTCCAAATGGCGCCAATCTGTGTAGATTTCTTTGGAGAGACATTTAGAAGTAGGCTTATACCTTAGCATTAGTTTCTCTCTCTTTTTTTCTTTCTTTCTTTCTTTCTTTTCTTTCTTTCTTTCTTTCTTTCTTTGTTTCTTTCTTTCTTTCCTTCCTTCTTTCTTTCCTACCTTCCTTCTTCCCTTCTTTCTTTCTTTCTCTCCCTGTCTCTCTTTCTCTCTCTTTCTTTCCTCCTTCCTTCCTTCCCCTCTTCCTCTCTTCTTTCCTTCTTTCTCTATTCTTTCTCTTTCTTTCTTTCTTTCTTTCTTTCTTTCTTTCTTTCTTTCTTTCTCTTTCTTTCTATTCCTTCCTTTCTTTTCATTCCTTTCTTCCTTCCTCCCTTCCTTCCTTTTATAAAAGGCATTGCCAGGTGATTTGAACAATGGCTATCTACCCTTTCAACTTAAATTAAGTTCTGTTTGTTCATTGTTGTTGCTGTGGTTTTCCTATGAGCATTCAAACCCACCTAGAGAAATATCCATTTTTGTGCATTCACCTAATGATCGTGAATGTCAGTGAATTTGCCGACCCAATAACATAAAAGTGAGGGAGAACTGGAGGGGGGTAAGAAAGGTAGACAAACTATGTCGAAGGGAGAACTGGAGGGGGTAAGGAAGGTAGACAAACTATGTCGAAGGGAGAACTGGAGGGGTAAGGAAGGTAGACAAACTATGTCGAAGTAGAAAAGGGCTGAGGAGTAGGAAGGCAATTTGAGGATTCAAGGAAAAATTTCACTCAAAAGAGATGTCAAGAGTATTTTAAAGGAAAACCCACCATCACTGCCACCACCCAAACGCCAGATTCCTGGTGTCTGGGTTATCTTTCAATGAAGCCCTGCAAACTGTAGAGTTCTGATGTTAGCAATATGAACGGTTTTGTTCATATGCTGTGGTATGGGTATATTCCCGGAATATCATGGTGAATGTGCTTATTGGGGAAGGCTGACCATGCAATGGCCAGAGTGAGTCCTTGTAGAAATGAGGTAGGGAGACCATAGTCACAAAAGCAGAAGCCATAATCATGCAAAGTGCTCTCTACAAAGCAAGGCTGAAAGGTCTCTAGGAGATGGAAAAAGCAAAGCAGACCCCACCCCTAGCCTCCTGAGGGAGGGAGTGCTGCTCAAGCAACAACCGGCTCTTAGCCTGTAGTGCCAGATGACAGATTTGTGATGTTTCCATTTGCTGCAACAGAAACAGGAAGCACACAGGGCTGTGAGAAGCTGGTGGCTTCCTGTGCCCATAAGGTGAGTAAGCAGGGTGTTGCCTTTGACATGTAACAGTGTTCACAGCTCTGTTCTATCCCTGGACCTCGTGGCTGAAACATTTTGAGTGATAATTTTCAGTTCTCAACTTCCCTCTGCCTTGGGTTCCAGTTTCTAGGCTCGTTTCTAATGACTTTGGAGCCCATCATCCCCCAACTCTGTCTCTGTCTGTCTGTCTGTCTGTCTGTCTCTGTCTCTCTTTCTCTGTTTGTCTCTGCCTCTATCTCTTTGTCTTTCTATCTCTGTCTCTGTCACTCTGCCTGTCTCTCTGTGTTCCTCTGTCTGTCTCTCTGACTGCCTCTGTCTGTCTGTCTCTGTCTCCCCTCCACCCCCTGAACAACATCAAAGTGGTAGGCCTTCATTTCTCATCATTCTCTGAAGCTATCTACAACCTCACCTCAATCTCCTACAGCATCATTAGACTTAAAAACAAAGAAACCAAAAGACCAAACACAAGTGACTCACGGAGGTCACCGGGTGAATAGTCAAGTCTTTATCATCCTTCCCAGGACTGCATCTGTCCTGAATGCCATACTCTCCACAGATCCCATGCTGCTTCATCTCTGACCTTGACAAGTTGATTCTCCTGACCAAATTCAGATATATTCCTCTAATCTTTCCAAACATTGGTTAAGCTTAAAAATTCCCAACCTCTTACTCACTTACAGAAGACCTATGGAATCACTCACTTGCTTGTGTTAGTCCATTTGGATGGCTGTAACCAAACAGCACAGAATGAGCAAACAAATGATGGAAAACATCAAAGTTTTACTCAAAATTCTGGAAGCTACAAGGCCGAGATCAAAGCCCAGGCAGGACTGGTGTTTGAGAAATCATCACTCCCTCCTACACAGTGCCTGCTATCAGTCTTTGTGGGGTAGAACTGGAAAATGAGTTTCCGCAAGCTTCTTTTACAAATCCCATCCCATTCACATGTCTGGGCCCTCAGGACCTAATTGCCTCCTTACGGATCCTTCTTTTGAATTCTGCCACAGTAGGGACGCAAATTGAATTTGAACTTGGGAGTGATATAAGCATTTAGACTATATTCATTTAGGTCAGAGGTAAGTAGGCAAAAATAGTGAGCCAGGTTAAGTGACCGCAAAGAGATGGAGCAGGGAGAAAGAGTTGAAGGTTCCAAGACGAAGGAGAGGAGGCAGCCACACTCCCGTGGTCAGTTCAGGATATTGTTTTCTGGATGTGGTGACATTTCAGGGACCTCAGTAAACTTTTCCCAAAAGATAGGGAGTCAGAGAAACTGGGATCCAGTTAGCTGGGGTTCAGTGAGTCCCAGGAGGACCATGGGGTGCAGGTCTGGAGAGTGTCCATGCTGAGTCAGCAGAGGCTATCAGCTCCTAATGGAAGCCCTGTAGGCAGTCCTCTCCAGGAGAAATGAAATCAGGTTCCAGCTGTATCAACTAGACTGATTTTGCGTCAATTACACCTAGCATGAGCTGGTACCCAATAGCTGTTTTGATTTAGGAGCAGTGAGGACAACTCGAGTGGTTGCAGCTTGTCTTCTGACTGGAATGGTCAGTTTCCTCCTCTAAATGAGGTAGGAGAAGAGCTGTAGGAAACCCCACCATCTTCAGCCTCCTGGACCCTCGCCCAAAGACAGGAAGAGGCCCACATCAAGGCCTAAGCTTTGAGGAGAAAATCTCACTGTCCTTCTTTCTCCACATACAGGGCTAGAAAGAGGATTCCATCTATGTCAAAGACCTACTGGGAAGAATGCTTCTAAAGAAATACTGGGGCAACAAATCTGTTTTTTAATAAGGACATTAATTGGACATGTCAGTCCCCCCTCCCTTAAATACACACACACACACACACACACACACACACACACACACACATACACACACTCACACACACACCATTCTTCATTTCCCATTTGGTCTCATTTGGTGCCCTTTAGTGATCACAGCAAGCCAGGACGCAGCATCAGAGTTTCATGCTAGGCCACCTCTCTCCCATGCCCTACTCACGAAGCTCTGTTTGCCCTCCCTGTTTTCCTTTTTTTCTTTTCTCTTTTTTTTTCCTTACCAAAGTAATACACAGGCATAATTATAAAAGTGAGGTACTAATGCCCAAGATTCCCTGGGTGTTTCCTACGTGCCAGGTTTTTAACTAAGGGTTTACAAGGACATGCTCACTTAACTGAGCACACTCATGAGCTGAGTCCTGTCCTTGTCACTCTCCTGTGCTGATGTAATGCAGAACAGAAGAAACTCCCCAAGCTCCCAGAGTGTCTTCACAGTGGCTTTCAAATTTGAACTCTTGTTTAATTTTATCTAGAATCAACACACTTAACACCATGGCATTCTGCTTCAAGAAAGTTTATAATAAAACATTAGAGTTTAGACTCTGGAAAAATACAACTAACAACTTCCAAGCATGTACGTGTACACACACACACACACACACACACACACAACTCACTGTCCCAATTTTTAGAGGCATTCACTTTCAGTTCTTGAATGTGTATCTTTGTGTATTTAATATACAGTTCTAAGGAATTCTCCAATATTTATATCTCTTGGTTTGTAGTTTTGGTATAATCTAGTATTTATTAAGGTAGATGAATATTTTAGCTCTCATATTATTTCAATATTTTAATCCTACTTTGGATCAAATACATATTTAGTGTTTCCCTGAAGACATACAAGTTTTTAAGGCACATGATATGCATGTTTATATTTAGTATTTTGCATAAGCTAAATTTTTTGTTTTTCATGGAGTTAATCATTATTACTGTTTCATTTGATCAAGTTAGAAATCTATATAACACCTTTCAAGGCTATATCTAATCACCGTAATGCTTTTCCATCTTCAAACTCAGCAGGGACTGTTAAGTTTCAATACATTTTTTCTGGAACCAATGTGTGGCTCCACTCTGCGCTGCTTGTTCTTCATGCTTGCTGCACAGCTGTTCTTTGGGGGACTTCCCTGCGTCATCATCCTGGGATTTCCCTTCACGTCCTTCCTGTGTCAGCTCCTGTTTCCTAAAAAAAAAAAAAAAAAAAAAAAAAAAAAAAAAAAAAAAAAATTGCTAGGCTTCTTGGTGCTCTACCAGGGAGGACAAAGTGAGTTCCAGGACAGCCAGGGCTATACAGAGAAGCCCTCTCTTGAAAAACCAAAAAAAAAAAAAAAAAAAAAAAAAGAAAAAAGAAATCTGTCTTCCTCTTCCATAGTTTATCTCCTATTTTGGTCAGTACATCCTCCAATAGTTTCTGGGGAAAAAAAAAGGAGATGGGATGGTAAAAATCTCCTGACCAAGCAAGATGGGTGGGGGTGGATCCAGGGGAACTCAGTAAATTTTATGTAGCTGTCAGTCATCCCATCCTTTCCAGACTCTTAAGGTCCTTGTTTCTTCTTTGGCTTCTCTGCATGTGTGGTATATACCAGGGTTTTGTTTGGCTTTTAGTTTCATGGAAGACACTGTTGATGCTTTTAATGATTATTGTTATTGAAGGAGGGAGTGTTGAGTTGTTTTCCATTACACTGCAGCTGCTAATCCTCTTGCATCTCTTTACTGGGTCTCCACAGTTTTGGAATTAGACTCATTTGAATTTCAAGAAGAGAAATATTCTTGACTCGATGTTAGTGTTCCATAAAGCTAGTTCATCATTACTTCTCTGGGTAATTGGTACCTGGAAGGCCTGATATCGAGGTCATTTTCTGGTCTCAGTGTGCAGGCTTCCTGTTGTCAGGCAGCAGTCCCACTTGGACCCTGGTGGGATGTTTTTCCTCAGTCTGAGGGTGGAAGGAAACCAAGCTTTCAAGCACCCAGTGGTTATCTAGGGAGCTTTTAGTTAAGAAGAGCTGGGAAAGAAGTTGGAAGAGGAGGAGGAAGAAGAAGAGGGAAAAGGAGAAGAAGGGAAAGGAAGATCTGGAAGAGGTGGGGAGGAAAAAAAAAAAAAGGACTTCCAGGGTTTCCTGATTCGTAGTACTGCAGAACTAGAAGCTTCAAAAGTATTCAGGCAAGTGTTCCTCAGACATAACCGATCAGCACACTTGACAACTTTACACAACTCTGACCAAGGCTGCAGGTCTCTTCTTACCATCCTACTATCCTTCCTCTTTGCTCTGCTTTCTAATTGATGGAGATGCTCGTGTTACGGTTTGGTGGCATTGTGGTATACTTGTGAAATACTACGTGTCAGCCTTGTTCTGCAATCATGTTATAACTTGTTCTTAGATATCATTTATCACTTCTAAGTTGAGGTTTGACTCCCCAGGAATATCCCCAGGAAGGCTTGAGGATTTCCAGAAACCATGACTAATGAATACTGAGTGCATAAGGTGGGTGCCATGACAACCACGATTTTATAGACAGGGGACTCATGGGTAGAAAGCTAGAAAATCTACTCATAGTAACCTACTCTGGCAATGATTCAATTATGGAGGGCTGACAACCCTTTTTAACAGTGGCCTGATAGCCCAAAGCAGGCACAGACCCAAGCAGACTTGAAATTTCTAGAACTTTTGACTGCTTGGCTTCCTGACTACCATGGAGGGGCTCCTGGGTGAAGTAGTGGTCCAATGGCTTGAACCAATGCTTCAGGTGCTAGTGTGGTGACAGTTTAAGTACCCAAGCAGCACACAGACTTGAAACTGGGACAGTTATGGCTCAATACTCCCAGTACAAATACCTCTGAGCCCCATCTTAACTTCAGCTAAAGGAAACTAATGAGTAAAAACCTCCTAAGAATAAGGCTGTTGATCCCTACACAGTAGTGGAAATAATGATGTCATCATCACCATCCATCACCATCATATTGTCATCATCATCACCATCACCACATCATCACCATCATTGTGCTAATCACTATCACCACCACCACCATCGTCATCAATCATCTATACCATTACCATCCTCATAGCAGGTCAGAACCTAGTCATAGAATCATGATAATGATAATAAAAACACTAATCTCTGAGCGAGTAAAATAATCTTTCTGATCCTCTTCTTGCCCATCTGCAAACCAAAGATAGTAACTATATATCTAGTTAACTAAGGATTAAGGGAGTTGATGTATAGTAGTTGCACAGTATCTAAGGGTTTGACAAATGTTAGTTGTTATTATTAAAACTCTCTCTCCTTATTCACATCTCAGGCTCATGGAATTTTGCACGCAAGCAAAAATTAAGAATGGCAGTGTCAAATTTTATTTTTTGTTTGTTCTCCATTTTAACCAACTGCTGGGTGTTTTTCCTCTCCAAAAATAGAACTGTCTTGATTTAAAATAAAACAAAGCATCAAGTCAGCCTTCTTTAATATCACCACTGTGGCCCAAGGAATCCCTTCTGACCTTCAGTAGCTTACGTTATCTACATTACTCACATGATGTTTACTGAATGACAAGAGGTCACATACCCAGTGTCTTCCAGATAAGTTCCCCCATGGAAAGAAAGGAAATAAAAGAAAGGATGGAAGGAAAAAGAAAGATATTTTTGGCTAAAGTCTAAGCTCTCCTAAGGTGGGTCTGTGCAGCTGCCTCCATTTCTCTGGTCATGCCCCATTTTCTCCTTAAGGGATTCCTCCACAGGAAGTCTGAAATCTTTCCCTTCCTTAACTTGCTGTAGAAACTATTTCTTCTCCATCATGAATTGTTTATGCTGGCAATTATACTTTTATCTAAAGACTTAGTTTGTAATTGTGGCATTTGGATGCCTATTCAGTGCCTCTCTCACTGGGTCCACCATACTGGTGGGTACCACATTTGAAGATTCAAGCACTCCCAGATTGAATATATTTCAGAAAAGAAATGAGTCCATACTGAACATGAGCAGATACTGATTTCTGTAAATAACACAGCATGACAACTTCTGGTTTATATCACATTGTATGAGTTTATTGATCTGGGGAGGGTTTAAAGGTACAGAAGGAATGAAATACATGATTATCATGATATTTCATAAGAACTTAGACATCTGTGGCTTGTGTTATCAAGAGAGACATGGAATCAATCAACCCCCAAAGGATGTTGAGGAACTCAGGTATATAAAGTATTTTAGATGGACAGTCCTCACAAGAAACCTATGAAGTAGCCTGTGATTAACCCAGAATACTATTAGGGAGGTGGCACAGAGAAAAGTTAGTCCCTGAGGCTAGAAAGTGCCAGGGACGTTGATGCAGTGTCTATGTGCTTACCCACTGTGCCCTGTCCTGCACACAACAGTCAGGTAAGACATACTAGGTCATTCAGTGACTTCTTTCCCATCCTTCTCCAGCCCAGTCCTTCCTATACCTCCGTCTCTAGGAGAAGCAGACTGGAGAAAATGATCAAACATCTTCATTATTTTGACCTCCTTCGGAGGAAAAGAGTTCTAAAAATAGTTGAAACTGTTATTTTAAGCCTGTATTCTATCACTATGCTTTGTGATTCCACTGGAGGCTCTTTGTGGCCAGAACCCCCCAGATATACCGCCCATTGCAAAGTTGTTATTTTGATATCTGAAGGTTGGGGATGTTTCTGTTTGAAACATTGTCTATTTACATTCTTTTGCCCAAAATAGTCTGAAGTGCCAGTATTATGTCTTCATGTTTCTCATAGAATTTAATGATGTTACATCAATAGCCACAAGTCCCTTTGAAGTATTTTGGCCCTTTGCAGATTCAGGGAAAATATATTATGATAATGACTAAGGTCACATTTATAAAGTGATACCATGATATTTTCCCCAGTAGGATGGAGTTGTCAGTGACACACTGGGGTGACCCGCCCTCCTAGAAGCAATGGTTCTCACACTCTATTCTCATTACAATATCATAACTCAGCACACCATTCTACTTTTATCTTGGCCCTAGAAGACAACCATGCCCCTAGTCAAGGCCATTCCTGTGGCCCTGCAGAACCCAGGACATATTACATTATGTGCGTTCCTTTAGTCCCTTCCCACACACAATGTTATTTTTTGCGATAAAGCCTAGTCACATTAAATTATACTAAGAACAATTTGCAGCGGGAATAAGTCATAGAAACTCATCTTGACTGTCCGTGTAAAATGAACAGAGGGCATTTCATCCCCAGTCATTGTTATCCCCAGTTCCAATGCCCATTGTACTATGCTCATGAACTACAATAAAGCCAAGAGAAGTATGGAGAGTGAATCATTTGCTTGACCATTATTTATTTTTGTTACATTTAATAATGTGGGATTCATCTCCTTAGTGGTTGTTCCAAAAAAAAAAAAAAAAAAGAAAAAAAAGAAAGAAAGAAAGAAAGAAAGAAAGAAAGAAAGAAAGAAAGAAAGAAAGAAAGAAAGAACAGCTCTGACTCCAAAAAAGACCTTCAAAATCAAAGAAGGGACAGAGAGTTCCACTGCAGATGTACTGCCCAGAGAACTCACAGACATGAGCATGAAGAAAAAGGTATGTTTCAACTGTTGGATTGCTCTAGTAACCAAATGGGAAAATAATGGTTCCTCGGAAGAGGCTCACATCCTAACCCCTAGACTTTGTAAGTTACCACATAGCAAAAGTGAAATATATTTACAGATGGAAGAAAGACTGTAACATAGGAAGAGGATCTGAGAATGCCCAATGTAATCACATGGGTTGCCAAAAATAAACAAGGGAAACAAAACAAGAGATTTAGAGAGAAGGTGTACCAATGGGAGCAGAGTCACCATGGTACCAAACACTTGCCTTTCACAATGGAGGTGGAAGGCCAAGGAATGTGAACTGCCTATGGCTAATAGAAAGGACCAGAAAAGGGGGTGAAGACTCTATGTAGATGCCAGCTTGATTTCTCCATGTCCAGTGAGTTGTGTGGTTATTGTCTGTAGCAGTGGGGCCTTGCTGTCAGTTTGTGGAGAGCAACATACAGCTTTGGCAACAGTCTTGGTTGTCTGGGGATTCTCATGGGTCCTTTTGACCAACATAGATGTAACTAATCCTGATACTAGAAGTTTCATTTACTGACAAGAGATAGCCACTTGAGGTTCTGTCTCCCCCATTATTTGGTGATTTCATTCAGAGTAACTTTATATATATATATATATATATATATATATATATATATATATATATATATATATCTATCTTAGGGAGCTTCCACCGTATTAGGTATCCATACTACCTTCCAAATGGCCCTTGATTCCAGCTGTCTCTGTCTTTTGCTATATCACTTCCCCATCTCTCCTCTCCATCCCCACTCGATCTTCCTATTCCAGCCTATCCCCATCCACCCATAACTACCTATTTTATTTCCATTTCCTAACAAGATCTATCCATCCCCCTAGTTCCTTATGCTATACACAACCTCTGTACTTCTATGGATAATAGCTTGATTATCAATGACTTAACAGCTAATATCCACATGTAAAGCAATATTTATCTTTCTGGGTCGGGGTCACCTTATTCAGGTTGATTTTTTTTTTAAGCTCCATCCATTTACATGCAAATTTCATGATTTCCTTTTTTAAATGGTGGTACATTGTGTAAATGTACCACACTCTCATTATCCATTCTTCTGTTGAGGGACATCTAGGTTGTTTCCAATTTCTGCCTATTGTAAATAGAGCAGAAATGAGTGTGGTTAAGCAAGTATCTCTGTGGGAGGAAGCATTCTTTGTGTATATTCCTAAGAGTAGTCTAGCTGAATATTCAGGTAGGTCAATTCCCATCTTCCTTTGGTACCACAACACTCAACACTCATTTTCAGAGTGACTGTACAAGTTAGCACTTCCACCAGCAATGGATTAGTGTTCTGTTTTCAACCTCACAAGCATGAGTTGTCATTCTTTTATTAATCTTAGCCATTCAGATTGGTATAAGATTAAACCTCAAAGTAGTTTTGAATTGCATTTCCCCGATGGCTAAGGACACTGAACATTTCTTTAAGTGTTTCTGAGTAATTTGAGTTTCCTCTATTGAGAATTCTTTGTTTACACCTGCATCTCATTTTTAATTGGGTTATTTGTTCTCTTGATACCTAGTTTTTTGAGTTCTTTATATATTTTGTATGATGGTCCTTTATTAGATGTATAGTTTAGTAACAAACAAATCTTTGCCATTCCGTGGGCTTTGTACAAATGATGGTTTCCTATGCCTTGAAGAAGCTTTTCAGTTTCATGAGGTCCCACAGCCTTATTGCCTGTGCTACAAGTGTTCTGTTTAGAAAGTCTTTTCCTGTGCCAATGAGTTCAAGGCTATTCCCCACTTTCTCTTCTATCAAGTTCAATCTATCTGGTTTCAATGTGAAGCTTTAGATCCATTTACAGTTGAGTTTTGTGCAAGGTGATAATTACAGACCTATTTGGATGCTTCTACATGTAGCTACCCAGTTTGACCAGCACCATTTGTTAAAGATCTTTTCCAATGTGTATTTCTGGATTCTTTATGAAAAATCGGACATCCATAGGTATGTGGATTTGTATCTGCATCTTCAATTTGATTCCCCTGATCAATGTAATGTGTCTGTTATTGTGATAACATAGTGCTGTTTTTTTTATTACTGTAGCTCTGTAGTATAACTTGAGATCAGGGATGATGACACCTCTAGCAGTTCTTTTATTATTCAGGATTGGTTTAGCTATCCTGGTGTGTGTGTGTGTGTGTGTGTGTGTGTGTGTGTGTGTGTGTGTGTGTTTCCATCTTAAGCTGAAAATTGTCCTTTCAAGATCTGTGACAAATTATGTGGGGATTTTGATGGGGGTTACATTGAACCTATAGATTGCTTTTGGTAGGATGGCCATTTTACTATGTTAATCCTACCAATCAATGAGCATGGGAGATATTTCCATCTTCTGATATCTTCTTCAATTTCTTTCTTCAATATCTTAAAGTTTTTATTATAGAAGTCTTTCACTTCCTTGGTTAGAGTTGCCCCCAAGATATTTTATATTATTTGAGGCTATTGTGAAAATTCTTGATTCCCTTATTTCTTTCTCAGTCTGTTTTCCATTTGTATATAGGAAAATTGATTTATGTGAGTCAATTTTGTGTCCATCTACTTTGCTGAAAATATTTATCACTGGAGTTCCCAAGTGAAAATTTTATAGTCATTTACACGTACTATTATATCATCTTCAAATAAAGATACTTTGTGTCTTAGTCAGCATTTGTACTCCTGCACAAACATCATGACAAAGGAGCAAGTTGGGGAAGAAATGGTTTACTCAGCTTACACATTCACATTGCTGTTCATCACCAAAGGAAGTCAGGACTGGAACATACACAGAGCAGGAAGCAGGAGCTGATGCAGAGGTCATGGAGAGATGTTACTTACTGACTTGCTTCCTGTGACTTGTTCAGCTTGCTTTCTTATAGAACCCAAGACTACCAGTCCAGGGATGGTACCACCCACAATGGATCCTCCCACCCTTGATCACTAATTGAAAAAATGCCTTACAGCTGGATCTCATAGAGGCATTTCCTCAAGGGAGGCTCCTTTCTCTGTGATAACTCCAGCTTGTGTCAAGTAGACACAGGATACCAACCAGTACACTTTAACTTCTTCTTTTTCCAGTTTGTATACCCTTGATCTCCTTCAGTTGTCTTATTGCTCTAGCCAAGACTTTAAGTACTATATTCAACAGGTATGGAAAGAGTAGACAACCTTATCTTGCTTTATTTTAATGTACTTAATATTAGTAGAATTGGTTTGAGTTTCTCTTCATTTATTTGATGTTGGCAATGGGCTTGCTGCAAACTGCCTATATTATGTTGATATTATGTCCCTTGTAGTTGTAATCTCTCCAAGATTATTCTCATGAAGGGGTTTGCCAAAGGCCTTTTCTGCATCTAATTATATGATCATGTGGAATTTTTTCAGTTTTGTTATATGATGGATTTAATTATTGATTTACATATGTTGAATTGTCTCTCAACCTCTAAGATGAAGCTTTCTTGAACATAATGGATGCCCTTTTCCATGTGTCATTGCATTTGGTTTTCAAATATTTTATTGAAAAGTTTTGTATCTATGCTCATGAGCAAAATTTGTCTGTAACTCTCTTTGTTGGGACTTTAAGTGGTTTGGGGGTCAGGGTAACTATGGCCTCAAAAAATGAATTGCATATATGTTCCTTCTATGTTTCTCTTTTGTGGAATAATTTGAAGAATATTGGCATTAATAGTTCTAGTTTCAGGCTAGTATAATTCTGAGCTTAAACCATCTTGGCAATGAACTGATTTTTGTTAGAAAATTTTAATCACTGATTCCATTTCATTAGGGATTGTAGGTCTTTTTAAATTGCTTATTTAGTCTTGATTTTGATAAGTGATATATATTGAGAAAATTACCTTTTTTCTTCTTCCTTTTTTTTTTTTTTTTTTTTTTTTTTTTTTTTTTTTTTTTT
>NC_034600.1:32465579-32469039 GCF_900095145.1 Mus pahari | reverse complement strand
GGTTTCTCTGTTTAGCTTTGGCTGTCCTGGAGCTTGCTCTGTAGATCAGGCTGGCCTCAAGCTCACAGAGATCTACCTGCCTCTGCCTCCAAGGTATGTGACACCACTACCAACACCTCTTTTAATTTTAATTTTGTTAATTTGCATATTCTTCTCCACCTTTAGTTAATTTGGCTAAGGGTTTGTATTGATTTTTTTTTCCAAAGAAACAACTTTGTTAAATTGGTTCTTCATATTATTTTCTTGTTGCTTCTATTTTATTGCTGTCCGCCCTGAATTTGATATTATTTCTTGCCATCTACTTCTTTTGGGTGTGAGTCCTTCTTTTTGTTCTGGTGATTTCTGGTGTGCTGTTAAGTTACTAGTATTTGGTTTTTCCAACTGTTTTATGAAAGCACTTAGTTGCTTGCCCCTTAGAGCCACTGCCATTGTGTTTCATAAGTTTGGGTGTGTTCTGTATTCATTTTTATTCAGTTCTAGAAAGTCTTTAATTTCTATCTTTACCAATTTTTAATTCAGTAGTGAGTTGTTCAGTTTCCAGTAATTTGTAAGCTTTCTGTTGTTGTTGACATCCAGATTTAATCCATAGTGGTTAGATAAGATATAGGGGTATTTCCGTTTGCTCGTATCTGGTGAGTTCTGTTTTGTGTTCGAGTAAGTGGTCAGTTTTGGAAAGAATTCCATGAGATGCTGAGAAAGTACAGGAAGGTACTCTGCATGCTACCAAAAGGGAACTGTAAGCACCAAGCCAGCCACAAACCATTTGATTTACAATGGTGTCCTGGCTACAAATCTGCTAGAGCAATGTTGGCCCGAAGCTTGTGGGAGTAACCAACCAATATCTGATTTGACTTAAGGCCCACTTCACAAGATGGAACCCATACCCAGCTCTCCTTAGCAGACCAAGAACCTAAGATTAGATAGCTCAAGGACCTAGGGTAAAATCAAAGACAATTGTTCCAAAACAACAACAAAAATATGGCAATAGGAAGACTCCTAATGATCTTCTGCTATAGAATCTTATAGATCAAAACATTGGTCAGAGAAGCTTCCTTCTGCAGCAGATGGGAGCAATACAAGACCCACAGCCAGACATTATCCAGAGAGTGAAAACCTTGTGACACTCAGCCCCAACAGGATGTCTCCATCAAATCTTTCCCCACAGGGCTCAGGGAACTCAGGGGAAGAAGGGGCAGAAAGAGTTGTAAGAATAAGAGGGAATAGAGGACACCAAGAAAACAAGAGTCAATACATCAACATGATCAATGCTCATCTGAATTCAGAGACTGGGGCAGCAAGCACAGGGCCTGCCCAGGCTTGCACCCGGTCTTCTGAGTATATTTTATGGCTTTTCAGTTCAGTGTTTTTATAGGATTCCTGAGTGTGAGAACAAGTGGGTCTCTGTTTCTTGTGCCTTCTCTTGGGCTCTTTTCTTCCTGTTTGTTTGTTTTCTTCAATTCTGATGTGTTAGCTTCTATTTATATTACTTATTATATTATATTATATTCCCTTAGAAAGCTGTTTGTTTTCTAATGAGAGGCAGAAAAGGAGAGAATCCAGGATGGAAGGGAAGCGGGAAGGAGCTAGGAGAGGGAACCATAATCAGGATATATGTGAGAAAAAAGTCCATTTTCAATAAAGGAAAAAAACGTTTAGTAAAAAAATAAAAATGACCAGAAATGGAATTCTTTCCCAGACCTTCAAAAGAATGTGCAGCCATTAATATCTTGACACCAGCCTAGAAAGAACTGGGCCAGAATTTGAAACTGCTGAACTATAGAATAATAATATATTTTATCTAAGCTACTAAAGTTATGGTTATTAGTTATGACACTAATAGAAAATAAATGCATTTTCTTAATCCACTAGAGAAATAGATCATATGCAAGGTAGCTATTGAAGAAATGTAATACAGCAATTAAAAACAAATGAGCTAAGATGAAAGATAAAATAGAATGATCAGAGGCCAGGGCACGAGGGGGGCAAGATGCTTCTGTTATCAGATGCAGACAGTGTTTAGGGGATGTAAACACTCTGGAAATAGTGTTGATGAGCATCATGCATGTGAAGGCATGTCTTGGGTCTCACCTTGATTACATATAGAATCAGCTAAAAATCAAAAATAGAAGGCACATCAATGACAGGTTGGTTATTGTTTGTTTGTTTGTTTGTTTGTTTTTTCCTTAATTTGAAGTAGGAAGATTTATTTCTAACCCAGATCTTGATGTGGGAAGACACACACCTTTCATCTCAGCTACCCCTTCTGCTGGAAGCCTATATTAGGACAGGGAGGAAGGAAGCTTTTGCTCTTTGCCTACTTGCCTTTGCCTTGCAAGCAATTCCTTCACTGGCTTCAGAGCCTATGTCTTTCGGATTCCAGGGTCAACTGAAGACGAGCTGAGACACCCAGTCCCGTGAACTGAGAAACTTGTGAATTCTTGCACTTTCTGTTCATAGCCAGCCATTGCTGAATATTGGTTTTTGGAGAGGACTGTGGAAGGGTTTTGGGACTTTGGGGTCATGTGAGAAGCTGAGGCTTGGTATCATAAAAAAGAGCTCAGAAAAAGACTATTGGTGAAAGTGCAGCCCAATTGCAGCAGAAGAGCCTGGCATTTTTATAAATGCCAGTGCCATGGGATGACCAACAAGAACAGCAGCAGCTGTGGCATCAGCCAGAACCTAGAAGACAAGCTGTATGTGCTGCAGAGGCCAGAGCTGGAGAAGTGACCCAACGCCCTTGGAGGAGCCTAGAAGATCATGAGTGAATCCCAGGTACTCGACATGACTTGGATCTGATTTTGACTGTATGTTTCTCTTGAGGAAGGAAGTATTTAACTTATTGTCAATTTTACAGGAGACCACAGCTGAGAGTCTGGATTTTTAAACAGATTTTAGGTTTTAAAAGAAACTTTAGATTTGTAAAGAGATTGAATTTTAAAATGTTTGAATTTGTAAAGACTTGGGAGTTTTAAGTTTGTAAAATATTTTCTACTGTGGTGTTATTAATGTGTGATCTTGGGGATGAAAAAGACAGGAAAGTTTGTGGCTAAACAGTAAAGCTGAGGGTGTCAATTGTGCTGGATAGGTTTATGTCAACTTGACACAAGCTAGAGGTATCTGAAAGGAGGGAACCTCAATTGTCTCTGTAAGATCTGGCTGTGATACATTTTCTAAATTAGTGACAGAGTGGGTGGGGGCCCTCCCATATCAGTCTTCAATCAAGATGTCCTCTCACAGACATGGCTACAAACCAATCTGACTGAAGAGGCAATTCATCAGTTGAACTTCCTTCTATCCAAGTGACTACCTACAGGTTGTGTCAAGTTGACCATAAAAAGTAATCAGGACAAAGAAACAGAAGTTCTGCCGGGCGTGGTGGCGCACGCCTTTAATCCCAGCACTCGGGAGGCAGAGGCAGGTGGATTTCTGAGTTCGAGGCCAGCCTGGTCTACAGAGTGAG
>NC_034600.1:32462305-32465560 GCF_900095145.1 Mus pahari | reverse complement strand
AAACAGAAGTTCTAACCATTTTGTGCCCTTCTCACTTGCAAGTGCCTCGTGGCTACTTGTCTTTCCTGTCCTGTTGCCCCTTGTTTCCTCTCTTTATTTGCCCCAGGGAAAAACAGTGGAGGGGGAACTGCTCTCAATTTCCACCTTCAGGCACTCTGAAGGGGAGCATAGGGACTATGTGGACTCCCATGCTTATGAACAGGGATCAGCAAGCAAGAGAGCTCCTTGCCTTAGACAGAGCTTCTCAGATCACAGTACAACTTAGGAACACAGGGAGATATGAAGAAAAATAGACTTCAAGAGGCCCGAGGAAGAACCCAGGGTTCTCTTGCTCTAATGAGATTGTTGGTGCTGCTGGCACTTTGAGCTCACCATCCATACCTTGTCTAGGCATCTTCCAAAAGGAGTGATGAATAGGTGTACCAGCAGGGTGGTAGTGGGATGGGCAAGGCATAGAAGAAACCTGAAATTTTAATAGAATCCTCCTATACTCCCCATTGCACACACAGTCAGCCACCCATTAGCCACAGCAAACACCCACTGTGGCTCCCAACCCCTGTTTTTAAACACTTTCTTGAAACTTACTTTACATACTCACAAAGGGGGGCAACTGCCATTAGCAGTGTATTTAGAGTAATAAACCCAAGTTGTCAGGAAAGAATGGAAAATACAAAGAGTATTGTATTAGGTATAATTTTTAATTAGCATTTCTGTAACAATTAACTGCCATTCATTACAGGAATTATTAAAATAATCTGCCTCGCTCCTGTTCTTTGAATCAAGAGTTAGGAGAACTGTTGATTTCAAGTGGCCTCCTAACCCAAAGCAAAGCAGGCTCAGAGAAATAGCTTAGCAGCTGACTTGAGACTCTCAGGAAATACTAAATTGATGACTTATCTGTCTCACCCCTAACCTAACTGTGCATGGTCTGAAGTGCTTGGCCATTTCCTCACCAAGATCTAACGTACAGGGTGACAGATTCCACCTCATCATAAGGAGGAACTCCTACACTATGGCTGCTATAATAACCCTAGAATGTAGGTGATGTCATTCTCTCTGCTATACACTGTGGGAAAAGATGCTTAAGAACTGGGCCCAGGATCACATAGCTGGTGTCATACAAGGCATATTCACTCCATACTCTTTACCACCACAAAAGAATAAACTGTACTTCAGTGTGAGTTCTCCCGAAGTTGAAGGCTAGAACTTGAATGTAAAAGCTATTATATGAGGGCCACTGCAGGCCACTGAGGGGGGGAGGAAGAGGGATGTTAAACAGAAAAGGGAAATTAAGCAGTTCCTGGGCAGATGTGGAAATATGCAAAGTATGCAGCAGCTGTTCTGAGACAACATCAGTTCTAAGTGATGCTCGCCTGGCCTGCAGCTGATAGCAGCATAGGCAAGGTGCTATGACGTGGGTTAGGGTCTCAGTGGCATGCGGGTAGACTGTTTCTCACCATGGGTGAAGACTCTTAAGTGACCAGCATTGCAGGAAATAATTGAATGTGTAGGCTAAATGATCCCTTCATATGAAGTTCTAGAATTCTCTGTGCAGCTGTTCACACGGGTTGTCACAATTTGCCAACTAATAAGTGTGTTACATTAACATTATAGCCATCAATAATAATGTCAAAGGTTGGAAGCTGGTATGATGGTACATACTGGAATCCTAGCCCTTAAGAGGCTGGGTCAAGAATGTTAAATTCAAGGCCATCATAGGCTTCATAGAGGGACCCACTCTCCCTATCACCTCCCCATAAACAAGGAAGGAGAGAAGGGGCAGAGGGAGAAAAATTACTTAAGGAAATAGCGTCAATAGCGTCTTATCAGACAGTATGTAAACAAACCTCTAGTCAGTAATACTTTACATGGACGGCTAATCCTTTTAGAACATATTTCAGCTTTGGTCTGTTGAGTAAAGAAATTGAGAAAAGACTTTCAGCCACAAATACACATTCACACAAGGAAGTTCATGTCAATTAAGACATTCTGCATTCACTGAAGTCTTTCCTACAGAGCTTGCTGAATTCCCAAGTGGGTACCCAGGAGAATACTGGGGTAGAGACTCAATTTTGTCCACCAACTCACAGTTGAGGTCCAAGTTGAAAGAAGTCTGAGGCATCCCCCTGCAGACCAGTGACCACTGCTAAGTTTGGAGGTTATATTTGGTCCGTTCAGGATCTCTGAGAAAACATGGGTGAGCATTTGCATGGATTGATGGGTCAGTTCAGGCCAGATCTGAATGTGGTTCGGCTATCCAGGGGTGCTGGTCAGAATTTGGCACCATTGGTTAAAGCACGGAGATGAAGTCAGGGTTAGTGATTTAACCATCAGTGAACCTGTATGTTGGTAGGATTCCATGGCCATAGACACTAGCCTCTTTCCAAGAAATGGACTCCTATGGGACCCTGTCTCTGGCTCCCACTGGGAACAAATGAGAGGCTGTGGGTGAATCTGTACACAGTCATCATGTCTGCAGGGTAAAACCCACACACAAAAAAATCCCCCCTCCCAGAGACCAAAACTCATGTTTAGGAGAATGCAAGAAGGCAAATAAAATGCCTAGAAAGAGTTTTATAGGAAGATGAAGACAGTACCATTTCCTCTATATTATTTATTTCAAGTCATGATATCAATCAGTATTTACTATCATCGTTTAATTTGTGACCACTGGTGAATTTGTGCCTTTTAGCAACCTGGTTACAACAAAAGAAGAGCAATTCAGAGTCCCTGGCTTTTAATAAACCTTCACTTCCAAGGAAATGGGTAAGAAGAATGAAATTGCCTATAGAATATGGAGAACTTACCATCTCTAAGGGCAACAAATTAGCTTGAGAGCTCTGCCATACAGGAGCTTGCTATCTATGAGAAATGGTTTCTGAGAAGAAAAAAGGGTTATTTCTAGAATGCCATATGAGTCAGTCAGCAAAGAAGCATGATTGTGAGGATGTTTGCTATTCCAGAGAGCAGAACATCCTTCAGATTAGCTTATGCAAACCAGAAATTTCTTTCCAACATTAAGAGAGAGGAAGGGTCAAGCAGACGTTTTACCTTGATGTATCCAAAGATTTCGATGTGGCCAGCAGGATTCTTCATCTTTATTTCATGGCTTCACATCTGAAAGGTTTCATGTTTGCATGGGTCTTGTCCTCTTTGTAGCAAGTTGACAAATGAATTTTCAAGCTTTAAATGCCATTACCATATGCAATACAGAGAGAGAGAAGGGGAGAGGGAGAGGGAGAGGGAGAGGGAGAG
>NC_034600.1:32407949-32462278 GCF_900095145.1 Mus pahari | reverse complement strand
GAGAGGGAGAGGGAGAGGGAGAGGGAGAGGGAGAGGGAGAGGAAGATTTCCTAGATATCTATGGAAAGTCTCAGAAAGACTCCCTCCTTTGGGGATAATATATTAGGATCAGTTAGTTAATGCTATTAACCATTAATCTCAGGCCCAAGCCTCGCGACACTGCAGTGTAATTCTTGTTTATACTACATGACCCATGGATGCCATTGGTTGTCTGAGACCTAGAATAGTAGACATGCTACCATTTGGAAGTCACACCATGTAGGACAGACAGACCATTGTCTTTACTGCTACAGCTAGGGTGGGGCCTTCCCACTGCTTCAGTTCAGGACTGACCAGTAGCGCATCCATGCTTGTACAGGCATTCTTCACTACCCTGCCCCACTGGCCTCATGTTGTATTGGACAGAATTAACCACAGGACCCTCCTGAACGACAACTTGACAAGGGATATAGGCAAAAGCTAGAATGTCCGATTAGCATCACTCACCTTGCCAACATGACTGAGGTCATATGTCACCTTCAGGTCAGCACTGTGGCCAAAGAAAGATATGTATGTTTTAGTTTCTGGTCCTAGGTTCTATACCATCCTGGCAGCCGTCAAAGGAGCTCAACTTATATACTCCAGAGATACCTACAATTACAAGGCCAAGCCTAGGACTGATATTCTGCCTGGAACAGACTGAGCAATCAGAAGTTTAAAGCTTCAGAACCAACTGCTCAGCCATGTTTTTCTCAGAGTGGAATTTCTATCCAAGCTGGACCTAACTGAATGGGTGATTATCAAGAACACATAGCATCTGTCATCTGGAAGGGAAAGGACATTGGGATCTCCAGAAGCCAACTCAGACCACATACCTGGAAAGGCTGCCAAGGGAGGCGGATCACGAGCATTTATCAATGACCAGGAGACAGTTCAATGGGCGAGGCTGCCTCCACATCGCACGTGACCAGGCCTGTTTCAGCAAAGGTCCTATTCAAGCTCTTCCTCATAGGAAAGTGATAGTGTCTGCAAGATGCAAAGGAATGGCATATTAGATTGTTGACTACTACAATAGGACCTATGCATATTATATGCTACATGCATAATGAGGAATTAATAGAAGAGGTGACATGAAGGTTCCAACTGCTGATTTTGAACTGAAGTTAGGTAGGCTTTGCAAGTGAGACCCACCTACTCTTGAGATCTTTGTGAGTGATAAAGGAATGAAGAGTCAGAGACATGGCAGCAAGAAATGGACTCACTCTGGGCTTGCTAGCTGTGAAATTGGGGAGTTAGGGATGAGAGCAAGAGTCTGGAGCTGGAAAAATAAGTGAAGGGTAACCCTCAGAGTTTCTAGGAAGTTCCAAAGTGGCTCCTCCACATTAGCCCAGGGTTACCTCTCATCTCAAAAAAACTGTAAAATGATTGAATGCAGGTTGTTTTCAGCTAGTGAGTTTAATTTATCATAGCAACAGTAAGAAACTAATGTTGAGATTGACACACCATAGGAAAAGCAAAGGATGTACATAGGACCGAGCCCCTTAGTAGGAATAAAGGTCTGTAGACGCTTCCAGGCTGCCTTCTGGGCATGAAAGGACCACTAGATAGACAAGAACATCAGATGCCATGGTTCCTGTGATAAATACGTAGGCCAAGAGCAAAGAGTTTCTAGAAACCTTGGTGTTCCCTTGGCCTTCTATGTCCCTCCTGGGATCAAGGTGGCCTCTTCTCTAACTGCCCTTATGACTTTAAATATAGATATTAAATTAGAACACAGTAAACCAAAGCCAAAACAGAAACAAACAACTGGGTATTTTTCTCAGCAGGACAGGTTGGGTGGGGCATTGCAAGAACTGGAACTCTGTAAGCCAAGAATTCAGGGCCAAACCCACAGACCTAGTTAATGAGCCTACACTGAACAGCACAGACACAGCCTGGACTTGAGAAAGGTAATTCTGCTAATGAGTTGACCCTGGGCGTGCCCTATCGTGCAGTCACACAGGAGATGGTTATGAAACAGTGTTCTCTTACAGGTAACTCAGAAGCTTACACACGTACAGAGGGAGCTGCAGGGTTTTAATCTCTTCAGTTACCTTATCTGACAAGAAGAAACACTATCGGGGAAATGCTTTCCTCTTTGGAAATGGATCCCTCCTTCTGAGTTGGTCCCGATATGCAGGTAGAATACAAATTGGGCCCAAGGAGTGAGGCTTTCGTGGTTGGTAATGGGCCTTGGAATTCATCACAGCTCTGAGCAGCACAGTAAGTGAAACACTGGGATCATTTTGCGGAGACACAAAGGCTTCCTGCTGGGAGCTAATGGTCCTAGTCTTGTTCTTAGGAGAGCCTGTGTTCGCATTAAGCTTGAACTTCAGTGGCTGCACATCTACCAGTTCTCAGCATCCAAGTGATGTGGAGCAGATAAGCCACTCCAACCTTTGAATCACATCAGCACCCTCGCAATCAACCCCTTACAGAGGGACTCGGCCTCCTTACAGAGACCAGAAGGTTCTCAGCACCCCTTCAAGGACAGCTGAAGTGGGGAGCTGCTGGCACACACTGCTACCCATGCTAAGTACCCACAGCTTCTGGTTCGTGGGTATGAGAAGGACATCCAGGCATTACTTACCAGATTTGTAGAGGGCTCATTTGTCAAGTTAGTGCATGAAGTAAAGGAGGCTCACCATCTACAGAACATTTAAAAGTATGTGCCTGGTGTGTTTCTATTAGGTCCCTTAGTCTCCACAGTAATACTTTAATTCTTCATTCTAAACTCAGGAACCGAAGCAACATCATCCTGGTAAGATTAACTAGCTATTAACTAGCAGCATCTGGGCATTTTCATGATGGCTTTGCTCAATATATTTGTTATATATTAAAGTATCCTTTTCCAAAGGCCCCACTCAATTTGCTGATTTTCATTATCATTTAAATAAACTTATCTTTCCTTCTCTGGTATATTGTTCCTATGCCTATATATATAATGAAAGATCAGATTTTTTTTTTCTTCTGTTGGGGATGGAACCCAGGGCTTTGTTCAAGGTAGGCAAGCGAGGTACTATGCGACTGCCTTATGGCCCTTATATTCTCAATATGTATCTTCATAGGGCAATACAGAAACGAGTGGAAAATTCTAATGTAGCCGAGCAATTTGAGCTCTGAGTTTAGCTTCAGAAGGCTGAGTGGTTTGTAAATTATAAAAGAAAACCACTTGAATTTGGAAATCTTTGACACTCTGCGGTCTTTAAGTGAAGAAAAGAATGTCTGTCTTATGCCATGGGAATGATATAAGGATCAAGTGGGGCATCAGATGCAGAACTACTGTTTCCTTGTAATGTGTGTACTCACAGTCACAGGGATAAGCATAGACCTCTATGTATTCTGGACTCATAAAGACCTGAAGTTTAGGTCTTTCACATAACTCACTCATCTTGGAAATGAGTTCCAGAGTTTGAACACCAGCCACCACTTGTTAAAAAGTCTACAGTATTTCTAATCTTCACATCTTTCTCTTTTAAGCACATCTCATTCTGCACAAATGAATCTTGAGAAACTGAGGCAAAGATGCTAAGTCTCTGGCTTAAGTGGGTAACAGAAAGAAGACAAGAAGTCTGGAGAGCAAATTCAAACTCTCGTCAGAGCCTTGAATCTGATAGGGACAAAATGCTAAATAAAATGCTATAGTTACACTAACCTGTTTGTAAACTTACTAATGTCTATAGAAAAAAAAAAAAAAAAAAACGACGACCCTGTGGGACTGTCCTCCAAATTTTGCACCTTAATTATTCTTGTGTTAAATGCTGTCTTCCTTTCTTCTCTGTCCTCCCCAACCCCCAAAGGATATGAATAAAGAGATCAATGTCACATATAGAATGACATTATCAGATCCTGCCAAAACCAACACATCCACGAGGTAGTCTGAGCTTGTGTTTCCACTGACCCTTGTCCTGTTCAGCTCTGACCAGGGGCTACCTGTCTTCCACAGAGGTCAGGATAGAGTGCAGAGCAAAGGGCAGATTTTGCAGCAGAAAGGGACACATTTGACTCCATTAATAAACCCTCTGCCCCCCCCATTCCACTAGACTTCCTGTTTAGGCCTTATTTTAGTCCTTTGAACAAATGTCCAACAAGGTAAAGATGCCAGCTGGACCTAGGATGGAAACAGGATTGGTGAGGGTCAGACTGTCTCTCAGTGAGAAGTCTCGCTGAGTCACCTGGCTCCTCAATGGCAGACCTGTGGGTTTAAATGAGAGAGAACATAGTGGCTTGGGAAAAGGATGGTTGGCTGCTAGGACAGTGCTGGGTGGGCATATATCCCCTCCATTAGTTATCGGAGTTAATTGGAACATTATTTGGCTCACGTGAAAGACTCAACACAGTGGCCAACATGTTAGAGAATGTACAACATGTTGCTATTAAAAGATGGTAGATGAAGTGGTAAGATGAAAATGGAGGTGTTTACATTTACACCTTTAACCGAAACATTCCTAGAGTATCCCAGGCCAACTACCATGGCTCCAGGATGGACTCAGAACCTTATGCTCCATGCAGAATTGTCCCAGGGTCACCTAGAAATATTTTTCTTGGTACCTTGTTACAGTGTGACCAGACTGGGCCTGACTCAGATTCAAGCCTTCCCCCAGGAATGATCTCACCACCCCTCACATGATCTTTCCAAACACACTCTTGTCTCAAGTGACAGTTTGGGAGATAGCCAGTTATATCCACCCTGGGCACCTTTAAAATGCGTAGACCTGATTTCAGTCTGCAGAAGGAGATAGGGATCAATCCCTTATCTTTGATTCTCTTAAGGTCTGGTGATAAATGTGATTGACCATCCTAAGGCTGGGTAAAACAGAAGGGAATGACACTTAACTGAAGTGGTCTGTCTGTCTGAGCATTCCTCGGGGAGCCTCGTCTACCATCCAGGGACTAGACCCTGCAGCTACTGTCCTAAGGGCAGTGGACAATCTATGTTCTAGAAGCTTAATTTCCCTCCAGGAGAATCCTGGTGACATTTTCTGACACAGAGTAACTTTTCAAACTTTCTTTTAATGGCTCTGTATTACTCTGATTTGCATTATGAATGGTGGCCTAAAGCTTTGCCCTAAGACTTACTTCACGGAACCACAGGGATAGTGAAGACATGAGCTCAACTTCAGAATACTCAGTGAGCAAGACAAAGTGATCTTTATTAAATTGTCTTAGGAGAACATAGATTTTGACAAAATGCTGACTGGCAAATGACTCAAAGTAAAGTATATCCTGATCCTTGTACAGTTCACCCCAGGCACACTAAGAAACTCATATTTACCTTTAAACCTGACAAGTGAGGATGGCTAAATGAAGTCCTAAAGGGCTAGAGAGATGACTCAGTGCATGTAAGCACTTCCTGCTCTTTCAGAGCACAGAATTCCGCACCCAGCCCCTACTTCGAGCAACCCACAACTGCCTGTAACTTCATCTCCAGGGAGACTCAATGCATTTGGTCTCTGAGGACACCTATTATTATATGTATATCCTCAGTCCCCCACATAAAATAAAAATAAATCTTAAAAACAAAAACAAAGTACTTGCTGATGAGGGGTGTGCGGGGTTTGTGTATGTCATTTGTTGGCTTGTTTGTCTTGAGTGTCTGGTGGAGATTTGCACAAAGGTCATGGGAAGCAGAGCCAAGAAAGGGAAGAGCTTCCCTTCATCTGTTTGGAGGAGGCAGACCTGAATGGAGCTGAATGGACATAAACCCATCCTGGGAATCTCATCAGTAGATGAATTCAGGCAATAAGATACAAAGCTGGAGGTTAATACTATACACACACAGATTATAACATCACTCACTTGTCTCGGGGCCCATTCAAGATCACTTATTCATTACTGGTTTCTCTGCATCCTTCCTCCTTTCTCCCCTATTAAGATGGTATTTGAGTTTCCAGATCACACTGGTCTTGGAGGTCTTCACTTCTCTTTTCTATGACAACCATGTACACATAATATATTAGCATGCCGTCTAGCCTGTTACTTTGCTTGCTGTTGGTGTATTCCACAGACTCAGTTTATAGAACCTTCAAATGATTGAAGGAAAGTCTCCCATCCATACAGTTACTATTACGGAAAAGTCTATTATATAATATGCCAAATGCACAGGTCCTATTCCATAACAGATGATAAAGACTTGAGGCATAGTTTTTATTCTTTCTTATTAACTCCTAACACAATGTCACACCCTTGGGAAAGGTTCCAAGACTGGTGCCAGCCAACACTGATAATTTTCTCATGTGCTACACCCTTCAGCCTCCCAAAGAAATGTTTCTGCTATTATAAGCTTCATCCAGGAACTTGATATTTGAGAACACTTTTCCTATAGAGCAAATATTTCAAAAGACATGTCAACATGAAAAAAACATCCGTATTCAGCTACTCTTGTTTTCTGCAGTCAGCAGGAGTTGAACCTTGGAAGACATAACTGTGTGAGCCAGAATGAATGATCAAGAGAGGGGTTAAGCAAGAGAGAGGGCAGAAAGAAAGAAGCAGGGGAGACAAAGACAGACAGACACACAGAGGGAAGGAGAGAGAGGGGGAGAGAGAGAGACAGAGACAGAGAGAGACAGAGAGAGCTCAAGTGTGTCAGAGAGGGGCCCTCAACTGAGAAATTTTTAAGGACTTTACTTCCAATGGAGCACACTTACCCTCCCCCCAGCACACAGAGCTGGCCTTGATGTGCCTGAGTATGCAGATTTCAGAGTGTCAGTCCTCACTCACTTGGATAAATAGGGAATCATAGAGAGGGATCTGTACCTGACTATAGAAAATCTTTAATTCTGGTATGGCACTGTGAGGACTAAGGAACTATGACAACCAGGGCTAGGTTTCTTGTTCAAGGAGGGCAGCACAATTCTTTGTGTCACCTCACCTTGGTTAAAGGGTCTTAGCTAGATCTTTTCCTGAAATACAGAAGCTCTTTGAAAAAAAAAAAAAATCTTATAGGGAGATTTTTTTTTTTTTTTCTGTACCAGGCACTTATGTACTTTTGGCAACTGTGGTGACAGATGAGTCACCCAGAGCAGGTTCCAGTTGGTTCTTCCACCCCACGAAGGCAGTGGTTGCTGATTTACATCAGCGCTCCTCTATTTTCAGCAGGTCATGCTTGGTGTCAGGGCTTCCTGTCCTGTGGCTTGAGCTTAGTCTTTTGTGACATCTGCTCTTCCCAGCGTTGGTGTATCTTGAGCCTGTCAAATTACCTCTGCAACACTAACGACCCATGGTGCTGGAAAGGGGAGGGCTCACAACTTCGATTTGATCCTTTTCTTACTTGCACCGGCCCGAGATCCTGGCCAGCAGGTACTTGTACCAAGGGTTGGTAACAAGGTCTCATTCCTGAGCATGACAGAGAGGCCATCCGTGAGAGTTTCGTTTTGTTTTACTCTTATGGAGGTTCCTGCCTTCTGTTCTCTTTTTATGCTAATAGCTAATCAAAACACTATGCACTTATGATTCAAAGTGTGGAGCAAACATAGGAAGGAAGTATTTATTAGAAATACAGGTTCCTCAGTCTCAGGTGACCTACTGAGCTCTACTTTACACTTCAATAAGACCAGGGGGATGTTTATGATCTGTAAAGCTTAGTAATCCTTAGCTAAGCCACCACCTAGCTCTGTGTAAACCTAATCACACACCTCCAGAAGGAGCAATCTAAACTCCACAAGCTGGAGTAACCACAGGGCAGACACTGCACCCTGACTCTCCTAGGGCAGAGAAAAAAAAAAGGCTCTCCTATAGTAAGTCCACCCCTGACCAGCCACCCACCTTGCACCTTCAAATAATTTGGCATCAGACAAATCATTTGATGCCATGCCCCTTGCCTGACACGCCGCTATACGCCCAACTTCCTACCAGGTTGTAACTGTCCTACCTCGCCACCCAGCAGGTTCTATGCAAGAACCCACAGGATAAAGTTTAGACTTATTTATGGAATCATCACAGATGTCTAGACGCCTTGTCCTTATTTAAATGATGCACGGACAGAAGCAGCACAGAGGTTTAAAGAGGTATCAACTCTGATCAGATAATGTGAAGGAGGGTGAAAAAAAAAAAGGGGGTCGAGGGATGTAGCGTGCGTGGGAGCTGGAAGGGGATGCTGTCATGGATGGTTTCCTCTCCTTTCTAAACAGTGCAGATCTCATTCCCTTTTCCGTTTCAATTGTCTTTCATTTGTAGGCCATTACTCCCATTTTCTCAATTGTCTTCCCAATCCACACTCTGTTCATTGAGACACCTTCTTGTTCTTGCCTAGAAGCTCAGCCAGCGTGGTGTGTGTGTGGGGGGGAGGGGCACAGATCTGGCTGCTGATGCTTTTGAGTTCTCTCAATCGAGCGAACCGTGGAAAGGCCACCTTGGCATTGTTCAGATGAGCTAAGAGTTCTGAATGTTGGCTCCCTGTCTTGCAGGAAGACTAAGAAGAGACAGTCTGTGTTGTGCAGGAGCCTCGGCCCTTTGAAAGAAAGTGAACCAATAAGCCCAGGGATGACCTTGTAAGGAGGCAAGTTTGTGTGTGGCTCATCTTAGTGATCTGCCAGCAGCAGTGACCCAAGACTAGGCAGATATTGATGCTGAACAAAGGTGAACTTTGACTTCCAACCTCTAAGGCCAGCTCAAATTTGAGTAGTAGTATAGGGTACGTGTGGTGGGGTGGTGGGGATGGAGATAATCCTCAGCTGCATCTCTATGCCATCTAAGATGAAGATGAGAAAAAATTCTATAAGTGGCAGGACTGGTTAAAAATGTCTGAACAGCATCCTTCTCCATCATAATCAAAGATGGACTTCATGGCTACCATAGATATTTTTTGACAATGCAGGTGAAATTATCATTCCAAGGAGCTTATATTCTGGAGACCTGGATTACTATATTCCCTGTGTTATTATCATACTAGATTGGGCATCAAAGGGAAAACAGTATGGCCTTTATAAAGAGCAGCACTATCTACTTCCCGACAGCACAGTTCTTGCTTAGACCGGATTTTTGTTCATGAGAATTCAAGTGCACCTATAATCAAGAGGTGAAATCCCGGAGTCTAATTGGCTTTGTACCACAAGTCGTCTCTACCACCAACCCAACAGTGGCAGAGGGAATGGCAGCCCTGCAGGATGCACTGCCAGAAGCCAGGTTTCACAAACCATGGGAGATGGGAGAGCATGAGAGAGCAAGGAATACAGCAGGGTTAGTCAATGTTGTCCTGGCTGTGATGAAAACCCCTGAAGAAAAAACAGATTAAAAGAGGAAAGGCTTATACACTTATTCTGAACCATGGTTTCAGGGGAGACTTTGGGGCCTGACTTAGGATCTGAGACAAAGGACAGAGAATAATGGCTGACAGAGAAAGGCTGCCCCAGTCCTGCTTTCCTTCCTTCCTTCCTTCCTTCCTTCCTTCCTTCCTTCCTTCCTTCCTTCCTTCCTTCTTTCCTTCCTTCCTTCCTCCCTTTTTTCCTTCCTTTCTTCCTTGTTGTAGTAGGCTTCTATTTTTGTAAATTTAATCAATCCTTAAAGACAAATCTGAAGCAGAAAATAGAAAATCCCCATATGACGTTTAGTATACCTTTTTCTTATTAATTACACCTTATATTAGTGTGTGATATGCTCGCCATAATTGATGAGCCATTAGAGAAAAATCTAGTCATTAGTGCTCATAGTTTATATTAGGGTCCACCATTTGTATTGGATGTCCTGACAGAAGCATAAGCTCATGTCTCCATCATCACAGAATAATTCTGTTTTAAACATTTTTTTTTTGTATTCTGTTCATTCATTTCTCTCTCCCCCCCAATTCCTATGAACTATGGACTTTTCTAGAATGGCAAAGATGGACGTGCACAGCATGTGGTATTTTCAGCTAGGTTTCTTACAGTTAGCAAAATGTAATTATATTTCTTCTGTTTTATATAGCTTTACAGCTCACTTCTTTTTATTGCCAAATAGCATTCTGTTGTGTAGCTAGAATGCAGTATATTTACCTGTACTTGTCTAAATTAATCCTCCAAAGTTCATGGGTTGGACACTGGATTGCCTAGATAGCAGCCCTGGGGGGGGGGGGTAGAAACTTTAAGCTGTGATTAAATCATGGAAGCTGTCCTAGTGAGTGGATTAATGTTACTGTGGAAGAGGGAGCCGTATAAAGAGAAAAGTATGGCATGCTTCGTCCCTGACCTTACTTCATGCCATCTTGACCCCCCCCCCCACTTTATATCATAAAATCATTAAACAAGAAGGCCTTTGATCTTTCTTTTTCCTAGATTCCAGATAAAGTTCTTTACACATCTCCCAGTCTGTGGTACTCTGGTCCAGAGGAATAAAACAGAATACAATACTATCCACTAGCATATTAGAGGACAGTCTGTTCTTAGATTTGTCCTCAGGACTATTTTTGACTTCCACTTAGCATCTTTATAGGGCAGCCAGAACTGTAGTCCTTTATATGGTCTCATATTCAACATAACGAAATGAAAGAGTTCAGAATATGTTTGGTCAACACTGGCCATGTATCTGTGCTAACTCACCTGTTATCCTGATCTCTAAAGCCAACAGACTGCATTTCTAAGATACTGTGTCTACATTTTCACAGTATACTGACCACTCAGACTAAGAGTAGCTTTTCTCATGTTTCAAGAAATTGTGAGGCAGGCACAACCCAAGTTTGAAGTAAATACCTTCAGGTATAAGTGGGTGTTGTGTCATTATCCATAAAATGAAAACTGAAGATGTAATAGCAACCCAACAACCCTCAGCCGCAAGCCAACGGTCCTGATCACATGTGCTCAGTCCCCAGGAAGGTGACGCAGAGTCAGAGATGCCCAGGCTTGTCGTAGGCAATGCATTTATTGATCTTTAAAACTTAAAAAATGGCCCCCTCAGGCATGTTGTATTATTTGTTTATAGTCACACTCTTCCTATCCACATGGCTCCTTTGTGGGAGTGAGCGTCTTGTAAGCATTCTATGGGTGTGCACATTCAGACTGCAATTGGATTGGTCTATAAGGAGCCATGAACTGAATTGAGTCACTATACTACAAAGAGAAGATTTGGTCACACCACGTATGGCTAGATCTGGAACAATTCAATTAAATTTACACGTGATTCCAGACCATAGTTTATATCCTGGATATGAAAGAAAGCTTGAGAAATATGAGGGGAAACAGAGTTTTATCTTTCCTGAGTTCCGTTTTCAAGTATAATCCATCCTGGCTTCAAACTCAGCAATCCTCCCCACTCAGTCTCCCAGATGCTAGGATTAAACCACCACCCCACATCAGTTGTGCATGGTGGTGTGCCCATTTAGTTCCAGCACTTGGGAGCCAAAGGCAGGGAGAGCTCTGAGTTTGAGGCCAGCCTGGTATCCAGAGCCAGTTCCAGGACATCAAGGCTATGCCATGAGATCCTGTCTCAAAAAACCTAAAACCAAACCCCAAATCTACTACATTTACATAATATTTTCTTTCTTCTCTTGAACGCTGCTCTAGTCTTCACTCTGAGATCCACAGCTACCCTCAAAGTCCTCGAGAATGCATAGATAATTAGATATATAATAGATAATTTAATATATTCCTACTCTCTGGATACACACATTGGTTCAGACACAGATCAGGGCACTGAACCGGGCAAGGCAGATATATGAGGAGTCAAAGAAAAAGTCTTCCTTGCTCTTCAGAAGTTTCTAGAAGCAGCATCATCCTGGAGAAGGATGATGAACTGGACTCGGCGGGTTCTTGGCTGTCACCAGTCTGTGATATTTTTTGTTTATAAACCAACAAGAGTCCAGCAACAGCTACACAGTTCCCCCAAATGAAAGATCTGATTTTCTGCTACCAATGCTAAAGTCAAAGAACCCAGCAGAGAGATGACTGTACCCATTCTGCCGAGTTTTCTGTCAACCTGACCCAAGCTAAAAGTCATCACGGAAGAGGGAATGTGGATTTAAAAATGCTTCCACAAAATGGGACTATAGTGCATTGTCTTACTTGGGGGATGATGGGAAGGGCCTAGCCCATTGTGAATGGCGCCATCCCTGACCTAGGGGTCCTGGGAATAAGGCAACAGGCAGCAGCCCTCCATGGCCTCTGCATCAGCTCCTGCCTCCAGGCTCTTGTCCTGTTTGAATTCCTGTCCTGACTCCTCTCAATGATGGACTACAGTGTGCCAACACGAGCCAAGGAAACCCTTCCCCCCCCCCCACATTTCTTTGGTCACGGTGTTTTATTCCAGTAATAGTAGCCCCTAGCTAAGACTGTACCTATGTGCTGGCCCTACTGCTCCTGTGCAGGTCATGGCTCTGGTTGCTAGGTAGAGAACTCTGGGTATATGTTCAGAAACTGGGGGAGTTTAGATCTCATAGGAATGCTAAATTCTAGGCACAGAACGTTTTTGGTAGACAGACTTTCCCCCCCCCTCACTGTGCCCTCCCAGGTAGTCCCAACACAGTGGCTCAGAAAACCTTTCTGAAGCATCTGTTTTATTTCCTTTCTTCCACTCCCTCTCTACCTCATTCTCTCTGTTTTTCTGTCTCTCTGTCTCCTTCTCCTTCTCCCTCTCCCTTCCCCCCTTCCCTCCCCCCCCCTCTCCTGCCTGCCCCTCTCTCTGCACATGTATGCACAGATATTCCTTGAGACAGGGCCCACCTTGTTCTTTCTGAGTAACTGTCTGGGTCCTGTAGCTCATTGACTTGGCTGGGTTGGCTACCCAGCACGTTCCAGAGGTCTGCCTGACTCTTATTCCTCGCTATGGGTGTTCCAGATGCACGCCAGCTAATCTGTTACACAGACGCTGGGAGTTGAATCCAGGTCCTCAATCTCATGGGACAGCACTTTACCAACTGACATATCCAATCAGCCCCTCATTCTCCCATCTCTTTTTGCACTCCAAATCGCATTTCAGCCTCTGATAAGGTTTGCTACGAGGGTTGCTTTACACTCTGAGAACTAAGACAGACAGGAGGACATCATCTCATGAATCATCTCGTGACCAGGGAAGCAATGCAAATATGAAGTCATCCTGTGAAAATTAAGCAGACATTGCAAGTCACTTAAAGACATCAAACTGACACAGGAGCTCTCCCCCAATCTCTGAACTTTAATTTAATTTAGTGAAGTAGAGGTTCCTTAGGCAAAGCTTTTTGTGTTTGGCAGATGAATAGATTACCACTGATCTCCAATACTGTCATTTATATTAGCAAATTCTGTGTGCCCACCATAACCTTATAATAAGTTGTGTCTTTGCACTTAAGTTACCATGGGGGTTTCTGACACCTTCCACCAGTCACCCTAACTGATACCTATTTATCTTTTCAGCCCAGATGAAGTACTTTGAGAAATCCTTGTTGGAAGTTTTGCGCTTTTCAACTATTTAAATGACCAAAACAGTTAAAAAAAAAAAAAAAAGTAAAGGCTGTATCTACAGTCATGCATGCAATGCAGTTTACTTCTATGTTAACTTAAAAAATATACACTCATACAATGCCCTTCAACAATTCTTGAAGTTTTCTCGAATTCAAGCCAAACAATGCCCCTAATAAGAATAGTTTAAGAATTAATCTCTGCCAAGCCAGCTTTCCTCTACATGATGGATTTGTTAGTTAATCATTCTGAAGCCAGGATTAGAGCACAGTCAACAGTTTAATAAACTATTCACTTCCTACAGTGCTGAGCATGTACATGGGCCCTTTACTCTTATACCATAAACAGAACTATAAATTGTATTAGTAATTGTTTCTGAAATGGACGTCGAGACTTCCGCTCTACGTTGGAGATTTGAGCCCGCACATTAGCTGTTCCTTTCCCTCCACGTTCCCATTGAAACGACCAAAACATGTGAATATGATGAAAAGATATTCTGAAAAAAGGGTAAAGAATTCTGGTCATTGGAGAATACCTGGAAGAATTCAGCTAAAAATAATAAACATATTGTGACCCACAAGGTGAGGCATTCACCTTTAGGCGCACACTGCATCTTTAGGTGCACACTGTTCTACTCACCCACACTCAGTGCCTTTCCTTCTTCATTTTGGCTGAAGGCATTCTGGGGGGGGGGGGGAGGGGCGGGGAAGGGAGAGCTGAGCACCCCCTGGAGCACTCACAGACATCACCTTAACATTGTGAACACGTGCTCCCTAACTCTTAGGTGATCCTGTCAAGTATTGTGTCTGCCACCTCTCATTCCACTTAAACTGAGCCATGTTCAGGAATTATTAAACTCAGCATGCTCATCAATGTGTCCATCCTAAAGTGCTTCCCCATGATTACACATAGGTTCCCTTAACAAAAAATTCCTCCACATGTTCCCTTTGTTCTGGGAAGGCATTGTGTTGCAAATAATGCCAGTGCTGCACACCTTACCAGCTATGGTGATGATTAATCTTCCTTCTCTCTGAGACCCTGACCCTGCTGCTTTGGCTTTTCACTCACTGACATGGGAACCCACTGTGGTCATCTGCAACAGGAACGGACACATGGAAGACCTGACTATCCCCAAAGCAGTAGACTAGAGTTAGCTAGTACAAGAACTCCACTTAAATTTGAGCAGGTTGACCAGGATCTTGGCATGTTCTAGTGCGTTAGGGGTTGGGGCAGTGGGAACTTTGGTGCCTACAAGCCAAAGTCTTTGTTGAATCTGGTTTCTGTTTGGGTTATCTTATCCCTGGGAGGAAGAGATGGTGGCCTACATAGCCTTGTCACCACAGTAAACACAGGGGGGGAAATGAATCACAAGCAAGAAGAAAAGAACAGCAAAGTCTGCAGAGATGATGAGAACCCGACCCCTCCAGTTGAATTCACTTCCTGTGCCATTGTTGAACAATGGAAAACAATTTCCAATCATTTGCCAGAGGCTGCAGAACAATTTTCCCCCATCAGGAAGCAGTTTGAACTTGGCTTATTGTACAGAAAAGGCAAAGCTGTACTAGACCTGCAGTGTCAGGGACAATAAGGGTCCCTTTTGCCATCCGAAGGTTAAGGCAATAGGTTCTAAGGCACTGATTGAAGTTTATTGATTTTCAATTGATGAAGAACCGACAACACCGGGTGGTAAAATTACATCCCTTAACTCAGAGAGTACTGTCTCTCATCCCAGACTCATTCTTGAGGTTGATGTGTGGGTTTCTGGTAATCATTTGTTACATTTTTCAATCTGGACACTAAATTGGTATGTAGCAATAATATGAGGGTAATTATAGGAGTCGGAGGGACCTTAAGTCTTGCAGAAGCCTGGATGTGTTAGGAATCAGGCTGTTCTTACTCCTGAATTAGCATTAGTCGCTCAAGAGGAAAGTGTGGACCAAAGAGCTGGATTCAATTCAATTAAAAGAACGTGTATGTGGTTTTTCTGTGAGGCAAGGCACAGTGCAGAAGGTCGCAGGAATGAAGGCCTCTTTCTCTCTCCCCCTCCCATTTCCTCCCATTTAAATACCTCTTCATTAATTCTGTAAAATCCACCAGAGAATTCTCTGCTCCCAGGGGTCCAGCTTTTCTCACTTCAGTTGGAAACAGCACTTCCCAATAGATGATTAAGTTTTATTTCCCCTTGCTGCTGGGGGTGGAGGTGAGGAAGGAGGAGTCATTTCTCTGAACTGGTTTCTCGAGTTGTGAGTTGCTTCTTCCATATTCATGAGCCAACCATTTCCCATTTCTCCTCAAGATGTTCTGTAGCAGAACATTCGTTAAAATGCACCTTACCAAAAAGAAAAAAAAAGTCTACGCCTTTGGCCTCTGAAACTCACAGTTCTTATCTGTACAATGGATTAATAATTCATCCACCACGGGATTATAAAAATAATTGATAAGATAACAAGGATGAGAATGAGGTTTTAAGATCACAGTATCTTCAGGGCACAGAGACAGGGGGAACTCCTATGGGAACTGAGACTTGGACTCTAACATCACCATATACAGCATGATTCTGGCAGATCTCTTAAACCTTTATTTTCATAGGCTTCCTTATTGGTAAATGTAGATATAAGATTAAGTTCTACATAATGGATGCATTAGTGCAGACTAGGTTGTTATTACCATCAGTTCAGCATGCCTTTGTCATACAGAGGAGGTTTTCTGTGTCGTCCATAAAGCAGCTATCAGTATGTGCAGTGGTCCATATGGAAGGGATACAGTGTATGGGAGGAAATGCGGGCGAATGGAGAATTTATCTGAGTTCCTCAGAGCCTGCAGCAAAGGCAGAAAGCTCAGGTGAAGTCTAGGAATCAAGAAAACCCGGAGGACTGAATGGACTGGAAATGCCCACAGCACCAGCTGAATAGCATGGAGGGGGTACATGTTATTTCTTGCTGCAGTTTAGGGCCTTGCTCTGCCATTCCAAGCTCCTATGGCTCTCAGCTCCTCATCTCTGATCTCAATATCATCACCATAGAGGATGGTGGTCCTCCCCATTCCAAAGAGGCATCTCAGTTGTCGGACAGTTCACAGAATGGCTGTCCACAGGAGGATGTCAGGTGAGCCGGATGAAGAAACAGTACAAAGAGCCACGGGATGTTCTGCTCAGGGCGAGACTGTCAGGGATTTTAAGAACTAATAAGACCTTGATATTCCCTGTACCCTCTCATTCATAATTAGCCATATGTAGAGCTATGAAATGAGTGGTTATCAAGTATGGTGGTACACTTGACCAATTATAGTACTTGGGAGCAAGAGGAAATAGTATCACAAGGTCAAGACCAGCTTGGGTCTTTTCTAGAACAAAAAAAAAAAAGTAATAAAATCCATTAAACCAACCAACCAATCAACTGACCAACCAACCAACAAAAAACTCCCAAACAACCCTAGCTATGCTGAACTGAACTGAATTCATTTTAGGTTTCCAACTTTGAAGTTTCTGGATGAGTTTCTCAAGCTCTATTCAGAAGCGTCTGCCTCTGGTTTGGCATCTGCACCGCTTGCCTAGCCTGGAGGGCATCCAAACAATCCCACCTCACACCCTATACCATGGCCACCATCCACATCATCTCTCCAGCTCTGTGAGAAGGTCCTTTAGCAATCCCTCGGCAGGCTTTGCCACCAGGGCCTTATCTCCTCTTACACTGAAAGCCATTAGAGCTCTGCCAAGACAGAGAAACAGGAATATATGTTCTGCATTGGAGAAATAAAACAGAATGGATTGTGTTGGGGTCTAAACTGAGGCTTCATCACAGTTTGAAAGTATGGACCCTGCTAGCCTTGATTCAACTCCAATGAAAGCAGAGGGTAGAGGTGAGGGGCCCAGGAACTAGAGGCCCAAACACCTGGTTTACATCCTGGCTGGCTGGTTTCATCTTGCAGACTCTCGGTGTTCCTCATGAAAATGAGCAGCATGGAAATATTTGTAAAGAGTACCTTCAGGCATAGAGAGTGGCACAGTGGGGATCAGAGCAGGCATGTGACAGGTGGGAGCTTTGGTGTCTAATGAAGCCAGGTCCTGTGACCTTCAGAGGTGTTCACACCTTTCACTTACCAATAACTCAGCTTTCCTAAGCACATTCTGGGCTAAATGCTCACTACCACAGTGTGTGCCACCGGGTCCCTCATCTACCTTTCTCTGCAAGATGTCACCAATTGTATCATTTGAGGTTGCCCAGGGAAACAGACCATTATGCCATACGATGGGGGAATCCATTAAGGAAGTAGGTTTACAGAATCATGGAGACTCAGAAACCCCATGGCAGGCATCTCTGAGCTCAAGTATCAGAGAATCCAATAGAAGAGCTCTGTGTGAATCTAGGAACTGCAGCACCAGAAAGTCCACAGTGCAGGCCCCATCTGAAATCTAAAGCCTGAAGGGAGAGGGGAGAGACCCTTTAATTTTACATGGCTTAGCCCATAGTGGGTTGGGTCGTGTTGGTCTTCAAAGAGGGAGGCTCTTCCCCCTCAGTTAACCTGACTCAGGGATCAAGCAGCTAACATGCCTATTCTGTAAGACTAACAGCTCTGGCCCCATCTGTGCTTCTAGAGACCACCTAACTTTCCTAGGCCAGGTAATTGAGAAAAAGAGAACGATGCCCTGGAGGCTTGCAAGCAAGACTTTCTGATGGACTCCACTGTGTGTGTAGAGAGTTGCCTGAAAGGAAAACATTCTACTCTGACTTGTAGAAGCGGGGACAGTTTGCATCTGTAGCTTTTGTTTTGTATAAAGAAATTTAAAAGATAGATTATAGAACTCAGAAAAGGTCTACTAGCACTTAGATTTATTTAATCATAATTCCAGTCATGGGGCCATAATGACTTTGTATAAATGGATGCTAGTCTAGAACCAAGCCAGGGACATGTCTAGCTTTACTCTACTTCTAAAGGCCAGGGGCTTTACTAACAAAACTGAGTGGCATGTAGCCTGTGATGCCCTGTATTTGGAATAGATTAACACTTCCTTTAATGCTCTATGGTCCCCGGTTTGATATTGGTTTCATTATTATTCATTTTATTATTATTATTATTATTATTATTAGATATTTTATTTACATTTCAAATGCTATCCCCTTTCCTAGTTTCCCCTCCAAAAATTCCCTATCCCTTCCCCCCTCCCTGTTCCCCAACCTACCCCCTCCCATTCCTGGTCCTGGCATTCCCCTATACTGAGGCATAGAGCCTTCACAGGACCAAGGGCCTCTCCTCCCATTGATGACTGACTAGGCCATCCTCTGCTACATATGCAGCTGGAGCTATGAGTCCCACCATGTGTGCTCTTTGGTTGGTGGTTTAATCCCTGGGAGCTCTGGGGGTACTGGCTAGTTCATATTGTTGTTCCTCCCATGGGGCTGCAAACCCCTTCAGCTCCTTGGGTACTTTCTCTAGCTCTTTCATTGGGAACCCTGTGCTCAGTCCAGTGGTAGGTTGCAGAGCACCCACCTCTGTATTTGTCAGGTACTGGTAGAGCCTCTCAGGAGACAGCTATAACAGGCTCCTGTCAGCAAGCACTTGTCATTCACAAAGTGTTTGTGTTTGGTGGTTGTTTATGGGATGGATCCCCAGGTGGGGCAGTCTCTGGATGGTCATTCCTTCAGTCTCTGCTCTAAACTTTGTCTCTGTAACTCCTTCCACTGGGTATTTTGTTTTCCCTTCTAAGAAGGATCAAAGTATCCACACTTTGGTCTTCCTTCTTCTTGAGATTCATGTGTTGATATTCTTAATTTGTTTATAAAAGAGACTTGAATTCTCACTTTGGTCCTAGAGCTGATTTTGGTCCCAGTTCCTCACCCAGTGTTTTCTCTAGAGCGGCTACTTATTATGGGAGGAGTAATGTTTATCAATAATATATAACAAATTCACCGATCCTAATTAGCAGCATTTTGAATGTATTCTTAGCACCGAGTTAGGAAGACCTGCAAAGAGGCAACCCTAAATCTAAAACTTATACTTAAAAAGTTAGTATACTTTGTTGCTTTTGCCCCAGCCTCTAGAGAAGTGGTTCTCAACCTTCATAATGTTGTGGTGACCCCCAACCATAAGACTATTTTAGTTGTTATTTCATAATTATAATTTTGCTGCCATTATAAATCACAATGTAAATACCTGGTGTTTTCCAATGGTCTTAGGTCGTGACCCACAGGTTGAGAAGGACTGCTCTAGGCGATGCATACCTCCCCCTACCCCACCCCCTCCAAACAGGAACAGTTTACAAACTCTCCTCTGGCCTCATAGTGGCAGCTTCTATCACTGAAAAACCTCACAGGAATAACAGGTCAAAAGTGTTGGGTGCAGACGCCTGCCAAGGCAATGTGCTAATGTTATCGAGGCTGCTACTATTCCACCCCTGTGAAAATTAATATTCAGATCTCATTCAAATGAAGCTCTCAGGGGAAACTGCCCTGTATATAACAATGGATTTTTTTGTTGTTGTTGTTTTTTTCTGGAGAGCACTACAAGTTACAGGATATGTACTCCAGTTTGTAGTTTGGGGGCCTGGGGATGTAAATGAACTATATTTAGAGAGAAAGGGAGAGAGCTAAAAAGCAGGGCAGTGTGCTGAACTGTAATCAGGAGGTTGATGATAAAATCGTTAGAAAGAAATAAATTCTTAGCAGAATCCAGCTAAGGGTACAATGAAAATGTGGAGAAGAGGAATCCTAAGGCTTAGACTCAGGTGGGGTTGGATAGTGAGATGAGGTGATGTACTAAACACCATCTTCCACCCAGGGACCAGTAAGAGGCTGAACAAAGCCTTCCTGTTTGTGACCAAGACTATGGTGGTGAAGGTTGTCTGATAGTGATGATTTACAACAAAGGAAAACAGAAAAAAAAAAAAGAGAGAGAGATAGCATCTTTTCTTTTCCGTGTGTTCTTCCTTGCATCTATCTGTAGGCCTTCATCCCTGACACTTCCCAGGATCCTTTTTGGGATCCCAGCAGCAGCTGAAAGCTTTCAGACAACAGACATGCTAAGGCTCACCAGCAACCACATCTGTAGTGACTACAGAATAAAAGCAGCCAAGAATAGAAGGGGCCAGACAGGACAGGACAGGAAAGGAAAGGAGGCTAGGTTGCAGTAGCTAATTAAAGAATTACTCTGGATTAAAATGTGATCACAGGATTTGCACCAAAGGTTGCAGCAATGGTAATACTTGCTCCTGCCGCACCACAGCCATTAACTCCTAAAGGAGAGTTTTATGGGGAGTGGTCAGAAGCGGGAAGCTGTTCTCTCTAGCCAGAATTCCAGGATGTAATCCATCTTTTGGTAAAAAAGCATGGACACAAGTGAGATAGAAGACAAAAGAAGAGCCACACACATCACAATACTACACGCCTTAGAGTTTGAACACTGTCAGACCAAAGCCAGCATTCTTTGTAACTGACGTTAAAAAACCATCTCTGAGTAGGGACCTTGCACTTGGCTATAGAGAATACAAATGGGACAGAGCAGAAGAGGGTTCTACAAAGACAAGGAAGAAAAAAGAGGAGGAAGGGGGCCAGACCAGGGCTGACACACTTTTTCAAGTCACAGCTTGGCTGGAGTTTTCACTAATTCAACTGGTAGAGAGAGTAAGAGTTAACATCAGAACTGCGTTATTTTATTTGTAGCATGTTGGTGGTACTCAGGTTAACAGTTCTAATGTACTGCATGTGGTTCTTGTTCCAGCACAGACAACAACACGAAGCTTAATATTAGACATTTGTGTCCTAAAGTTTCTTGGCCACTCCCACCACAGGAAAATTTACACTGGGCAACCTCTTTTCCCCAGCCCCACCTGTTCCTTGTGGCTTGCTACACCACCCACCCAAAACTCCTTCTGCTCTTCTGTTCATCCAGTCCCCTCCTACTCCTACCAAGGAGCTGCCAAGACCACTCCCAAATTCCACTGCTTTTTTTAAAGCAGTGAGATAGGACTCTTCCTTGTCTCAATGTTTTCCATGAAGCCTAGGAGGAAAGGCCATGGCCATCAAAGAGAAACAAAGCCTGAATGGCATTGTTTTCTAAGCCAATAGGGAAGCCTTCTCTGAAAAGAGCCTTCCCACTTACTGGCCCAGCAATCTGAATGCTGGGCAGGTTTCTAACAGGAATGGCATCTACTCTACAAACTATCATTTTAAATACTCTTTTAGAACAATGGTTCTCAGTGTTGACACATCATTCAATCCCATGGGTAATACTTCAAGAGTTCAGTCACTCTGGAGAGTGGAGTTTTCCTTCAGCAACTACTCATCAGGAAATATATAGCCATAGATTTTAAAAGATCATAAAGATAGACAAATAATTGGAAATCAATGGCCCTAACGCCAACCGTTTGAGGAATAGAGGAAACAACAAAACTCATCAATTAAGAGTTTGGCTAGGGTGTCTTCTGGTAAAATTAACAATCCCAAATGAATTCCCTGCTTTTGTTATCTACTGCTGAGCATTCACTTCAAGGTAACTGTGATTGGACGCATTTTAGAGGGTTAGATGGGACAGATCAAAAATCTACAAAGCAACAGCACTCACAGGATTTTATAATTGAAAAAAGGCCTCATCTGAGCCTTTGCTCCATTTCTTTTCATCAAGGCAAGCCGTCGATCACTTTGAATGCCCATGGGCCAATAGTGTCAATGGTGTTTGACACACATCACATTTAAAAGTCACTGCTTCCTCGCCATTCCCCCAGGCCAGCTTTTTCATTTACCAGCAGTTCTCAACCTTCCTAATGCTGAGACCTCTTAAAAGTTTCCCATGTTGTCGTGACCCCCAACCATAAAATTATTTTAGTTGCTACTTCATAATTGTAATTTTGCTACCGTTCTAAATGTGTTTTCTGCCGGGCATGGTGGGCACGCCTTTAATCCCAGCACTTGGGAGGCAGAGGCAGGCAGATTTCTGAATTTGAGGCCAGCCTGGTCTACAGAGTGAGTTCCAGGACAGCCAGAGCTGCACAGAGAAACCCTGTCAAAAAGAAGAAGAAGAAGAAGAAGAAGAAGAAGAAGAAGAAGAAGAAGAAGAAGAAGAAGAAGAAGAAGAAGAAGAAGAAGAAGAAGAAGAAGAAGANAGAAGAAGAAGAAGAAGAAGAAGAAGAAGAAGAAGAAGAAGAAGAAGAAGAAGAAGAAGAAGAAGAAGAAGAAGAAGAAGAAGAAGAAGAAGAAGAAAAAGAAGAAAGGTGTTTTCTAATCTAATGATCTTAGGTAACCCCTGTGAAAGGGTCCTTTAACCCCCAAAGAGGTCATGACCCACAGCTTGAGAACTACTGGTCTAGACTATGTAGGTCAGAATATACTTACAAAACATTTTCTGTTTTTTTCCCCATGAATGATAAATATATTTGCCTTAAGTAACAACCTTTTCTATTTTTTAAAAAAAATTATTGAATCCTCATTAAATGATATTGAGATGTTTTAAAGTAGAAAAATTTTATATCTAGGTATAGTAAAGTACTATGCATGGGATTCCTCTGGCCTCAACAGCATATAATAAGTATCCAACTTAAGGACCCAAAGTACAGAGTGGCAGAGGAATCAGAGAGTGAACAAGGCAATTTGAACTCCAAAGCTAGGGGTAGCCACTGGAGGGTTCCAGACACCAGGGAAGCGAGAGGCTCCCAGGACCCAACAGGAATGACTTTAGCCAAAATTCGTGCATTGAAGGGGAGATAGAACCTGTAGAGACCACCCCCAATAGATAGGCATGACCTCCGGGTGAGGGGTGGGGCCACCTGCCCATCTCAAGATTTTTAACTCAGAAAGGTTCCTGTCCAAAGGAAAGACAGGGGCAAAAAAAAAATGAAGCAGAGATTGAAGGAAAGGCCATCCAGGGACTGCCCCACCTGGGGATCCATCCCATCTGCAGACACCAAACCTGGACACTGTTGTTGCCAAGGGGCACTTGCTGACAGGAACTTGGTGTGGTCGTTTCTTGGAAGGTTCTGCCAGCAACTGACCAAACCAGATGTGGATGCTTGGAGTCAACTATCAGTCTAAGCTCAGGGACCCTGGTGGGGATGCTGGGGATGCTGGGGATGCTGGGGATGCTGGGGATGCTGGGGATGCTGGGGATGCTGGGGATGCTGGGGATGCTGGGGATGCTGGCAGAAGGTTTGGAGGGGCAGAGAGGGATTGCAGCCCCATAGGAAGAACAACATTGGCTGGCTGGGCCCCCTAGTGTTCCCAGGGACTAGACCACCAACCAAGGAGTATACAGGGAAGGATCCATGGCTCTACATACTTATCTAGCAGAGGATGGCCTTGTCTGACATCAACAGAAGGGGAGGCCCTTGGTCCTGTGGAAGTTTGATGCCCCAATGTAGGGGGATGTTGGAGTGGTGGGGTGGGAATGGGTAGAAGGATAGGGGAACACCCTCATAGAGGCAAAGAGGAGGGGGGAGAGGGTGCATATAAGAGGGGGGGGTTGTAGAGGGGTAACCAAGAAGGGGGATATCACTTGTGATGTAAAAGAATGAAATAATTAATAAAATATATATTTAAAAAAAGAAAAAAGAAAAGCATTGGAAGGAACACTGGCAAGCCCCCCCCCCTTAACCTTTGTCTTGGGGTGTTTTGTTGAAGAGCAAATGTTGTAGTGATTGAATCAGTACCCTTGAAATAGAGAGAGAAAAATTTGCGCTTCAGAGTAACCAAGGGATCCCAGGTATAGACACAGAGAGGTGACAATCTTGTTTGCTCACTCTCCTACACAAAGATTGGCTGATCGGGAAGAGCTAAGCCACCAAGCCTGAAGTGGCAAAGCTAAGAACAACATTATTGATCAGGGCCACCATTGAGGAATGGTCTCAACGAGTACCATGCACTCAGTAGAGATCCTTAATGGGTGAACCCACAAGTCACATAGACTATCTCTGGCTATCAGAGGAGAGAGAATTCTCTGTGGAGAACTCTAGCATCATCTATACCATCCAAACTTTCATTTATAATCTCCATAATGCTATAAAATAGACCTGCCAGGCAAAACTCATTCGATATGCTACCACAAGGGGAGGAAAATGCATAAAGAGACGTTGAGTAGACCTGGACTGAATCATATGAGAGTAGATATGGCTGAATCATGATTCAGCATGATTCAGCTCTTGAAAAAGGATGGAGAGTGTTGCTAGGGAACTAGAATCTATAAAGCTGTCCAACTACAAAAGATGATAATCGAAATGAAAATTTAACATGTGGTTGTTAACACAAAAAGACATAGCAGAAGGCAATGCTCCTGAGCCAGAAGAAAACGCAGTAGAAAACGTATCAACTGATACACAGGAGGATTTTTAAATAGTAAGAATAAAAAAAAAAATTAGCAAAGGAGATACCTAGAGCACCATGAGAAGGTATAATGTAGGTGCAATCAAGAAATTGAAAGATAATAAAACGAGGCAGAAGAAATATCTGAGAAAATATTTATTAGCAATTCTTCAACATTCTTGGAAGATACCAAATTATAAATTTAACAAGTCAGTGGTCCCAAACCAAAGAATGTAGAAAGGCTGGGGAAATGGAGCAGCTATTAAGAAAGCTTCCTGCCCTTCTGGAGGGCTGGAGTTTGTGCCCAGGACCTATACCTGAGGCTCACAACTGTCTGTAACTCCAGGTCCTGTAGGAACTGTCCTCTGCTGGCCTGTAAGGCATGAGCACATACACAGCACATGCACGCGTATAAACACACACACACACACACACACACACACACACACACACTCAGCCCCTCATAAACCCACATTAAAAAACTCTTCAAAATTAACAAAAGAAAACCACTGGTAAATACACTGTAGAATAACTAGAAGTGAAAGGTGGGAAGGAACTCAGGAAGGAGAAACAGACACACAGATATACAGGCAGAACCTTTGAAACAGCCGAAAGAAAACAGAGAATGACACATTATCTCCAAAGGAACAGCTAAGATGCTAACAATTTGTGTGTGTGTGTGTGTGTGTGTGTGTGTATAACATAAATTAGAGTCTTAATGATATGTTTTAAAAAAATATTTAAATATATTAAAAGAAACAACTTTTTAAAAGTTATGATGATATTAAGATGTTTAGGACAGCAACCCAGAAGTTTGGTCACTAGTACAAACACACCAAAAGATACGTGAAAGGGATTTCTCCAGGCAGCCAGAGAAAACGCTTCCAGATGATGGATGTCAGTACAAGAAGGATGAAGATGACTCTGAAAGGCAATAGCAATAGATAAATCAATCTAAATGCATCTGGAGAAAAAAGAACAATCCTAGAGTCTTGGGGGATTTAAATGGTATATTTAATATGAATGAGAAAATGAGCATAAATATAAAGAAAACATAAATGAGATAAACAAGGGCCTTCCTTGTATTGGAAAGTTTATATATTGTCCAGAGAAAGGTGCTAATTAATGTTATTCTGAAATAGTTCAAGAAACCTTGCAATCCCTGGTGTAATGATTTCAAAATGAAAAACTCAGCAGAAAGTCTAAAAATAACAAGGAGCTATAAAATAAGAAAGTACAAAGTAGAAAAATCAGAATAATTCTAAAAGTGTAAGAAGATACAGATTAAACAAGATAAATAGAAAAATAGAGACTGGAAGAGACAGACACACAGCTTTTGTTTTTTTTTAAGGCAGCAATGGGAATTTTTTTTTTAATTTTTATCTATTTTTATTTTAACATACATTTGTGTTTGGTCTGTATATATGTCTGTGTAAAGGTGTCAGGTCCCCTGGAACGTGAGCTACAGATGGTTATGAGCCACCATGTGGGTGCTGGGAATTGAACTCAGGTCCTTTAGAAGAACAGCCAGTTCTCTAAACCTCTGAGCCACCTCTCCAGCCCATCAAGGGGAAATTTTTAATAAAATTATATTAATAATCACATTAAGTTATATGACTCAATACCCCAATTAATGGACAATGGATATAGTTAAGATGCCATTAATTCTGCTCACAAAAGAGACATTTTATTCATAGGACAGAAAAAAAGATGGAAAGAAAATGAATAAAATATAAAATATTCAATAGAAACCAAATAAATAGAGAGTTCAGTCACATCAAATTCAGTGTACTTCATAGGAAGAAACATCGATGAAGACATACATTTGTATGCATTAATGACATGCCATGAGATACTTAAATTTACATATGTGGGAATCTGATAGATCTAAAAGTTGAAATAGACTCAACTCTGACAATAAAATACAGGACAAGTAGATTAAAAGATGAATAACGATGTAGAGGAACTTCTAAGAACAAATCCATACCCCTGCTGAAGAGCTGATACGCCTAACAGCTGCAGAATGAACACTCCTATCAAGTACATCTGTGACAGTGCCTAAACATGACGACATGCTGGTTCTAATGGAGGTATCAACACATTTCAAACAATTGAAATGATACACAGAAGGTAGCCAGGGAGAAAATCTTCCTGACCCTGGAAGCAAAACAAAGGTCAACCCCAGTCCAATACCTGACTCAACTGTCCTAGCCACGAACACAACCCCACCCTGATTACGCATGGCCCCCTTTTAAACGTGTATTTATTTCTCTGAAATTATTGCCATGTAGTTTTAGTTTTAAGTGGCTCTCAGTTCCTTGTCCTGCTCATGTTTCTTGCAAGCTTTCTCACAGCAGATCATTAGTTTATACAACTCTTTCCAGCAGCACCCGAGATGGCCCTGGGAACATAATAGTCTCTTGGCCACTAAGAATTCAAGTTGTCTCATGCCTCTAAAGGTCTTCTCTGCTCTTTGCCCTTTTTATGACTTTGTTCTCCAGCCCTGCCATTCACCAAGTACCATGTCTGTTTACCAAGCATAGCAGTATAGTGGGCACCATGCAGACTGTGAAGTTAGTTATATAGGACTCACCTTATACTAACAATATCTTATAGAAGACCTGGGAGAAGCAAGGTCATTTTGATTCCCAAGACATATGAGACAATTGCTGTAGAAGTGGCCATAATGTAAGTTCTGAGAAAGGAAAGAATTATCCCTGCCCTGTCTAGGCATGAAGGACATTTCAAATGCAGGGCATCTGAGATGGGCCTTAAGGATTACAGCAGAGCACCTCTGGGTAGAGCAGAAACTTGGTGCATACTTTTTTTTTTTTTTTTTTTGACTTGGTGCATTGTTTCCTGAATAACTGAATAAGTAGGTCTCTACTGAAATGAGTTGACTTTTCCATAGCCAGAGAAGACTGCTTGTTAAGACTGTAACAGACTTTCCCCAAAGAACAGAATGGTAAGGTACTTGCAAGTTAAATTATGGGGCTCTAGGTAAGCAATTTACCACTCAGCTACATTCCCCAGCCCAATTCTATGACTAGAAATCTATTACAGGATAGCTGTTAGCAGAAGGTCTTACCTATCATGTGTAAGAAAGGCCCTCTTTCTGTTGGGCTCTGCCAGTTCAGAGGAAGAAGCAATTGTAACATGTCTACGTTGGTGCCTTTCTTCCTCTTTCTCTTCCTCTTCTTCTTCCTCTTACTCTTCCTCCTCCTCTTCCTCTTCTTCTTCCTCTTTTTCAAGATTTATTTATTTAATTTATACATATGAGTACACTGTTGCTGTCTTCAGACACACCAGAAGACAGCATCAGATCCCATTACAGATGGTTGTGAGCCATCATGTGGTTACTGGGAATTGAACTCAGGACCTCTGTGAGAGCAGCCAGTGTGCTTAACCTTTGAGCCATTTCTCCAGCTCTTCCTCCTCCTCCTTCCCCTCCTCTTCTTTTCCTCTTTCTCTTCCTCCTCCTCCTCCTCCTCCTCTTCTCTTTCTCTTTCTCTTTCTCTTTCTCTTTCTCTTTCTCTTTCTCTTCCTCTTCCTCTTCCTCTTCCTCTTCCTCTTCCTCTTCCTCCTCCTCCTCCTCCTCCTCCTCCTCCTTCTTCCCTTGCAAAACTGAATAAATCTGTTACATTGTTGTTTTTTTAAAGACTTGGAAGAGAAAGGGAGAATGATAAGCAATCCAAGTTAACTTTAAGATTCATTTCAGCAAAGATGGAAGGGCCAGGAATTCCTTGGCATTAGTATAACATAGTTACAACACACCCACAGTCAACACTGTAGACAGATGAATCAAGTGTAAAAGTGGTGACAGCATTAATATTATAAGAAATAGCAAGTAATGATGGAACTGAAATGAGGCAGGTTCTTGGGCCATCCTCAGACTTACTGAATCCAACTCTGGCAAGAGCCCAGCTACCTCCACATGGTTCTGATGGATGGTAACATCTGAGAACTGATGCAACAGGGAAAAGCCAGGACAGGCAGCCTGGGGTATTTCCATGGGAAGAACAGACATCTCTTAGCTCATTTGATTTCTGTCCTGAAAGATATCAAGGCCATGCTGTCAGATGCTCCAATTTTATATAGTTACAAATAAGACTGGACATTCATTTAAAAAAATTAGCAAAAATAAAAAAAAAAAACATAAATCCCTAGTTCTCAAATAGAACCATGGTCAGCATTTTACCATGCTTTGTAACTTTGCAGTCTCTAGAGTACTGATGGCAACGTCTAGGAGAGCAACAGATTAGACTCAGTGAATATTAATTCAGATTCACGCGTCTTGTGGTATGTAGGTTACTTTAAAGCAAATATATTTCAGCCTGGATCTCCTCCATTGTGATGTGAGCATGATAATGCTGCAGACTTCCACAGAGCCCATGAGAAGAAGGAAGAGTAGCACATTAAGGCGCTTGCTTCAGGGTTCGGGGGTATAGCAGGTGCTCCACAAATGGTCTCTTAGCATTACCCAGCTCAAGCACAGGATATCCTGGGTCTTTGTGGGAAAGAGTCTAAGCGGGATGGGGGAGGGGGAGGGAACTTGTTGGCTTCCCTAGGCTGAGATAAATGGTTCTACACACATTTGAGTCTAGACAATGTGACTGTCTCATGCAGAGACTAGAACGTTCTAAAACTAGGAAGGGAATTATTTTGATGTCTGGACCACTGATAGAGGAATACTATGATCTTCAGTACCATTGTGGGCCATCTGCTCATCAATGGACAGAACCCATTCTGAAGTGGAAGTGAGGTACCTGGTAAGTCTTTCATTCCTGGGAGGAGGAACAGGCAAATCCTGTTCAAATGTAGGCATAGACATGTGACCTGAGGCAGTGCCTCAGACCCTCCATGGGCTGGTGTGTGTGTGTGTGTGTGTGTGTGTGTGTGTGTGTATGTGTGTGTGTGAGCAAGTAGGGAGAAGAAGCAGGCAGAAGATAAGAAATGATGTAACCTGCAGATTCAGCTGACACCCAGGGCTCACTTGGGGCAGAGCAGACAGTAAGTCTCTGGGTTGCTAAGATAAAGGCCAGGCCCCACCTCTGGAGGGACTGAGGTGACTGATAGACTTCCCAGCTTCATCTGCACAAACTCACCTCCTAAGCATGAATGAGCCTGGAGATGGAAGGAAGTAGAGGCTCCCACCGTAAGCTGCAAAACGGATGATGCTAGCTCCATGCAGAGGTTCCCTCGCTACACTGTCTACTTTGGCTCAGTGGGTAGGACACATGGAACGAGAAAGAAATGAAACAAACACTAAGACTAAAGCATTTATAATGATCTGGAATAGCAAAAGTTCAGCATCAGGACCACAGCTCCACACTCTCATAGCCACAACAGACATCACGAATGGACTGAAAGATCTTCTGTTGATTCCCAACAAGTTGTTAGAATCTTTTCAAAATCCCACTTCCTTTACATCCTCCTTCCCAGGGATGGTAGCTGGCACACAAAGCCCCAGTCTGGCTGTCAGTCACTGGAGGGAAATAATGAGGCAAACAAGAAGGACATAACTGAAATATCGTGTGAAAATATTTGTTAGAAGTCAAGACCAAACTTTGGGGGAAGCAACATAGAACAAATATGAAGACACAGGATCACAATGAGGCCTTTAGTCGAAGGAAACCAGAGAATATTTCTATTTTTTTCTCTCTTGATGGCATTTCTCCAAGTCCAGTCTCTTAGACAACTGTTCTGTGCCTCTCCTACTGTGCACAATCTCTATTGTACACACACGTACCCCCTACCACACAGGACTAATAAGGACATGTATAACCCAAACAAATTAAGCAGAAACCCCATACACACATTTAGGGAAAGGATGAGGGACTGTTGAAATGAGGCAAGTCACAGAAACTGAGAGTGGATCTCAAAGACACCTGAGCATGAACACAACACTAGAGCCAGAACAGAATATGAATTTTAGTCCACGAACCATCCTTAGCCTGAGAACATAAAAGTAATTACCAAGGCATCATGAGATGCCATTTATTGATTAAGCTCCAACCATATGCCTAGTATTATTTGGTAGTCAAAAACTCCACTGTTGAACTCAAATATCAGAGAACCAGAGACTAACAAGTAATTATGGAATGGTGTAAGAAGTGTGGAGACAGGAGTATATGTTGAACAGTATAGAGAAGGAAGGGCAGGTAGGAGCCCTAGAAAGGATGAAGTTGAAACTGTGCAGTTAGAATGATAGATGGATAGATCGAAAAAGCCAACACTGTCCACTCACACACCACATTTCCCAGGCTTCCTACACAGAGCCCGGCAGAGACAGAGAAGTATGTAGGTGTGGAGCACGGATCGCGGTGTTCCTTAGCCCACTTCCTCAGGCTTGATCACAGAAAGGGGCCAGAGAGTTTTCAATCACTTCTCAACCTCTCAAACTTCTCTCAACTTAGAAAGGCCATGACATTTTTTTTTTTTGTTTGTGTTTGCTAATTTGCTTGATTCCTGTTCTGTTTCCCAGCTTTTTAAAATTTAATTTTGTAATGTTATTTTAAACTTCAGTTTGGAACAACCCACAAAGCAAAAACCTTACCACTTACCATTGTTCATTTTTAGTGTATGGTTCAACGGCAATAAATGGTGTGTGCCTACCATCTCAGCACTTGGGAGTTAGGTGCAGGATGAATGCAAATTTGAGGACAGCCTGAGCTATATAGCAAAGTTTCAGACCCCTTAGGCTACACACACATGCATAGGCACACACACATACACTCATAGACTTGCCCAACCAACCTTCAGAACTTTTTATATTTCAAGACTGAAACTCTATACCCATGAAGCAACAATTCCCCCTCCTCTCTCCTCCAACCCTGGCTATTGCTATTCTACTGATGATTTCTCTGAAGTTGACACTTTAACCTTCAACAAGTGGATATATACAAGACTTCTATTTTTGTGACTGGCTTATTTTACTAAACATGTTTTCAAGGTTCATTCACCTGGTAGCCCATGCTCAAATGTCCTTCCTTTTGAAGTTGAATATATTCTACTGAATGTGTATATCACATCTCCATCTCATTTATCCACTTACCTATTGATGGAAACCAATTGCTTCTATCTCTTGACTGTTTTGACTAGCACTGGTAGGACTAGGGGAAGGCAGCTATGTTCTCAAGACTCCACAAGACCCCACTTGCAGTTGTTTAGGATATGTACCCAGAAGTAGAATTAAGGGGTCATTTATGGGACTCACACAGTGTTTTTCCCTTTCCACTTAGGTGTCTCATCCTTCTAGGAGAGAAGTCTACAACTTCTGATGTCAACATGGCAGAGTAGACTTATAAAGCTTTGAAAGTCTCCTGGTCACTCTACCTCCTGACCAGATTAAGAAAGAGCCCATCCTTCCACCTTGGAGAGAAGGAGGCCACTGTCCTCATATACCACAGCGGGTGTGTTCAAACCCTTCAGAGCAAGTACAGCAGAATATGAGGCCCAGGCATAGCATTTACTCATCCACACAACAGCACCTCATCTGCTGGGCTGGATTGCCAACAGATCATGCTGGTGGGTCCCTCCATACACTGGGGACTTTGCTCCAATTGGAATCTGTTTTGGCTGATATGATGACTTTAGCATAACCCCTAATTCCTGTGAGAAATCTGTTAGGTTCCTTTTGGAGACCCTTTTTGATGCTACTCCATGGATAATCCCTATGTACTCATGGCTGAAAGGCTCCTATCATGCCATTGGTGTGCCAAGAGGGGACTTCCCTTTGACTTAGATAGCAGATAAGAATCCTGTGAGTTCTTTCGGGGGTGGGGGTGGGGTGGGTGTAGTTATCTCCACTATCAGGGTGAATGAGGGTTTCACCTGGAGGTAAAATAAGTGAGTTTGAATTTAGGGACACAATCTTTATGCAACCAGTACCACCAGCATACTGAAATATTCACTGTGAGCAAACTTTTTTTTTTAAAAAATAGGACAAAATAAGGAACTGAATGAAAATGTTTAATATACTAATATAAACATCCAGACTAATATATTTATTTTCACATGAGGATTTCCAGTACAATTCAGAGCTTGGAACTTTTTGGAAACCAAATATTTTCCAACATAATCTGGTAAAGGCAAGAGGAAGTGCAGGCTTTGATGGTCAGCATAATCTACAAAAAAGTCTTGTAGCAAGTATGTCAAAAACACCGCTTCCAGGGTTAGTGCACTGTCCTGTGAAATATAGTGAAGAAGCCAGATCTGATGGCTCCCAAGATACCTATTGTTGAGTCAAAGTCCCTAAGCTATGTGAGAAACTATTACACCCTGTACATTTTGTTTTTAGAATCTTTAACAACTTATGTTTTCCATGGCCCTGAGCCTCTGCCCACTATGTCTTGTGATGACTGGAAACTACATAGAACGAGGATTTCTGGGATGGTCCAAGTATTAGTGAGAAGTCTTATACTGGGGATTCATATCTACCAGTCTTCAAGATGAGCTCCCAAGAGTGTCTGATAGGGCAAGATTTTCCTATATGAAGTGTAGATTTCACATTTGCAGATGTTTAAGGACAGGCATTTTTCATTTACACATACTTAGCCCCTAAAATATGTCAAAGACAGTCATATATTTGGGCACTGTGGGAAAAGCTACTGTGCTGGAGTTTCCAAGAAAGCTCCCACTAGATTCCAGCTGGCGGCCTCCTAAGGGGACGTCGGCACACATTTCATGTGGTTTTCTCCTCTCTTGCAGACTGGACGTGAGGACCTTTGTCCCACCAAATCTGCTGAGATCAGTGGGAATGGCTCCACATCTCTCAGACATTCTAAAGCTCAATACTTTTATTGGGGCGGGGGGAGGCTATGGCAGAGTCTCAACTCTCTAAATTTTCTGATTTTGCTATGAACTGTATCTGGTAGAGGGGGAGCTACAAGAAGGCTGCATAGTTTTCTTTTTTATTCCTTCCTTGCATATGCCTTCTAGACAAGAAAAAGGCAAAGCCCAAGTGAAAATACACATGACAACTTTAAAATGTTGGGGTCACCAGGTCCCACAATATCCATTTTATAATTCCTGAGGCCCGGTCCTGTTAGATGGCTCATTTTATATTATTTTATTTATTTTATATTTGCTTGGTAGAAATGGTTGACTTGGCATTAACCATGCCTCTCTGTACCTTACATTTATTAATTCAAACCCTGTGCTCCAGGGCTGTATCGAACCTCCTGACTTGCTTAGCTTGCATTGTGGTAAGTACTCTGGTAGAGCATATGTGTGCACATACAGACCTACAAAGACCGTCATACTGGTCTTTGTAGCCGTGTGTGGTCTGTTGTGGGGTCAATTTCCATGCCCTGGTGTGTTTTATGACACCAGAAGGACCAATATCCTGAGTGCAGCCAATGTACTTTGGTGAGCTACAAATTATTCAAACTATTTATAGGTCAGACAGGGGAATACAAGAACTAGCTAAGGGCATTCGTAAAGATCCATTTCCTTCTTTTCACAGTGAATCATAACCAACAAAGCATTTATTATAAATGTCTATTTTCTTCATGTAGAAAATACACCCTCAATTTTATTTTTCTCTCATTTTTTTCTTTCTGCATGTCTTATTTTCAGATTAGACTTGACTCTCAGAGTTAGTCTTTACTCTGATACTAATTAGCCAAAGAGCCCTAAACCCTCAGTCCCCTGGTTTTGTCTGTGATTACAGAATAATAATGTTCCTTCCCCAAACACATCCACATCTTAAACCCTAGAAAGTTAAAGTTGGGCATCACATGGTAAAACAGAATTGAGGTTGCAGATGCTTAGGGTCTGAGTCAGTTGTCATGGAGATGGAGAGATTGCCTTACATTACCCACATGGGTCAAGGCCATGTCACCATCAGGTCCCTCTACATGGAACAGGAATAGAGAAGAGGTCACCCTGTGACAGGACGCACGATCAACCAGGCTTTGCTGGTCCAGAAAATGAGGGGAGGGAGGGGACACAGAACCAATGACCATCAGTAGCTTCTAGAAGCTGGACAAGGAAGGAAACTATACTTCTGACTGATTCTAGAAAGGAACAGAACCTTTCGCATCCCTTCAGGTTTGCCCACTGAAACTGGAGACCAACTTCTACAGAACTGTAAGATCTTTATGCTGCTGTAGATGACCTTGTAGTGATTGTTACAGCAGCAATACAAGAGGCACCTGTTTAAGATCGTTATTAAAATAATAGTGTTTTTTTTTTTCTTTTTAAATGAAAAGTAACAAGGTGATGTGAGCAGTATAGACTACTCGATACTCACAAACACCCATAGTTATATAGCCCTGCTTCTTTCTACTCTCAGAGTCTGGAGTGCTTGTCCACTAGTAACGGCTGCAAATCACTCCATGAGTGGGCCTGCCAGCTGCAACCTTCCCAGAGCCAGCTGACAGCAGGAGAAATCACAATGCTCTCAAATCCATTTGGTCAGGGCTGAATGACGGCCAGTTTTCTGAAGGGATTTTCATTTTTAAATTAAAGTGATAGATCTACCTGTCTGTATCTTTATGACTATGGGAGCTAGAGTCTAGTCCAACAGCCAACTCTGCCTTCCCTATGTATCCGTTCCTGTTTTAATTTGTGTATTATAAGAACCATGGGTATCTCAGCTCTAAAGCACTGTAAAATACATAAAGTCTGAGAGCTTTTAAGGCTTGGGAAAGACAATAGTTCATCGCATGGACACATTCAGCAAAGAGACAACATTTCCAGCAGGGTGGAGTGTAGATACAACAGTCTCTGGGAACCTTCTTTCTTGGCTCTTTGCCTAACCACCAGGCTCTCCACCCACCCCCTTCTTTCGAAGTTACCCCAGTATTTCAAGAAATTGCTCAATTCGAAGGGCGTTCAAAACTTCAAGTCGAAAAATCTAGCTCCATGTGACTTAGGTATAATCCACGAAAGGACAAAGCGTCAGAAGAGCAACTCATCTCTCATGGGTTATGCAAAAAAGATGCTAATGAGACATTTATAATTGAGGCCACACAGGCATAAAAGTCAGAAAAGCTTTATTTATGGCCTGTACAGCTGTTGGAAGGTACCTGCCTCTCTCTGGGTGTTTGGGGGATTATCACAGAGGCAGTTAACCTTAATGCTAGACTGGCTTTTATTTGTGCGCCTTTAATCCCAATCACACCTCACCTCACACCTTTTATTGTCTTTGGCATAGACAATAAGAAGGAAAAGAACAGCATTGTTGATTGCACATTCAAATGAATCCAGCATTCACCTCCCTGGGGGGTGGCAGAAGGAGCTAAGGGAGTGGAAGTTGGGAAGGCTACAGGTTGATCCGTATGGTTTTTCTTTTTATCTTTTAGATAGGTCAGATATCTCAGTGCCCTTCACACTGTTAGTACATGCATATGCATGTTCATGCTAGATCAGCATTTCAGAGAAGGGTGTGAATTTCACATAGTATGGCTCTCTCCTTATTTCCATTAAGAAGGAGCAAGGTCCCACTTTTCACTGGATACTCTCCCCCTCCCCCAACAGGCCATTCAAAGTATCATGAAGAAGGTACTTCTCATTGCTCTTCCCAGCCCACAGAAAGGCTATTTATTTCCTGGCTTCCACGGCTGAGACCCAGAGAGGAGGTGGGGCAGAGCCAGTTGGATGAGCCAGAGATGGAGCCGGCAAAGGTGAGGAAAGAGTTTGGAAATGAGCCATACCTGGAAGGAACACGGAATGGTTTACAGCTGCACAGAGAGAAGAAAGGCTTCTGTGAAGAAGGCCAGCGTACAAAGCAGAGAGGGTAACACGCAGGCTCATGCCCAGCCCCTTCCAGGTAACCAGCCCTTGGGAAAGGACTCCTTGGTAGGAGATCAGAGACTCGGAGACATGATGATTGGGAAGGGCTGACTCTGGCCCTTTTTTAATTAATTTTTTTTATTAATCATTCCATTCACTTCTCAAATGCTATCCCATTTTTTTTTAATGATTTATTTATTTTTATCTTTCCGAGCACTGTTGTTTTTCCTGCATGTATGTCTGTGTGAGCATGTTGGATCCCCTGGCAGGGGAGTTACAGACAGTTGTGAGCCACCTGTGTTGCTGGGAATTGAACCCAGGTCCTTTGGAAGAGCAACCAGTGCTCTGAGGTGCTGACTTATCTCTCCAGCCCTGACTCTGACTCTCTTCCCAGACAATCCCTACATATTTTACATGAAAGTTTCTTTCTTTTTTGTCATACTGTAACTCAAACTAGGTACATGGAATGACCTAGAACCTCACAGAACCTTCCAACATTTCAGCCAAAGCACAAGTTCTATGCTAAGGTCAATGTACATCACACACAGGGCCTGAAGATGCTTTTACCAACACAGAATATTTTACTGTCTCCATTTGAGGACAATGAAAAAATCAGTATGCTAAAAAGCTCGAGATTTCATAACATAGAAACAAAATAAAATTTATTTTGGGGGTTGGCATTCTCTAGGAAGAAGACTGGCTATCATTTATTCTGAGCTTCACCTGTTAAAGCAGACATGAAACCTAAAATACAGCTTAAAATTTGGAGTAGCTATCTATGAGTCTTGCTTAATTATAGTGATCTACCTCTATGTTAAATTATTCACTTGTACTAAGAAGGAGTAAGACCCAAGGCAATTTCACAGATTTAATTTCCTCTTTACTAAGCAAACGCCCAAATCTGAAAGTCAAAATAATATTGTCCATTTTCATGTTTATTATGGAAGGAGGAAGGGTAAAGAAGGAAATTCTAAGACAGGGAAAGGATGCTAAAACATGGAGGTGCTCAGGGAACTGTTGTATTCTGTTGAGGATTGGTCTTACTGTCTATTGTTGTGCTAAGTGTAGGTTCCCAAGATCTGGAGTCTGCACATAGACCTGTGACGCCGACTCCAAGTTATTTCTGATTGGTAAATAAAGATGTCAATGGCCAATAGCTGGATAGAAGAGGCATAGGTAGGGTTTAGCTTACCCAGGTTTGGGATAGGAGGAGAACCATGCAGAGAAGAAGGTAGAAGAGAAGCCACCATGACTTAGGTAAGCCATAAAAATGTGGCCCCGAGGACTGGCCAACTGAAATTAAGAGCAGCCCAGATGAAACATAGTCAGTAACAAGTAATGACTTGGAGTTATCGATAGGAAAAATAGATTCTAATAGCAAAGAAGGCAAATATCTGGCCAATTCTTATGCTGTTTAAGGCTTATTGTAAATATAAAGGTTGTGTAGGTCTTTTATCTGGGAACTAAATGGTCAAAGTAGGGTAGAAATCCTGGGATGGGATCAAAACATTTCCACGACAGTATTCACTATAGTAATATAAAGCCCCACTCCTCACTTTAGAGAGGCTGCACTTCAGAATCATAGCAATGTTTACTGGTTATGACCCAATTGTGTGACTTTAAAAATTACCTGATGCCACTGCTGTTATCACAAAACTCAGTCTGGGAAAGAGCTGGAGGCCTGTCTAGGATTCAGTCCAGGACTTTTGAGTTGGCCAAAAGACCTGTTTCCCCTTTTTCACACTCACAGATTCGGTATTACAATTTTATCCAGATTTGCCTCCCTACAACAAAAATTGGACTGTACTGGCCCCTTGCTTCCAAAATAAATATGAGTTTAATTTCCTAGCACTTCCTGCCTCCACCAGGTTCCTCCCAGGAGCTTGGCTTTGAACGAGATTAGACATGAGCACAGTTGAATCACACTGGGTACTATGGAAATGTTGAAAGAGGTTAACTGAGTCTTAGTTCATCTGGACAGTCCAGATTCATCCCACAGGAAATGTTCCTTGTACCACTGCTCTTCCAGTAAGGAGAAAGAAAGAAAGAAGTCATCGTGTGTCTATATAAACTGTCTCAAACGAAAGGGCCAAGTGTTAGAAGAGTCGACGGTTAAGATGAATTTTTAAAAATTTTGATGGATTGAGTAGGAGAGTGAGTCAGTCAGCTTTAAAAAAAAAATAAAACCCCCAAAAGATATATACTTGTTTTTATTTTAACATTACCTGGTTGAATCTATTATTTATGGAGAGGGGACTCTAAATGCTAAAGGAAAATCATTTCACTTACTAAAAAAACCTAACTTTGCTCCTCCTTGGACATAGCTAAGGCATGATTGGACCAGAATCAAGCTTTCTTCTGTCAGAATTACATGTTCACTAAGATTCCGTAGATCATCCAGCTGTGATGTATACCCCGTCATATACCCACAAGCTCACTCCGTCATCCTTAAGGAAGGGAGTAATTTGAGAGAGAAGAGAACCAAGCCATGTACTTTTGGGAAATTATGAGTACCCTCAGAGTTGTGGTTGTTGAAGCCTCTGTACGATGATTGATGCCCGATCTCTGCTCAAAATACACAAAGATGCATTTGGTAGAGATCCTCAGAGAAAAGCTGAGTCTAGCATCTCATATTATAAATGAAGAAGTTGTATTGGGGAGTATCACAGATTTTTTTTCCCCCAGCATTTTCCTGGGGTGAGGCGGGGAGGTGGATTTAGGTTTGTTTCTTACAACAGGAATTAAATGACTCATGAAGTCTGTAAACAGATGTGCTTATACTGAACACCCATGAACGGTGCTGAGACTAGTGGTGAACAGAGTCCTAGAAAGAGTGAGTCGGGTGGTTACTGCTAAATTCAGAATAGAGGTCACACAAAGGGCAATCTTTTGGCATCGATTGCTTCAGGAAAGTGACAGCTACAAAATTAGAATTCACTACTCCCTCGTGGGATATTTTTAAGGGCCTCGTAAAGAATGGTCCATAACTTAGGAACAAAGGTAGGATGAGGAATGTTCGTATTTTAAGATGTCTCCACGCATTTGGTGATAGTTGTCCTTGATCTACAAGTCCTCGGTTCTGTGTAAAGTTCCTAACCAAAATCTTTGGCTCACTGACACTGGAGCTGCCATCTTTTCTTCCCAGAGTTATATCCATCCTTCCCCTGGAACCTAAAGTTCGAGTGCTATTAACAAGAGTGGAAATGTCATTGAGAGGGTCTACAACGGTAGCTTCGATAGGAAGCTAATGTTTAGCAAAGGGGTCAGGCCAGCTTGGATTTGCTGCTCAGAGTATCCCTTCTCTCTGAGGTCCCCACTTCTGCTGCTTGACTCGGAAGGAACAGAACCTACATTCAAACAAGACCCTCCAGTGAGGTGATTCTCCAGCTTTTCCTGGTTCCACTCCCAACAGTGTCAGCTCTTTTGGCGTAGCACGGAGGCAATGAAAGGCTCTACACATGGCGGTCAAGTACAGCTGCGCTGAGGAACGCTGGTCCACAGTGCAGATATGACCAATACCCTGGATCAAAGGGAGCACCGGGCGAATGGGCTTAACCGAGATAAGTTCCGCTTTCTGTTTTGTTATGGTTTTGAAACATGAAAATCTGTTTTTTCAGGAGAAAATAATGGAGAAAAGGCAGATCCAAGAAAAGCTGGTCAAAGCAGTAAAGAAAGATTGCTACACAACAGCAGTTTGGACTCAGGATACACAAAGCAGGTTCCACATAATAATGGCTTTATAGATGCTGCTGTTCATGGGGGGCTTGAATGCAATAGAAGAGCGGGATGTAATGATGTAATGCTGTTCTTATTTTAATGTTGCCAAAGTATCCAGCCTTCCATAGTCACTATTCCATGCCTTTTTCATAGTCCCTTCCAGAAAATAGCATTGCCCCTATTTGGTGAGGGAACCAAAACTTAGGTGAAATGATGTGTTCAAAATCAGATCTTCTTGGCTCTAAAACACTCGCTGGTCCCCAGCAGGACAAGAATTATTACTCTAGTCTCTAGAAATGTGAATAAGTCAGGTGAGGAGAGAGGGGAGATGAAGAGAGGGGAGGAAATGGGAAGAAAGACAGTGATACATCCCAAATTCCAGGTCAAGCCATCTCACAATAGCCAGGTACTCACTCAAACTGCTTCCTAATTCTTTCCTTTGAGAATGGAGCAAAACTTGGCCATTCTAGCAAAGCTCATCACTGTTCGAGAGAGAGAGAGAGAGAGAGAGAGAGAGAGAGAGAGAGAGAGAGAGATCTTGCCCATGGCTTCATACACCAGGGCTGAGTTCCAGACAATCAGCCTCGAAAGCAATTACAGAGAAGGCTAGAAAGGCCAAGAATTAGCTAGGAGTGAATGCTGAGCCTAACACATTTTATTAGCAAACTGTTAGAATTAGAAGAGCATGTATATGAGATTGGCTAAGAAAACGCAAGCAGTTGTTAGGACTGTGATATTGCAAAAGGGTCTGAGGGAATGGAGCCTGATAAGATACAGATGGGGTGGATTTCTGAGGACAGGCCTAACTAGATATCTCTCTCTCTCTCTCTCTCTCTCTCTCTCTCTCTCTCTCTCTCTCTCTCTCTCTCATATGGAAGTGGGCAAAATACCTTAATGTGGAAACAAAATACTCCCAAAAGAGAAACAAGGAAAGAGTAATAGCAGGTAATGTCTATCAGGGGAAATGGAGCTGCTTTGATCCTTGTTCTTTTATAAAATTATATGCAGAAACAAAGGCTTTGGATCTGGGGGTTTTGGAGGGAGGGAATGGGTATTTGTTTAAAAAAAAAAGAAAAGAAAAGAAACTGCAGCAAACTCTCAACACTCTCAACAGTCTCAACTCTCTCAACACTCTCAACACTCTCAACAGTCTCAACAGTCTCAACAGTCTCACGGGCGGACAGTCTAAGCTTTCTCCTTTCCTCTTCCTCCGGCATTTTTGCTGTGCCGACATTGTAGGCACAGAGATTCTTGGTGAACCCAACAGGCAAGCATGCACATGGGAATGGATATGCCAAAGCTGTGTCTGTTGTGTGGTTATAATTAAAGCACAAGAACCTAGATCTTAAATATAATGCAGTTCCTGGAATTCCCTCACAGCCCACCTTCCAGTGGTTGTCAGAAATAACACCTTCACCACCAGAGGTCACAGGGCAAGGCTTCTGGATGGCTTTGGCATCTAGGTTAGGATTAAGGGGTACTTGGTGATCAGTCCTTGATCTTCATAGGCCTTTGCCAGAGCAAACCATAAAGGCTCCTAAAAGCAAGAATCACGATTTGGTTCTCATGTCTCTAAAGTGACTCTGGGAAATAATAGATATTCTTCCTTGCAAAAGTCTTTGACTTAGTGATGGTTCTCATAAATGACTAGAGACCATAGTGACTGTCACAGCAGTACCTCAAAGTGTGTGAAAGGTATTTACTGATCATATGATGATAAACCACTCTGCTTTCATGGCAGGGGAAACAGCACAGATGTGAATGAAGGATGCCCAGTGCCAAAAGAAGGGTACAAGGAAGTACATAAAGCTTAAAAATTTATTTTTAAAAAAATCTACAGAGATGCATAAGGTGTCCAAGATTCTCATAGACTAGGGGGATGCAGGTATCTAAGAGAGGCTGTGAAAACATCTGAACTGCATGGTACCACGTCTGGGAAGCTGAATTTACTATAGGTTGACTGAGGATGGAGACCTTCGACAAGGACCAGTGTTCACGGCGCACGTACAGTTGTCTGGGAGATAGAGCATGGTGTGTTACAGAGCAGATGGGTGAGTTCCACTTTGGGTAGGTGGAGTGGAATTTGATAAACTACGTGGAGTCTTAAGCCCTAAATGGCCGATGTAGGAGAATACCGAAATCCGCCTTTAAAGAATTCATTATTGGGAGAAGAATGTAGATGTGATCTCCTGTCGATCCAGCAAAGCTGGTGACAACACATGGCCTGTCTGACTAAAGCTGAGGCAAAAACTTCTACACACATGTCATTTCCACACAGCAGTCACTCAAGCAATGCAGCTCCTTTGGGAGGAGGACTCCTTTGTCTAAAGGTATGGTGATTAAATGTGTATCTTTCCTCTTTTCTCTCATCTCTGCTGTGCTCTTTGCACACACACACACACACACACACACACAGAGTGATAGTCAGTGGAAAACAGACCTGCCTTTGTTCTGTTCACACAAGAGTTTTCTGGGCAGTTACAACTCTGAAAACCGTCTGTATCATACTTTAAAATGGCAAATCTACCCACAATTCTCCTCTTGTCTTGAAATTACTGTTTATTATTCACCACTTATTTTCTCGTGACTACTTTTGAATACTGAAAACTCCTTATATGTGTCAAAAGTAAGTCTGAGAGGCACATTACAGTGTCAAAAGTAAGTCTGAGAAGCATATTACAGTCATGGCTCACAATGTCACCTAGATTCTAAGTGTGGGAGGTGGGAGTTCTTTCGAAAGCCGTGGTGGCTATTCTTGGTTGTCAATTAGACTACCTGTGGAATTAACTAAAACCCAAGTGGCTGGGTACACCTTAATTTTGTTTTTTGAATTTTTTTTTTCTTAATTAAATCATTCGAAGTGGAAAGACACACATCTAATCTGGATTTTTATTTATTTATTTATTGAGGTGGGAAGATCCACCTTTAATCTGGGCCACACCTGCTGGTGACAGCCTCTATAAAGGTCATTGAAGAAGGAAGCTTTTGCTCTTTGCCTGCTTGACCTGGATGTCACTGGCAACTTCATTCCGACATTATTTATCTCTAGCTATACAGACAATAAGATGTCTCGGAAAGGGGTGAGCCCAAGAACCCAAGTCACTCTTCTGCTATAAGTTTTGTTTGTTTGACCTTTTTGGTCAGGAGTAGGGGTAAAATGATTGTAGTTTGAGTGCTTACGTTGCTAGGCAAGCAACGGGACTCCAAGTCTATGAATCCTGTCCTTTGCTCGGGATTGCTAGATCGCCTGGAAAAATCCAAACTTAAATGTAAAAAATCTTTGGCTTCCTTTTAATGTTGGGAATCTCAACATCAAACATTAAGCGACACGCAACAGCACTTGTGGAGACACAAAATATCTTCCAACATCAGGCTCTGGGAAGCCACAGCTGGCCACCAGCAATCACCACGTAAGTAGGTCACACGGAGCTGTGTGTTCAACAGATGTTGACAGATGCTTGCAGCTATTATAGAAAGCCCACGTGCACCTTGGAGAAGTACATTTATGGGCGGGAACAAAAGATTCTGTGCTACTCTTTTCCTTGCAGAGGCTCAGGACTCCTGGGAGTGCTCAGAGACCTGTAATTTCCAACCTGGGTGGTCAAAAGATCTCAGACCATTTTAGGCTCTGCTATGCACCTTCAGACTTTGAGTGTCCACAGCCCAGGGCGCAGCTGTTGTTAGATTACAGCTCAACTTCGAGGAATCTGAAAGTGCCCGGGAGTTATCCACAACTCAGAGAAGCAGAGACGACACCATTCCCTCACTGCTTTAGAAGGGAGAAGTTGGCAATGGCCCAACAGTGAAACCTGGGCACAGAAGGAAGGCTGTTCTGAGAGGCAGAGAGACACTGATAGGGTGGGGCCCACAGATAATTAAGGCACCGAGGATGAAGCCCAGTAATAATAATAATGATGCTAATCACAGCTCCATTTATTGACCACTGGCTCTGAGCCAGATTCTGTGAGAACAGCTCTCCCAGCATGATCTCATTTAATTCCTATAGAGGCTCCAGAAGGACTAAGTCATTTGCACAAGGTCACCCAGTCAGTGGGAGAGCACAGGAGTGGAGTCAAATGTGGCTGACTGCAAACCCAAGGGAAGGGGTGGCCAGTGGGAATTTAGAGAGAGACAGAGGTTTGACCAAGTGGCTACTGTACCTGGTTTGCCAGACAGGGAAAGCAGGCTGTGTGTTTTCAAAGCTTTCACCTGTCTTTCCTTCCCTGCCACAAAAAGATCATCCTAACTTCAACTACCTGGCTGTCCTCTTCCTAAAACTCCCACAGTTTATTGTCCTAAGAAAGTAACATTGGGTGAAACTTTGGAAAACCCAATTTCCTTGCCTGTTTCTGCAGACCTACGAGGCAGCATTTTATTACGCGTGGATCTACTGACATGATTCCAATCATAATAAAAGAGCCACGGACCATAGAATGACCTGCTTTTTCTGAAAAGCTTTTGCTGATACAGTAACTGATTTTATTTTCCTATTAAAAGTGAAATTGAAAGACCCCCTTTAGCAGCTGACTGCATGAACGACCACCTCCCAAGTCCTTCTCAACAGCCATATTGTTCAGAGAAAACAGAGCCCTCAATGACTGCAAATGAACCCAAAAGTCAGGCCTGGAGCCTAATGGCATATTAAATTATTTGACATTGTCAAGGTCACCACTCTCTGCCATGGAATCAATCTTTCCCTCAATCAGAAAAGGCATAAAGGCTTGCAAGCTCTCCTGAGACAACAGTTACAGGGGTAAAGGAGTGAGAAGACAAATGATTTATTTTTATGTTCATTTCTTAGATGAAAATTTCTACACACCTTGCTACTATAAATCCACAGGGAAGACAGAGAAAGGGAAGGCTTTGAGGTGGCAGACGGGGATGGGGTTTACTGGGTAAAGACAGCTTAGCTACAGAAGACAGTAACATATTTAGCAAGTCCAAGGATATTTATCATTAGTCCCACAATTAGCCCCCACACATACATCTTTGATTTTGAATATGGATGTGGATTCTTAGAATGTGTTCATAATCATGCACTTACACATGGAGTTGGGATACACAGATACTTAAGAGCCCTAGATTTATATTTGGCTGGTTACTTGCGAGGGACAGTCTCACTGTAGTCAGTACTATAAAGGCAGGTCAACTCATCATTATATAATGTACTGGCCACTCAGGATGGTTCTGGACTCTGCTTGGCACCAAACTAATGTAAAAGCATTATGTTTGATGCCACCTAACTAGCTTATATGAAGAGCAGAAACATATGACCCAGCAGAGGAAGCCACCCCAGAGGCTGAGGACATGGACCAGAGCGTTCTTTAGCAGAAGACACCTGAGGCATGCATGGTCTGTGTAGAGCTCAGTTCTATTGACTTAAGACCTTAACCTTTGATGAAAAGATCCAACTTTCATATGTCCTTGAGCCTATGATTCGGTGTTTTAGTATGTGTGGGAATGGTTTAAAATGAAAGAAGCCATATACAGAAAACAGTTCTTATTTTCTGATTGTAAATCGAGAAGCCAGAAGTTGATAAGTGGCAGCCCGTACTGGTACTCACATAGTAGGATAAAAAGGTGAGATGAAGACCACACCTAGCTATTTGGGATCCTACTTTTTATTTTATTCTTAAAATACTTTACTTTTTTTTTTTTTTAAATAAGCTTTGTTTTGTTAGACTAAAGTTAGGTAGAACTGTGTCTGTAGATCATCTTATTCAGGAGTTATCAAAACCTATGCCGCCAACAATTAGTTGTTAATATGAATACATTCAATTGTTGAGGAAAACATGTCAGGTACTAGGGGTTGGGAGAACACAAGGTCTATAGACAGGAGTACCTACCTAGGGTTGTCATTGTTGCTACTTAAAGATTCAGTCTGGTATGGTGCCTCTGTGCTTTCTGAAAATGAAAATGCAGTTTTAATGGACATTTTTTCATGTTTAAAACACTCCTTACACACACACCACACCACACACACACACACACCATACCACACATACACGCACATACACACACACACACACACACACACACACACGCACGCACACACATGAGACACACGACACACACACCAACCCAAATGACAATATGGGCCAATGGCTTAGACTATCAGAACTAGTGAAACTTGACCACAAGAGAGACAGAGGTAATATCTACTAAGTTCAGATGGCTTGCCTAACATCATACAACTAGTTAGCAGAAGAGCCAAGCAAAGAATTCACGTTTTCTGTCTTGTCTCAGTTGCTTCCACCTCACCATCCTGTATTCAGGAGAAAATCAGCCTTAGATGTTAGAGATCATTTTAAACTCCAACTCTAATGAATAACCCTTTCATTCTGCATGGTCCTCATTCGTCAGAGTTTTGGTAGTCAGGTGCATTCATCAATATGGGGGGGCCTGGGACTTCCATGTGGCTATTAGTCCTTCCCAGCTGAGTGTCCCCTTAGACTTGTCTGGACAAAGCAATGTGTCAACAGCTGGGATCATCTTCAAAGGAGGTGGAGAATAATTCCTTGACTTAGCTCACTGGGGAGCTGTGGAGAAACCTCCCTAGGGCTTTGGCTTGTAGACTGTTAATAGGCAGCATTTAAGTGCACGGCCCCAGAGCGAGCAAAAGCCTCATAGTTGATCATTTGCAACAGGAATTAGCAAGTCCCAGAAGCATTTCCTACGACAAAGAGACAAAGCCTCCCCAAGAAAATCATCTCTTGATGGCTGATAAAAATAGAATTGCAATTTACCCTCTCATCTACACCCCCTGACTTCAGGCTCTCCCGGTGTATTTTCCATCGTAATGGCTGATGTAGATGGATTCCGGGGGTCTGCATCACTGCTGATGGCATTAATGGTCTTGGGCTCCCTGAATTGTGATTGATTGCTGTAATCTGCAAAACTATTTCAGGACATAGATTTATTATTATTAAGCCGATAAAAATGGTGTCAGGGTCAAGGCGAGCCAATGAGGTGTGTTGTGATGCAATGGCCGGAAGCTATCCGGTAACAGATGTGGGTGGCAGAAGGGAAGAGAGTTTCATCTCCCACTCTGACCTGACACCAGACCTTTTCCCACAGGGAAGCACATTTAGACCCCATGTGTACTGGGTGGGGATGGGGATGGATCAAGGGAAGGAAGACAGAATGTATACACACTAGTAATTGTTCTCCTACACTTTGAATCCCTTAAAGACATTTTGACAGTTCTCATTCAGTTCATTTAGATGTAGCAAGAATTTTCACAATTTCTCTCTGGCCTCTAGATACTGTTTGGTTTTCCTAGCTTAACAGAGTTGTTCCCAGAGCCTGAGAGATTTAAATATTGACACTATTACATTCAAGATCTCTGAAAGAAAGGAGGAAATGTAAGCAGAAAGTTACATTAGTAGTTATTGTATCCTTTCTATCTTCCCTCCAGAGTGTCTAGCTCAAAAGGTATGAGTAAAGGAATAGATCACATACTAGGATGCATTTTGACCATCATTTTAAATTGTCGTTTCAAATTCCTCTTCAGAATGAAGTGAAATAACCACTAAAAATGTTAGTCCATATATTAGTTTACATATAGGATATAAGGCTAAAATGCTCTTCAGTCTCATTCTTAAAACAATAACAAACAACAACAACAACAACAAAAAGCCAGACAATTGTACATTTGCATGTTTTTATAAATTTACTGGTGAACTGAGTGCATGGAACAGCTATATTATATCTAAGGAAGATGATGGCTACAAGAAGAGATAAAATGTCTTCACTGAAAAGAGTTGATGTCACTGGAGAATGATTTGGCTAAGAGCAATAATAAATACATCAGCAGTGTCCAATGGCTGGCCGATATTTGGCTAAGCGTTCCTCAAAAGCCTATAGGTAGGAGTCTTGGCTCTCAGCACTATTGAGAGTTGTGGACGTGCTATCACTTGGGGTTGAGTGGGAAGCCTTCTCGTCTCTGGGAGCATGGCTTTGTAAGAATCATGATGCAGCCTTTCCTGCTTCCTTGCTTTAACTTCTGACCATGGGGCAAGGGCTGCTTCAGCCTAACATTTCCATCACTGTGTATGGTCTTGTCACAGTCCCCACTGTAACTAGGCAACTAAGATCTTCAAACTGCGCCTTTCCCAGGATTTAATCTCCTTAATTGGGTATCCAGTACAAAGAGGTCAACCCTGAAACAATAGATACACAAATAACAAAAGTGTACTAAGGAAGTTGTATTTATATATTTGTTTAAACGTGTAATGCATATATATATATATATATATATATATATATACACATATATACATATTTTAAAAATATATATTTATGTAACAATAATCAGGGAATAAGAGGGTATTACTTTGAGAGTGGGGGGACATGGAAAGAGTCAGGGGCCTATGCAGAGTAGCTAGAAAGAAGAAAGGAAATAAAAAGTGATGTGATCATGTTTTAATATCATATACTAACAAATAAACATGAAAATAAATAAATATGAGATTAATTAAAGCATAATTAATTAAATAATTAAAGAATAAAAAAAACCCTCCACAAATCCAAATAAAACTTTCCTGGTTTTGAGTGGATTATCTCAGGTATTTAGTTATAGCAATAAAAAAGATAACTAATGAAAAAATATAGGAATACAGGGCAGCATAGAACTGTGAGGATCATAGCCATAAGAAAAATTCCCATGGACTCCCCTACTGACTCAGGGATCATTCACAGAGAAGACTGGCAGAAATCTTGGCAAGTTATCCCTGGAGTTGCGGCCAGGAGAGCGGGCACTGGGAACGAGGCTTGTGGCTTTGCTCAGACTCTTAGGCTATAACATGAAAGATGCACAGTGCTGGGAGTTAGGCCTTGAACTCTGAGAACCCGCTGAACCTGGGGCAAATAGGAACCCTCTCCTTGGGCAATAAAGAGGAGCATTCCATAGTGAGGAAAAGGTCAGACAAGAGTTAGATTTGAATGTCCTGAACACCAGAGCACTTGAAGGAACAACAGGAACTGACCTACAGTGTTGAAGAGGAACTCCTCTCTTATGAAATGATGCAGAAGCGATGCCCAAATTTGTTAAGAACAAAAGATGAGAAAGTCTGGCACAGAGTACTTTCCCCAAGCACGACAGAATTATGGCAGAAGTTGTAACCAGAAAGAGAGTTTGGAAAATCCACAAGTATTTGAAAATTAAGCAATGCACTTCTAAATAACCTGGAACTCAAATAGGAATGCTCGAGAGAAATGAAAAATATTTTTTAACCCATGAAATAAAAACAAACACATCAACTTCTGTGAAGATAGTTACGGCAACACATAGGAACACATAGCACTAATTTGTAGCATTGATTGATAGTTAAAACTTAAGAAGCCAAAAATGGAGGTGCTCATTAGACCCAAAGTAAGAAGGTGATTAAGAAACAACAAACAAGAAGTTAATGAAGAAAATCGGTAGAGATTGCTTCCTACGTATTCACGTTTGCTGTATGCTACTGAGCATTGCAGAATACCTTAACGGGTTCCAGGCTACTATGCCCTTAGAAAGACCAGCAGATTCTCATGAAATCAGATCTCCCCCAAGATCAAGCTAGGAAAGGAGTCTTTGGAGACCAATGGGCCTGGTATGTGTACTTTGTTGCCACCAGGAAGGGAGCTAGCAGTCCAGGGTCTCCTCAGTAACCACAAACAAAATCTCCCTCCTTCCCTCTCTCTCACTCTCTCTCTCTTTTCGAGAGAGGGTTTCTCTGTATAGCCATGGCTGTCCTGGAACTCACTTTGTAGACCAGGCTGGTGGCCTCGAACTCAGAAATCCGCCTGCCTCTGCCTCCCGAGTGCTGGGATTAAAGGCGTGTGCCACCACGCCCGGCTTTCATTCTGTCTCTTAAGTGACCAATGTACAGGGTGCCCTTGCCAGGGACGGTACCTACTTGGTCCTAAAGTTTGAGAAATCATGAACACTGGAAGAAGGAGCCCCATAAAGCAGCTGTTTCTATTTCCATGTTGACTATAATACAGGAAGTTGGCTAGAACAAAGAGTGCTCAACTGAAAATATTTTGGCTTATATCAAATATATATTCCAAATGCTTAAGTGGCATTCTACGTGGTTGCCAGAGGCTATACCTAGGAATTGTGTGAATGCTAGCTGTTTAGTAACTACTAGAAACCTATTTACTTTTCCTTCTTTCTTTTATAAGAATTGTGTACGAAAACAATAGGTGGCGATAACAAAGGGAAAAGGGTTAGACCCTCTCCAATGAATGAGCTATTGAGGATGCAAGGACTCATAAGCAGCGTTAAGGTAACAATTCTTCACACTTTAGTACAGCAGCATGTGGATTCTTGGATAATGACATGGATAGAGGGAGCTCAGAGTCATTCTTTATTCTTGAAGCACACATGTTTGCTCAAATGGACTAGTGAAGTTCCTTCTTAGAACTGTGAGCCAAGCTGGGCGCACGCCTTTAATCCCAGCACTCAGGAGACAGAGGCAGGCAGATTTCTGAGTTTGAGGCCAGCCTGGTCTACAAAGTGAGTTCCAGGACAGCCAGGGCTACACAGAGAAACCCTGTCTCGAAAAACAACAAACAAACAAACAAACAAAAAAGAACTGTGAGTCACCAGTTCCATCTCTACCATACCAGCATGTTTTGGTAGGCTATATTTTAGTTTTACTTTTAAAGAAGCTCCATCCTTGTCCCTTATGAAGAAGCCTAAGCAGTCCTTCTAAGGCTTACAAGTCCTTAAGCAGCCAGACCAAGTGGCTTTTTGCCTGAGGTCTCTTAGGGCACAATCTAGACCTAGACAAAAAATCTGTGTAGGTAAAAAAAGAGAACTCTAATCAAAGCATGGTACGTGTGTGTGTGTGTGTGTGTGTGTGTGTGTGTGCCATAGTCAGGCTATTGCTTCAATCCTAAGCTTCATGTGTGAGTAATATCTTCTTGTCTTTTCACATAACTTCCAGTGCTAATGGCTTAGGCCCTGGGTTCTCAAGCACATCCTCCCATGAGTCTTTTCTGCAGCCCCATAGGAGTTACTGTACCAGCTGGGAAAATTTCAAAGTGTTGACTGGGCATCACTGCCCTCTACTCAACTCATCCATCTAGAGCATTTACAATAGTTACCAAATAATTGGGAGCAGGCGACACAAAGGCAACAAAGAGGAACATTGCTCCGTCCTCTCAGAGCTTTGGCAAGGGGAATCTGGTGCTGAGAACACAATTATGGATGATTAAATATGTACAATTGATTTAATAACCTAAAAAACAACAAATGTTCCTACGTTAAACAAGTGGGTCAGCACAGTATATACACATAATAAATATTTGTCAAATGTCTATGACTATGTGGATCATTGGCATGGGCAGTGAATGTCTAAGTGGACTCTAGTCAGTTACTAATCATGCCCAAACACCCTACTCAGATACTTCTGGGAAACCTTGGTGTAGACCTCTTTAAAGCTAGTTTTCTCCAGGCTTCATACACTGATATCTAACATAACTCCCTGGGTCAGTTCTGTGGGATGCAGATCATAGGCAGGTTCTCTACACAGCATACCAGCCAGCTCAACCACCATAGGGTACTCATTGGAAACACTTTTGGAGACTTTCTAGGTAGGACTTCCATGCCTACACATGAAGAAGAAATGGGCTGATACTCTGGCCATTGAGGTTGAGGTACTGATATGGCTTTTCTATGGCATCTCACTGCCCAGGTCTCATGGTCCCTTTGCCACCTAGACACAGAAAACTAGCATGCAGCTGTATGAGTAAGCCACTGTCACTGTTAAGTTATCTACTGAGCAAAAAGGAAAGGGCCTCCTTCACATCAAGATCTGACATGAGTGCTATAGTCTCAGGGCCCAATGTCTTTGGCATCACCTGAGATTCAAGGACAGGGTAAGGGCACAACCCCCACATACAATGATGCCTGGCTACAGCTTTTGGGTACCAGCATATTTGCTGATAGGTACAGAAAGTGCTTGCTGGACTATGTGAACGTCCATGAAGTGTGGCCAGAAAATCTAATTCCAGGAATTATCTATCCTGAACGTGTGAACATGTATGTTGCTTCCATTTGGGGTTGCTATGGACTTCTCTTCCGTACAGCGATCTGAGATTTGAATTAAACTATCCATCCTGTGCTTCCATTTGCTAAGTGGCTTTGCCGAAAGCTTGTTCTTGCTTCTGTAAACTCTGTCCAGGAGATGGGGGTCTTAAATACGAAGGCTGTATTATTATAGGTGCCATGGTGGCTGGGTTAGTAGGAGCCCAGTTCAGATATCACACCTAAACGTTGCTGGGAGGCACCCCAGTTACTGGCTCAGTGGCTGGAAATTCCAACTGGTAAGGAGGTGACTCGTCCCTCTCTCATTTTAACACCAGAAAAAGATCTGTGTTCCGTCAGCAGTGTCTAGTGGGGTAGACTAGATCCAATTGCTGATTTTTAACTGGGCGCACCTTAGTACTTGTCTGGGGGATGCTTTAATTCCCCTTGTAACAGCTATAGGGAAAGAGGCAGTGTTAGTGGCATCTTTTTGGCAGAGGCCAGGATAAACAACCTACAGAACACAGGAAAACTCCACATCGAAGAGCCAACCTGTCCAGATTGTTAGTGGCGGTAGGGGTTGGAAGCCTAGACCAGAGGAAGCTTAACCACATCCTAGAAGAAGGCCCACACCCTAAGCAAATCGATGTGGAGAGGAACACTGTCGTCCTCTATTTCTAACTTATTTCCTTTTCCTGACAAAGAGTCCAGTGTTCCGATGCAGCCTTGAGTTGAAAGAAAACAGTACCTGCCTACCTCACTCCACCTTACGTTGCAGAATTAACGACATGGCAAGCCGACTTCCCAAACACGTTTCTCTTGTTCGGGAGATGCTTTCCTCAGATGCTGCGGCTTTCCACACTTCTGAGCCACTCTCCCCTCTCAGCCTGAGGACAGAATCCCTATATTGGGAGAGCAGTGTGCCCAGTAACACATGCTGGCCCTTTAAAACATTATGACATTCTCAGGTAGAAATTAATAGGAGATAAAACAAGGAGGGGTGGGGGTTGGGGAAGGAAAGTCCTGCCTAATAAAAACAGACAAGCTTGGCTGCCACTGGGCAGTGTTGCTTCTGTTCTTTTCCTTCTTCTTACCCGGAATAGAGCTATGATGGGTGACAGCAGCAAAGCCACACACAAAAGGGGCTTGGGTAGGAAGCTGGAAGAAGGGTGGGTCGGGTGAGGGCATCATTCTGCACTGGTTATAACTAGGCTTCTTGCCATGAATAAGTAAATAAACGACTTTTGAATTTACCATTTCACGATTACAGAGTTGGATTTCTATTGCACACAAACTAACTCGTTCTCAACTGATAAAAGGTTTCGGGGAGAAACAGACTTAACCTAAGAATTGCATTTATTTTCAAAATTCTAGGAGCTTTAGGAGTCTTAAGAAGTGAGGAGATATTTAAAAATGAGACCTTTGCCATTTCGTCTTAGCCCACACGCTGTAGGCTCTCCTGGACACATAAATGTCCTAGTTCTGAACCAAGGGGCTCATTAGAAAAACACTTCACTGGCTATGAGTGGTGTGAGTTGTCACCACAAAGAGTAGATACACTCTAAGGAGGTGACTAATTACGGGAAAGGCATGGGGGCTACTCCCATGAATAATGGGCCAGCCTTTTCGAGTATAATCTCTCTTGCCATGAAAGACCAAAAAGGTGCTTTATATACCTCTGACTTCTGATTGAACAGAACTGTGCTGCTCCATACAAAAGAGAATCCTGGAACTGATTTTTATTGTATTTTAATAGAAACTCAAAGAGTATTATGGAAAGAAAACGTTATACTCAAAATCAGCGGGCTGTTTGCAAAGAGAAGATTCTTGGCCATTCCTGTCTTTTGTGGAAGTCACCAGGGGCCCAGTTCTCTGTGAATAGAGTGTGCAATGCAAGAGAACTTCATAGATACATTGTGCCCATCATGACCTTTAACCCTCAACTCATTACCTTGGAATAAAGAGGAGGACAATGGGGACACCCAAGACAAGTGTGAGGATGTCAGCCCCATTCTACACCTTCCCATGGGCACTGACCCCGGAACTCCCCTCCTTATCAGGAGGTGACCTCGGACATTCTTTTCTCTCTCTTCTCTCTTCTTCTCTCTTCTCTCTTCTCTTCTTCTCTCTTCTTCCCTCTTCTTCCCTCTTCTTCTCCCCTCTTCTCCCCTCTTCTCCCCTCTTCTTCTCCCCTCTTCTCCCCTCTTCTCTCCCCTC
>NC_034600.1:32398078-32407804 GCF_900095145.1 Mus pahari | reverse complement strand
TCTCTCTCTCTCTCTCTCTCTCTCTCTCTCTCTCTCTCTCTCTCGTTTCTTCTACACCAATTATGTCAGTCACAGAACCTCCCTTGACTCACAGGTTCCTGTGAAGATGAATTGGGAAAATGCCCATGAAGGATCTGGCTCTGGGAAAGATGCCTGAGTGTCTTCTGAAGAGTAGAAGGTAGACTCCAACACTGAGGTGTCACCCGAGTACCTCACTGGACAAACTGCAGAGAACACAGCACAGGCCATCCCAGCTTTCCAAAAGCCAGAAACTCATACTTGACTAGTGACTTATGCAAGTAGTTCCTGGATGTGGGAGACAGAGCTACCCTCTCATTGTGGGAGTCTGAGCTGCTGAGGCCCTGCTTCTTAGGCCCTAGTTACTCACTTAGCTCTGATCTCTGAGTGGGACCCTGAAGGCTTAGACGGACATAAGAGTCTGATTGCTGCCCCATGCACAGAGAATGAAGAATGAGCAGTTGGGGGAAGGAGAGAGGAAGCCTGTGCACCCAGATTTTTAAGGGCTCCTTGAAACTGGCCAGTCTACAAAGATGGTCAGGAGATCTCTTCTTTCGCCTGCCAAATGGAACACATAGCTTTAAATTAGAGGACGTGGTACATGCAAAGCATTAACAGGTCTCCTGACACAGTGACAATGAGACAATATGCCCTTGTTCAGGAGCCCTACCTGAATTATGCCTTTGTGTAATAGAACCTGTTCAAACTGCCTCTGGGCTAGAAGCCACTGTAAGCAGGCTGTGTTTCACCTCAAGGTTTTATCTAAAAAGCCTCACCTGAGAAACACAATAGTCCTCCTCACCTGACGTGATTTCTCTTAAAGGGGTGTGTGTCTTGCAGGGAAAAGGAAGAGGAAATCAGCCAAGCTTCCATTCCAAAATTCTCAGTAGGTCAGTTGGTGCAGGTGTATAATAAGTGGCCATAAGACAGCCTGGGAAGGCCCACGTGGACAGAGCTGTAGCCAAATGCCGCCTGTCGTGGAGCAGTGCTCCTCACAGTTATAGATAGGGTGGCGATGAGGCAGGACACTTGCCATTCTGGGCAAGCACAAACTTCAGCAGAAAATAGGTTTGGGGACATATGTCCTTTCCAGAGAGAAGAGGCTGCCCTTTAATGTAAGCATACCTGCTCGCCTGTGAGTCTTTCAAGAGTTCCACAGCAATCCTTATGTATCAGCTCATATCTAAGCAAGCTCATGTCTCCTGACCAGGTTAAAGAATGACAAGGAAGAGCCAACAAGGGACCCAGCCTACAGTCTGGTCAGAGAGACCTGGAGCTACTTCTCCAATCTGGGCAGAATCCTGATGAGGTGAAGTATGTTTAGCCATAGCACCTCTCTTCTGGAGATATTTCATGCTCTGCAAGAGCAGGCACACTGGAAGCCTCCCTTATGTACTCTCATCTGTATGTTGGATGAACTACAACCCAACCCCCCTTTAAAGCTTCCAATACCATGGAACCTTGGAGCTGCTGAAGAGTATTTTTTGGCAAGCAGTCCCAAAGAAAAGCTACAAATAGGACAAATTTGTCATTCTAGTCTCAATGTCTGGTTTTGCATGCCCTAATGGTGAGATCTTTAAGCATAATGCATTCTTACTATAAAACACTACACAGCCTTTTCAGAGAGTAAGGTTATGCCCTAGTGATATGGAATGACTCTGCCATGGTTAGATAAAGGTCTCCAAAAAGACAGTCCCTTGTCCTAACAGAACTTACTTGGGGATGTGACCTCAAGGGCTCTGGTGATGAGACTGGCTTATATTAGAAGGTATCATACACTTAAGACATGACAGACCCCACAGCATGCTCATCAGAGTGGGTGTTAAACCCAATGACAAATGTCATTGTAAGAGGCAGAGAGAAGCCACCCAGGGCGTCTTGAGGCCATACAAAAGCAGACATTGAGAGTGAGCTTGGTTCCAGGGCGTGCCTAGACCAACAGAAGCTGGAAGAGGTGTTGGGTATTCACTTCCCTTGAGCTCCAGGAAGAGGGCCAGCCCTTGACACTCTGATTTTATATCCCTGTCCTTCAGACCTATAAATTATTATCTAGCTGAGATTTGAAACAGCCCACTGTAGTCATTTGTTACAGTGTCCCTAAGAAATTAACACAATCTCCAAAATACATTGAAGGTTAGGACAACTGTGAAAAAGGTGAAATAAACCAATTAATGCTATTATGGACATTAAAGAGAAAAGTGTGTGTGTGTGTGTGTGTGTGTGTGTGTGTGTGTGTGTGTGTGTGTGTAGAATATCTCAAAGACTCACAAAGACACTGGATTACAGGTAGAGTCAAGACTGCTCATCAGCGGACCTTAAGCCAGGAAGAGTTTCTTGAATTGCAGCTGGCTCAATCATCAGGATCCCTCAAATGAGAAGGGGGAATAGTGTAGAAGATTATCAGGCAACTGAAGGAAGAAGAATCTAAGGAGAAGAATCCAGAAGCATGTATAACACAGATCTAAAACAGTGTGCTAAGTGAAAGAAGCAAGTCATGAAGTATAACAAATGACACGGCTCCATTTTTATATCCTATTTATAGTAGGCCAATACATAGAAATGGACAGAAGATTTATGGTTGTCCAAGCTGGGAATGAGGTGTGACTGGAGGAAGGGCATAAGTGACCAGGGATACAGGGCTTCTCTAGGGGTAATGAAGATATCCTAAGATGGATTATGATGGTGAATCAAGAATCCAGTGAATCAGATCTCCTAAGCAAAATGTTTATAACTTACACTGTGATCTGTCACTCATGGCTTTATGGTTGGAAGAGGGCCACAAAAAAGACAGGCAGCCACCTCTCAATTATGGAAAACAAGGAAAATTAATTCCTTCCTGGACCCTCTGCAAGAAACAGTCTATGCAACCAATACCAATTTTGGATTTCTCTCCTCTAGAACCAAGAGAATAAGTCTATATTTTTTTGAGCCACTAAGTTGTGGTCATTTGTTGCACTAACCAATGGAAATTATTATAGGCATTTCTGAATTGTGTGCTGTATATATGTGTTGCCTATTCAAATTTTAACCAAAAAAAAGTAATAAACCTATTCAGGACAGTGAGTCAATGTCATCTGGCAGAACTATTAAATATCCATAACACTGCTGTTCAACCCAAACACAATGTAGGCAAAATATTTTAAAATCTCGAATGCTCATATTTTTTAAATAGGAAAACAAATAGAGAACCAAAATTAATTAAACTTCAACTCAATATATCCAAAATGACAATACACAATTGATACGGATGCTATCAGGATATTTTACATATTTTCCTCATCCTCAGTCTAAAATGACATACCTTTTACAGTTATAGCATATCCCCTTTCATACATTTCAAATTCTCAGTAGCCACATATACTTTATCACCACATTATGTAAAAATAATTGTTTAGAACAGTCAAGGATGGGAGATAAGGTAAAAGTTACCTTAAAATAATGTGATTTTTCTGGGACATGACTCATTTGCAGAACACTTGCCTAATACACACAGGTCTCTAGGTTCTATCTTGTCATGGTTGGTATTGATTACCCTCTTGCCTGAATGGAGGAAAATCAAAGAGATTACTAAAGCATTTTGTGTGTCTTTGAGGGCATTTTTCAAAGACAAATGGATCATCAAGGATCTGACATAATAAAAGGCTTAATTCATTGAGGGGTTCAAAATTCAAATAGAGATCTAAATGCATTGAATTCATGTGGAATTACCAAAGTATCCATACTTACAAAAAAATTAAATAGGCTATTGGGTGGTAGAGGAATGGTGCGAGGTAGAGAGATGGGGGAGGGCATAGGGTGTCCTTTGTGGCTGTATCCTGCCCTGGCCCCTTCTTCTCACTGCTTTTCTTGTTTCCAGGACATGATGGAGTGAGCTGCTTTGCTATGATTTCTCCACCATGATGGACTGGCCCCTTGGAAATCCCGAGCAAAAACATTCCTCCCTTGAGATGTTTCTTCAAGATATTATATCATAACTATAAAAAGCCAACCAATGCAGTCCCTACTATTTCAGACGGAGAGGGAGAAGGAAAAGGAAAGGGAGGAGAAAGGGAAAGAAAGGAAAAGAAAGAGAGAGAAAGCAAGAGAACTGCTGAGATATTTGTAGAAAGGGGTTTTCTAGTGAAATTTAAATTAAGTATACCTGTTATTCAGAAATATATCTTGAAGATTCATACTACAAAGATTTCTGCCCTGGTCTGCCCCTCTGCTGCTATGCTAAAACACTAACCAAAACCAATTTGGGTCAAAAAGGGGCTATTTTATCTTACAGATTCTAGCCCATCACTGAGGGATGCTGCCACAGGAACTCAAGACAAGAACCTGGATGCAGGAAGTGAAGCAAAGGCTATGAAGCGACACTGCTTACTGACTCACACCTAAACTCACATTCAGCTACTGTGCTGCCCAGGCCCACCTAAGGGTGGTACTAGTCATAGTGGCCTGTGGTCTCCTATACCAATTATAAAAAAGTTCCGCAGACCAATCCCTCAACTGAGGCTCCCTCTTCCCAGGTGGGTCAAGTTGGCAATTGAAGATAACTATTAAAGTTATTTGCTAAACATTGACATGTTTACAAATATAACAGTTTTTAAATATTGCTAAATTCAATACATAAAAAGTAGAAACTGACCTAAACAATTTCAAATAATATACAAACATACCATTCATTTTATAATGTATGTATGTATATATGTATGTATGTATGTATTTATCTATCTATCTATCTATCATCTATCCATCCATTATCTATCTATCATCAAGTTATCTATCTGTAATCTATTTATTTATTAGTTGGAGACAAGCTCTCAGGGAATCTATCCTGGCCTCCAACTTGACATGTTGCCAAGAATAACCCTGAATTCCTGACCTGGCCCGTTTTTTTAGCTGGACTGGTTCACCCTCCTTAGGTCACCCAGTGGCCCTCACTCTTGAGAGGTCACCTTATTGATACACCCAGTTGGCACAGCACATCCCATCCCAGAACTTCTGGGTACGCAATCCTCTTGCGTAGCAGGAGCTGCTCTGCTCCTGGCTGATCTTGACTTCTTAAGCCTTCTGCCCCTGCTTCCCAAAAGCTGAGATTTTTATGTAGAATTTAAAACACAGAGGTGGGGTCCCAGGGTGGGCTCTGGATCTTTGACTTTGCAAACTTTGACCATTTGAAGTAAAGTGCTCTGTGAGAAAAGCCGGGCAAGGAATGCTTTTCTTTTCTTTTCTTTTTTTTTTGAAAATGGTTCTTTATAGCAATAAATATATGTACATATAAGGAGTTATGTATACCAAGTGGTTAAGAAGTTACTTTGTGAAGTAGTGTTAAAATTGTTGTAAAGCATTATTGACATTATATAAATTTTCTGTTGTGTATTGTTTAGTATCTTTTTAAAAATTAAATATAAAAATTATATATATAAATTATATATATAAATTATATATATAAATTATATATATAAATTATATATATATAAATTATATATATATAAATTATATATATAAATTATATATATAAAATTATATATATAAATTATATATATATAAATTATATATATAAATTATATATATAAAAATTATATATATATATACGCTTTACATCCCACTCACTGCCTCCTCCAGGTCACACCACCCACAATCCTTCCCATATCTCCCTCCCCTTCTCCTCTGAGCAGGTGGGGGGGTCCCCCTGGGTATTGCCCCACCTTGGTACTTCAAGTCTCTGTACAAGGCTAGGTACTTCCTCTCCCACTGATGCCAGGCAAGGCAGCCCAGTTAGAAGAATATATCCCCTACACAAGGCAACAGGCCCTGGGATAGCCCCCATTCCAGTTGTTTGGAACCTACAGAAAGACCAAGCTGCACATCTGCTACATATGTACAAGGAGGCCTAGGTCCAGCCCATGTATGTTCTTTGGTTGGTGGTTCAGTCTCTGAGAGCTCCAAGGGTCCAGGTTGGCTGATTCTGTTGATCTTCCTGTGGTGTTTCCATCCCCTTCTAGGCCTGCAATCATTATTCTTTGTCCTCTATAAAAATCCCCAAGCTCCATTCACTGTCTAGTTATGTATGGGTGTCTGCATCTGTCTGAATTAGCTGCTGGGTGGAGCCTCTCAGAGGACAACATGCTCCTGTCTGCAAGCATAACAAAGTATCATTAATAGTGTTAAGGATTGGTGCTTGCCCATGGCATGAATCTTAAGTTGGGCTGGGTATTGGTTGGCCCTTCCCTAAGTCTCTGCTCCATCCCCTGTGCCCGCCTTCCTTCTAAACAGGATAAATTTGGGTTTAAAGTTTTGTGAGTGTCTCTATCACTCTGCTGGGGTGTCTTCCCAGCTACAGAAGGTATCCTCTTCAGGTTCCATATTCCCATATCCCCAATGTAGTAAGCCACAGCTAAACTGCACAGCTTCTGTCAGGCAAAGGACACTGTCAATAGGACAAACTGGCAGCCTACAGATTGGGAAAGGGTCTTCACCAACCCTCCATCTTACAGAGGGCTATATCCACAATTTACAAAGAACGCAAGAGGTTAGATACCAACCACCCAAATAACCGAATTAAAAATGGGGCACAAAACTAAACAGAGAATTCTCAGCAGAGGAATCTCGAATGGCAGAGAAGCACTTAAAGAAATGTTCAAAATTCTTAGCCATCAGGGAAATGCAAACCAAAACAACTCTGAGGTTCCACCTTATGCCCATCAGACTAAGAAAAAAAAAAAAAAAAAACCTCAAGAGATAACACACACTGGTGAGGAAGTGGAACAAGGGGATCACCTCTTCATTGTTTAGTATCTGAAAAAGAAAATTGGAGCTGGGGATTTAGCTTAGTGCTAGAGAGCTTTACCCAGCGAGCACAAGGCCCTGGGTATGGTCCTCGACTATAGGATAGAAAGAAGAAAATCGGCATGGAGAGCTGTCTATATCATCTGGTTTTTGCACACATGTATTATGGATATATACATACACCTATACATATGTGTCAAGAATAAAATGCTCCAAAACTACAGGACCCATATCAACACCATTACTACAGTGCCAGCCAACCCATGAAGGGCCTCTTGCTCAACAATGACCTTAAATGGGATTCACTTTCCTTTTACCAGGCATTGTTCCTAACTAGAGGGGACATGTCACTGTATGTGCTGTATAAAGCAATGCTTACAGTACATGCTAACGCACTGTGCCTCCCGAGCACACTCTGTCTCAGACGACATTAGGAGCTCATGACTATTTTTGCCATTCAGAGAAACATTCTTCACTTTCTCCATTTCACACTTCCTTAACTCTGCCCAATAGCCAGGTAATAAAGAATTGTTAGAAACTTTGAACGCAGGTGGCACAGCAGTAAAAAGTGTTTGCTGAGCAAGTAATCTGTCCTCTGACCTCTAATGGCATATTCATTCTCATTCTCTCTCTCTCTCTCTCTCTCTCTCTCTCTCTCTCTCTCTCTCTCCCTCTCCCTCCCCCTCCCCCTCCCCCTCTCCCTCTCCTCTTTCGTCTCCTCTCTCTCACTCACACAGACAAACACAAATAAAATAAATACTTACATTAAAAGCTTGAATTTACAGGGACCAGACAATGGAGAAAGAGTCACTATTAAATGAATACTGAATGGAGAGCCATGGCTGGGATTATAGGTCCTACAGGGGACCTACTATTGGTATTTTGCTAAATGATGATCTGATCAATTGTCTTCTAATTATTTAATTTACATGCCTAGGTTTGTACTGCTTTCAACCTTTGTCAGAGAAATGTCTTCATGCCGTAGGCAGTGGTCAATCCAGAGACTTGTAACTGGTTAGACTGTTGGGAAGAAACACTAAGTGGGATATCTATAGGAATCCCTTCCCACCGTGGCTTGAGAAACAGAGCTCGCATCTCGAGCTGCATATGTAGCAGAAGATGGGCTAGTTGGCCATGATTGGAAAGAGAGGCCCCTTGGTCTTGTAAACTTTATATGCCTCAGCACGGGGAAACGCTAGGGCCAAGAAGTGGGACTGGGTGGGTAGGGGAGCAGGGCGGCGGGGGGGGGGGGCATAGGGTGCTTTGGGGATAGCATTTGAAATGAAAATGAAAAAAAAATATCTAATAAAACAAAGCAAAACAAAACAAAATGAATCAAAATGAAAGGGGAAAGAAAATCCTGACTCCACAACTGAATGTAAATGATTCAGAGAAATACCAGCTTTGGTTCCTTCTACAACTCACTTAGTTCAAGCCACAATCTCCTAGCACTCCTGTTCAAGAGATCTAACAATGGGTTCTGCTGTCAACCTTCAGGAAAAAAAAAAAAAAAAGAATACATTTAATTGTATTAAATACAATTAAACTGTAGTTCTGCTTGAGCGGTACAGACAATGGTGTTCATTATTACATTCAAGAAAAATGTGTTTAATTTNGGGAGGGGGGAGAGTATAGGGGACTTTCAGGATAGCATTTGAAATGTAAATAAAGGATCTTTGATCCAGTTCACTGCAGTGGGTGCCCATGAGAGGGCAGACTGCCAAAGCAACACAGATTCTGGGACAGACCCAGTTTCTGGCTCCAGACATCCGGGCACCTTCCCCACCAGAGGAGAGGCGTCCTCTTGGGAGGGCTCTCACTGCCTGAGCTGGTAAGGGAGGCATCTTTGCTGCGGTTTGCCCAGGCTCTAGTTGGCATCAGTGAGAAGGTGGACTGCAGAAGCTACACAGCTTTGGGACAGACAGAAGCAACACAGCTTCTGGGACAGACCCTGTTTTGGGCTCCAGACACCCAGGCACCTTCCCCACCAGAGGAAAGCCACCCTGGAGGGCTCTGTCTGCCAGAACAGGTGAGAGAGACATATTGTGTCCAGGGTCCCTCAGAGTCTAGTCTGTGCAGGTGAGTATGCAAACTGCAGAGGCAACACATCTTCTGGGTCAGGCCCTGATCTGGGCCTACTTCTTCAGCCAGGAGGCAGATCTGAACACCAGGCCTCTGTGCACCTTCCCTGCAAGAGGAGAGCTTGCCTGCGGAGAGTACTCTGACCACTGAGAGAGACTCAGGAGAGAGCTGGACTCCCAGGACTGCTGACAGAGGCTAACGGAATCACAGGAGGAACAAGCTCCAACCAGAGACAACTAACAACTAACTCCAGAGATTACCAGATGGCGAAAGGCAAACGTAGGAATCTTACTAACAGAAAACAAGACCACTCACCATCATCAGGACCCAGCACTGAAAATTCAACCAGTCCTGGATACCCCAACATAACCGAAATACAAGATTTGGTTATAAAGACATATCTCATGTTGATAGTAGAAGATCTTAAGAAGGGCATTAATAACTCACTTAAAGAAATACAGGAGAACACTGCTAAACAGGTAGATGTCCGTAAAGAGGAAACATAAAAATCCTTTAAAGAATTAGAGGAAAACACAACCAAACAGGTGATGGAATTGAACAAAACCATTCAAGTTCTAAAAAGGGAAGTGGAAGCAATAAAGAAAACCCAAAGTGAGACAACTCTGGAGATAGAAACACTAGGAAAGAATTCAGAAACCATAGATGTGAGCATCAGCAACAGAATACAGGAGATCGAAGAGAGAGAATCTTAGGTGCAGAAGATTCCATAGAGAACATGGGCACAACAATCAAAGAAAATACAAAATGCAAAAAGATCCTAACTCAAAAAATCCAGGAAATCAAGGACACAACGAGAAGACCAAACCTACAGATAATAGGAGTAGATGAAAA
>NC_034600.1:32396704-32398067 GCF_900095145.1 Mus pahari | reverse complement strand
AAAAAATTGAAAAAAAAATAAAGAAGTGGGTCCGGAAAAGGTATAAAAACTGGGGTCAGCAAAAGTGCTGTGTAATGTTGTCTTCTGCATAAGGCACAACTTATGCATTCATGAACTCACAGTAGCTGTGTTTCTGCACAAGATCAAGCCAGGCAAATTTCCATCAGGAATGGAGGAAGGTCTTTAAGGTTTCACCCATAGCCAAGAAGCTGAGAGTTGATAGCTGATGGAAGAAAGTCATTTTGCTTTTCTTATGGTTGTTGCTAGGTTGTCGATGTTACAGTGGATGGCCCCACACCCACATACACATGGGCAGCACTGATTGGACTTAATGAGATATAAATTAATTGGGAGGATGACTATGATGGTTTTAAAGAAAGTGGCCCAGATAGGCTCATAGGGAGTGGCACTATTAGAAGGTGTGGCCTTGCTGGAATAGGTGTGGCTTTGTTCGAAGAAGTGTGTCACCGGGGTGGTCTTTGAAGTCTCAGATGTTCAAGCAAGGGCAGTAGCTCAGTTTCTTCCTGCTGCCTATGGATCCAGATGTAGCACTCTCAGCTACCTGTCCAGCACCATGTCTGCCTGCATGCCACCATGCTTCCTGCCAAGACAAAAATGGACTAAACCTCTGAAACTATAAGCCAGTTTCAATGAAATGTTTTCCTTTATGAGGATTGCTGTAGTCATATTGCTTCTTTATAGCAATAGAAACCCAAACTAAGACACACTGGGGGACGGTCCAGGGAAAGTTGGAAGAAGAAAATGAGAGGGATGTATACAATCAAAAAATAATATAATATAATATAATATATATGTGTGTGTATATATATGAGTTTCAAGAAAATTACTATTTAATGTCCTAAATATACATAAATCTTTCATGCTTTGATTAAGATGAAAAATCCTGGAATAGTGAGAACATTTCAGTCTTGGTGTCTTCCATACTTAGCATCAGGTTAATATTATCAGGTAGATAATGTGTACACGGCTCAAGCGTCTCACTGATGATCATTTGGGGTCTCTTTCCTCTATGTTAGCAAAATGGATCAGGCAACTGGGGTCCTGCTGCAACTTAAGTCAGCTCTGAAAACCTAGGGCATGAGACTTTTCTAATTTAAGTAATTCAAACAGTAGCATGGCAGTTGTGGCAAGTGTAACATCAGCCAGGATGTCACTCAAAGCAGAGCAACTCAGGAGGTGAGAGGATGTCACTCAAAGCAGAGCAACTCAGGAGGTGAGAGGATGTCACTCAGAGCAGAGCAACTCAGGAGGTGAGAGGATGTCACTCAGAGCAGAGCAACTCAGGAGGTGAGAGGATGTCACTCAGAGCAGACCAACTCAGGAGGTGAGAGGATGTCACTCA
>NC_034600.1:32384677-32396693 GCF_900095145.1 Mus pahari | reverse complement strand
TGTAGTGTATGTGGGGTGTGTGTGTGTGTTTAGTGTATATGGCGTGTGTGTGTGTAGTGTATATGGTGTGTGTGTGTGTGTGTGTATGTGTGTGTGTGTGTGTGTGTGTGTAGTGTATGTGGGGTATGTATGTGTGTGTAGTGTATGTGGGGTGTGTGTGTGTGTTTAGCGTATATGGCATGTGTGTGTGTAGTGTATATGGTGTGTGTGTGTGTGTGTGTGTGTGTGTGTATGTGTGTGTGTTAGAATATTGCAGAAACTCTCTGAAGTAAGAATTCAAAGGCAACTGTCATGTCTAATCCCTGTTTTCCTCTGTCCCCACATATCAATTTCACACTGAAAATATAGCAAGCCCATTCATTTGGACAAATGTGTACTAGGGTGCTTGGACACTTCAGCTACAAAGGATACAAAGATGACAATATCAGGTGAAATGTAGAACTTCTGTTACTTAAGCCATTTGGAATATTTTACATTATCCGGTTATCAAACATGAGGATTAAAAGCCCATTAAACTAATTATCAGAATATTTCAGAAATTCTTTTGGTAGTCTTTTAAAAATATCTCTGAGGTATATATTGAAACATGAAACAAATAATTATACATTATTTTGTAGCATTTGTCTATTTACTTATATAAATTAAAAATAACCTATTGATTTACAACTACCTTTGCCCTATATTTCATGATCTTTTTAATTGATTTTTCACATCACTCAGAGTGTCCTCACTGGAGGCCATCTGAGCCACATGGATTTGGAGGATGCTCCTTGTTCAGTTCTCTTTTGAACAGCATAGGCACCTGTTTCTGTACCATTACAGCAGCATGCCCTGCCCTTCTCCCCATTTGCAATGGCCTAGAACATTTCTTATTATACAGTTACAACCCAAGGATAATGACTAAGGCTTTTCAAGTTCTCTACTTTGTCTTTCATGGGTTTTTCAGATGACCTCTTCATGCAGCCTTAAGCAACCAGGGAATCTGATTCAGGTTAGCATGTATTACACAAATGGTAAGAAAATGCTTCACAGCAGGAAAGATTCACATTTACGACTACTCTTCCTTCTTGTGAGAATTAACTTTAGGAAAAACACTTTTCATATTCAGTCATACACACCACAGAAAATTTTGACTGAATTTGATGTAAAAAAAAAATATGTAATGGACTCACACTGTTCTTAGAGCTCAGCACTTCCTTTATGGAACACATGTAGGTTGTATTTCCAAGCATGGTGGCACAAAAATAATCTGTCTCACCTGCTCCTCTTAAGATAGCATGATGACACATCTTCCCTGGAAACGGGCAGTGGCTATTGTTTAGGCGCATCCCCTAAAGTTCCATTCATTGAAACTTAATCCTCTGCCTGTGTTATTAAAAGAATCAAAACTTGATCTAACTATGATGTTTAGAAGGGGGACTTTGGGAGATGACTGTCATTAGATAGTATCACCAAGATGGAGTTCCCATGATTAAACCTGCTGGCTTTGTAGGAAGACAGACAGTCAAGACATACATATGTGCTTCCTATCTCTTGGAAGGAATAAAGAATTCTTCGGCTTGGAATTCTGCCAATGAGAGGTTCATCATCAGATGCAATACCTGACCTTGAATAAGAACTATAAACCAAAATAGACCCCCCCCTTTTTTTTCAAGGTACAAGTCTGTAGTGGTTTTGTCATTAGCAACAGAAAACAGACTCGCATAGTATTGTATTTTTTAGGGTTTTTACTGTTGTGACAAAACACCATGACCAAAAGCAACCTGGGGAGGAAAATGTTTATTCCATTTTATGGCTTGTCCATCATCCAGGGCCATCAGGGCAGGAACTCAAGACAAGAACCTGGAGGCAGGATGCAGAGATCATGGAGGAATGCTACTTACTGGCTTGCTCTCATGGCCTGCTCAGCCTGTCTTCTTATAGCATCCCAGGGCCATGCGGCAAGCGGTGGTATTATCCACAATGGGCTGGGCCCTCCCACATCAATCATTAATTGAGAAAGTTCCCCAGAAGCTTGCCCACAACCTAGTCTGATAGGGGCATTTGCTCAATTGAAGTTTTGTTATTAGTTTTCTATTCTCAAATGACTCTAGTCTGTGTCAAGCTGGCATAAAAATGAGCAACAGGAGGAACTTAGTATTCCTTTCTTTGAATCAGGTAGGTCTGTGATTACAGCAGAACTTGTAAGGCTGAATCTTAGAGGTGACAGAATTGCCTGGGACACTGTCTGATCTGGCAAGCACACAGCGGAGTCACATTCCGTTGTTATCTGACAGTCCCAGCTGAGGCTGTTCCATGGTCAACATTAGCCTCTAACACAGGGCATGTGAGCCTGAAGGTGATTCCGCTCCTCCTCTTTCGGCTGTCCTGTGTACTGAGTGAGCAAAGATAATCTTTCATCACCCAGTCCTTGCCAAACTGCAGGTTCATGAGCAAAAGAAATGTGTTAAGTCTCTAAGTTTTGAGATAAATTGTCATGCAGTAATACTGAAAACATCAGGCCTATTCTGCAATCTGCATATACAAAACTTAATTTCATCATTTTGAAAGCAAGGTCTTTTATTTACGGATGCTCTTTGGGTTATGTGTAGATATATCTTGATCATTAATTTAACAGGATTCAGAATCACCCAGTGAGCACACTTCTGGGCATACCTATGAGGGTAATAATTCCAGGGACGTTTAATTGAGGTAAGAAGACACACCCTGAATGTGAGCTGCACTTTCTCCTGGGCTAAAGTTTTAGACTGAATAAAAAGGTGAGTAAGTAAAGCATTAGGGACTCCCCCCTCCCCCTCCCCCTCCCTCTCCCTGCTGTACTCTAACCAGCAGACATCCCTGCTACCAACTCTTCCCTGCCATGATGGATTAGATCCTCAAACCATGAGCCAAGACAAACCCTTTCTTCCTTAAACTGTCAGGCATGTTGTGACATTAATAAGTAAAGTAACTAAAGTAAACTAAAGATAGAGTTATATCTTACAAACTCATTGTACGTTGGAAAACATGCTGATTCAAGAGTGCATTTGACCACACCTAACTGACTCAACAGAGTATGCAGTAGAGGTTGCATTGTCCCTCTTGTAACAGTGAGGTGAGACTTCCTGGGAGCTGTGACTCTTGCTACCATCCGGCACCACAAGAGAGACTATCATGTCACATATCCTGGGGCAGGGAAAAGGTCAACATTCACAACTCTTGACTTGGCTTCTGCTCGGTCTGCCTCACTTTTCACACCATCATGAAACTGGAAGTCAAATTACTGTAGGCCAAGGCTGGTCCGTACTCCTGTTAGTCACCATCCAAGCAGTTTTAAGATGAAGTTTATGAAAATTTGGTGGAATTTTTGTCCTGTCCTATCTTTTCTTTGTTATTGTTGCCTATAGACGTTTCACATTTATAAGGCATGCTAGGCGATCATACTATACGCATTGGTTACTTTACTGTTGTGGGATAGGACATTAGGACCACAGTATCCTACAGAAGAAAGAGCCTATTTGGGGTTTATGGGTCCCAGGGGGGATAAGAATGTAGCCTGGCTGGGAAGCATGGCTGCACCTGGCAGGCATGCTGAGGACTCGCATTCTTCATTGCAAGCATGAAGCAGTGAACTAGAAGCAGTTAAGGCTTTTTACTCTCAAATCCCAGACCTACCCCCAGAGATACCCTTCCTCCCTCAAGGCTCTACCACCTAAACCTCCCCCAAACAGCACCACAAACTGGGAACCAGGAGTTTGCATGGCTGAGATGAGCATTTCTCAGTCAGATCGCCACGCCTTAATAACAGAAGTACAAACTACGCATTCCTACTGGAAGGAGTCACGCCTTCCTCAGAAGGGACAACACATAGAAAAACGTGTATTTCTCATGCCCAATAAACTCCACTAGAAATTTCTATGATGTAAGTAATAGCTACGTATCAAATTACTGGTACATTTGAAATATTGAAGACAATTTAAGTGTCAACAAAATTGGATAATAAATTACAGAATATTATTTAGTCATAAAAGATGTAGGCTACATGGATTCACTGACACCGATACAGGTTGAAAATAAGTAAGTGTGAATCAGAGTTCCGTTACACAGTAGTAAATACATATACAAACACATTCACACAGACAAAGCCTGAGAAGGTACCACTCCAAAGTTCTTAAGGGAGATCTACAGTTGGTGGGATTGTTCATTTTGATATTTTCTTCCTTTTTTTTTTTTTTGGTTTTTGTCTTCCTTCCTGCAGTCTTCCTGCCTCCCTCCCTTTCTTTTTCACTCACCATTATTTTTTTATACAGCTCGAAAAGTTGCATAGCTTTTTAAATGGAGGGGCAATTAGAATAACTATAGTTGAAATTGCTTTATCATTGCGCATCAGTGAAGTCCTCCAGACAGACAGAGCCAGGAGGATATGTACTGCTATGTTGTTAGAGGCGGTGAGAGACCATGAGAAATTCCCTCAGTGAGCACGGAAGCTGAGGAGTCTGCTAGGTAAACAGGTGGACTTCCCATAGAAAGGCTGCAGGAAAAATGGGAGGGAGCTTCTTCAGGAAGAACTCAGGCTCCAGGACTTCCCCTTACTCCGGGGAACACACTTAATCAAATGTCCAGGCATCAGTGGCTTAGTTGTTATGTAAAATTAACCGCCAGCATGAAGAAAATGGCTCTAAGGGGAGTTGGAAAAAGATGGAAAACTTAAAAAAAAAAAAAAAAATGAAGAGAATTCTCTGTAGACTTATCTTTCTGGGTCTCTTAACTCATTTGTCTAGTGAAACTTCTGTCGCTCATTGTCCTGGTCAGTCCTGTATGCTGTATGTGTTAGCAATAAGCAAAGGCAGGCGAACTCTATGTCCTTCTCCGTTTTGACCATACTCACAGTTCACACACAGAACCTGGACCTCACAGCTCCCGAGACAGTGCCTGACTTGGCTGCATCACCAAGAGTGTATGTACCCCATCGAGGGCATTTCTGTAGCTCCGGATGCTGACTTCTGCCATCGCTTAGGAGCTCATCAAACCAATTCACTTATTGCAGTTCGCTGGATTTTTGAGCAGCCCCAGCCAGCGACTAGGACTCAGCTCGCAGCCGAGCTTACTGAAGTGATGTACGGGAATAGAGTATGGTTTTATTCAAGTCACTGATAAGAATGTTCAGCCAGGCAGAGAGACACACTACGCCCCTCAGAAAACACTTCCCTCCTATTTAACAGCTCTCCTTTTCATCAGCTGCCTTTGAGTAAGATTGTCCAGTTAGATAATGGACTAGATTTCAGAGTCTGAAAGTGTAAAATTGCAGACCGTTGTCGTCACCGAGCTACCGACGCGCACCGAGCCACAGGGTCACAACTGATTAACAGGTTGTGACACAGATTGCATGTATTGTGTGTAGCCTAAAAAAAAAAAATGTGGTACTCAAGGGGGGGGCTCCCCTTCTCTAAGGAGAAGGGGAGAGTACAATGGGGAGAGGGACTTGTAAGAGAGAGACTTGGAGGAGGAGAGGGAGGGGGCTGTGATTGGGATGTAAAGTGAATAAGAAAACAAATTATTGGAAAAAAGAATAAAAAAATGAATAGAAAATATCAGAGGGCTTCTCTGATTATGCACTAAGTACTTATAGGTGATATGCTAGGAAGCACATTTTAGGAGTGTGTGTGTGTGTGTGTGTGTGTGTGTGTTTGTGTATTCTGGGATGCAAGGTACAACGTACTGATAAACTTCTGACTATGGTTGTGATCAAAATGTTTGAGTATTACTAACATAGCCTATACTTTGAAAGAGACCTATTTCTTGAATTCAGATAAACTAGGGCCAGCTTTCTCCATCTAGACCTGCTTAATTCATTTTCTCAAGGCTCTGAACTCAGGAGAGCCACATAGGGTCCAATGGTCTACTGTTACCCTAGTAGCACTCTCTTAGAGGAGTCATGTGACCAGAAAAGATTTAGTGATCTGTATGAAAACCCACAGCACTGTGACCCAGAAGCAACAGCGCTGGTCACAGAGAGCAAAGCTGCTCCTCTAGCAGCTGGCCTGTCACCTAGCACATGTGAGCAGCTTCCTCATGGAGAGGAGTCCAGGGAATCCCCCCTGCCCCCCTATCCCCGTTCCCGCCCTGGGCTTGGCTGGGGACAATCTGGGCTCAGATGCACGTTGACAGCAGCAGCAGTGGCCACCTAGAAAAGGAGGTATTCTCTATGGGGGCAAAGCTAAGGCCAGCAGCTGGAGACCAGCTTGCCTTCTGTCCCCCAAGTCTGGCCCAGCAGTGTCTGCACAAAGGAACTCCCCCACTGCAGCTCTGAAGCAGGAACTGCCAGCTTTGCTTGAGTTACCAAGCTTTGCATGAGTAATCTTTGCATGTCACAAGACAAAGAGGTGGTAGGAACCCCAAGATGAAGCATTAGCTTTTAGTATCTGTAGTAGTTTTGTTTTCAATCACCAAAGGCCAAACTCATGGCCTTCTCCACGGTAGGTAAGCCCCCATCACTATCTGAAGCCCTGGGTTTTCTGAGTCAGGGTCTCGGGGTGCCAGGACTGACCTCAAGCTCACAGTTCTCCTAACTGTGCCTTCCCACTGCTTGTATCACTGGGCTGCACTGTCACACCCAGCAGAATCTCGACTTTCACAGTTTGCTGTGATGTTTCTAATATACACAGGGTTGGAAGTATGACAGAGGTACTGCAACAGTGAACAGAAAACCGGCATCTCCCAGTATTTTCTATAGGTGTTCCAAATGGACCAATTATTAATGAAGAATGTAATTCTAACTTTCACTTTTCCTCATAACTGGAACCCTGAGAGCAGAATGCATGAATACAAGTCTGGACTCAAACAAACATTCCAATGTCACTTTGATTTTCTTGTATGACCTGTATAATATTACATGAAATATCAAAGAAATGTTAAGAGTTCATTGTATACATAATACATATGTAACTAAACCCAGATTTACACAAAACCGATTTGAATGAGAAGTTAAATCTTTTAGAAAAACTGTCCCAAATATCTTTAGTTCCAGATGTGATGGGAACTATTTTGAAATTATCAAAAATGTATCCTAATGCAATCATAGACTAAAATACTCAAGTGTATTAAAAGCACATTACTTAAGTGTATTAGCAGATTTCTCTCAAAATGTCAAATTATTTTCAATCTTGAATGTGCCATAACTAATATTATTTTGAATATACTTAAGAATGAAGTTTTAAAAAAGTGTAAACTTAGTGGCTTAATGAATTTGCAAGAAATTGAGGCAAAATATATCTTGCTAGCAATCAAAAGATATTAACTTGCTCTTTGTGTTAATTGAATAAAATTGTTTCCTCTATGTATAAGGATGTTCTTACTCATTCATCACTATTAATACCGTTACATTTTATGAGTAATAAGGTATCCCTGAAACAGTGTTCTTCTCTTGCCTCCTGAACATAGATGCTACATGTTTATCTTGTACTGAGCTCTGCAAATGATATCACTAGTCTTGGCTGTGATATGAGCTGCTCCTCTTACCAAACAGTATGAAGGTTGAGGAAGGTTAGTGTCCACCTTCAGTGGGCTTACATTCTAGCATTCCAAGATAAATATAGTAGGATCTAAATATCATATGCCATAGAGATTAAGCCTTGATTTATGATCTCACAGGGTGGTCCCGGAGCTCTAGGGGAAATCCAAATGTTCCTATCTTAACTTCTCACTTCATTGGGAGGCTGTGACTTGGGTATCATTTCAATTATTAACATTCACCGTTGATTTGTCATCACATAGCTGCTTATGTCTGAAGGAATAAGGCATCATGGAGCCTCTCATCATTACTGGTAGAATGAAGGTGAATTGTAAAATATAGCCAGAGCTGACTTACTCTATGTGGCCAGACACGAGTGACAGATAAATGGTCCTGCCTTATATCAGTGTCCTCCATCTGGCTCAGCATTTGTCCAGTCTTCTCAGTTTGGACCTTAGATGGAGGAACAGCTTGTGACTCTGCAGCCTCAGTCACCACTGTAGACAAAACATAGAGGAGTCCATGGTGATACAGGAAGCCAGCAAAGTCCAGAGGTCAAGCTCTTTTATAAAAACCCAGTCCCACAGGAACTGACTCACCCCAGGAGCCCAAGTGTTAACTCCTTCTAAGGGAAGCATCCCTACTAACTTTGTTATATGTGACAAGTGCCACCTCTTAAAGGACCCACCACTTCTTAGCATCACCATTCTGGGACCAAGCTTCCAAACATGGGGCACAGACAAACCCTACAGACTCACCACACAGATACACAGATACTAGCTTTGAAAATGACTAGAAATGATTCATATTTTGCTTAACTTTTTCTGAAGCTGAGCTCCTATCAGTTCCTTCTGATCTGCTGCCATTCTACGTTGCAATAGAGATGTTGTTCCTGTCTCTTCTGCTTTGACTTCTCTTTCCCACAATGTACTTGCATTTCTGCTACCTCACCAGATACACTGACAAACTCCTTTTAGTCACAGGTCTCTGTTACATATCATTTGGAACTTGTGTGTGTGAGTGTGTGTGTGTGTGTGTGTGTGTGTGTGTGTGTGTGTGTGTGTGTGTCTGCTGTAGGGGAGTATCTGTGTATGTGGGTACACATGCCTGCAAGCACACATGAAGACCAGAGGAAGATAGTGAATGTCCTGTGTCACTCTGTGGCTTATTCTTTTGAGGTAGGCTCACTCCTCGACCTGGGAGCATTCTTTTTCAGCCATGCTGGTGGCCAGCAAGCCCTAGGGACCCTCTTGTCTTCTCCCCACACAGAACTTACATGAGACTACATTTAGGGTTTTATATGTATGCCATAATCCAAATGCAGATCTCCACTGTTGCATAGCAAGTAAAAAACAAAACAACAACAACAACAAAAAAACCACGAACCCATCACTCTAGTCCCTCATTTCCAAAAATATTTCAATTATACATTCTTTACTCTCCCAAGCCCTGACAACCACTGATCTTTAAAAATAATCTCCATAGTTTTTCTGTGTCCAGAATGTCATAGAGCAGGACTCATATCATAGTATGTAGACTTTTCAGATTGGTTTATTTCACTTAGAAATATGCATTAAGATCACTCCATGGTTCTTATTTTCATGGATATATGAAACACATCTGTGTGGTCCTGAAAACTCTCCATTGTCTGGAGACAATGGTTCATCCATTCACCTATTATCAAAGAACATCTTGGTTCCTCCAGGTTTTGAAAATTACAAGTAAAGCTGTTATAATACTCCTGTGTAGTTTTTAGTGTGACTATGAATTACCAAGAAGTATAACCTTTATATCATCCGGAAAAGTCATGGGTTTAAAGAAACTGTCAAACTACCTTCTGAAGTGACTATCATTTTGAGTACCTCTAAACAGATATTCTTGTTTCTCCACATCTGGACAATGCCTAGCGCTGTCTGTGGTTTGGTCTGGAAAGTCTCAAAATATGTTTTGATTTTCCCCCAAAATAATTCCTGATGAATATTCATATTTTCATAGGTGACCATTTTTTGCAGCAGAACAGCTTATTTAGCCGCACAGAAATAGTACAAATATATCATGAATACTCCGTAAGTCTACAAGTCAATGTCTAACAGATCACACTCCAATTTCTTAATAAATAATGGAAGGCAGAACAGGCTGAGAACACTCAGGGACTGTTTCCAGAGTCTCATCAAATATAAGTATGGATAGATCCTTGTGTAGCAACAGAAGGCTGGACTCAATTCATAACAAAATAGAGTCTATTGTCACTTAGGCACTGTGGTCTTCTCTCCAGTATATTTTAAGGAATATTTAGTTTAAGATGTTTCCTTCACCTGTGAGTGAGCTGAGCATACTAGAGATTGAATTCAGTTATAGGAAGTACTTAAAGACCCTGTGTATTTGAACCAAGGAGCCAGTTACCAATAGAAGTCATATCCAAAAGGCTACCTTCAAATCCCGTAATCTGAAGCTCAGGGTGACATGTGTGTATTTGCATAAGGTTTTCCCCTTCCACACCAAGCCCTTATCTTTGGTTTTCTAAAAATGTCTTCCTTATATCAATAACTCCCCCTAAGATGTTCCTAAACAAAACAGCATCAGTATTCTCTAATGTCATAAAAATAATTACAGTCTATCCTGGAATTTTTGTCATCCTACAATTTGGCTGGAATTGGGGCATGCTTAGCATCATTATCTTCCCACCAGAACACAGAAAAACAAAGTTCCCTTGATGATATAAAAGATTATTAAATGTATTCCAAGAAGGTATGCCCCAATTATGCTTATTTGTATAAAACTGATTATTTTATTCTCTTGCTTAAATCTTCCAATTCTTAAATCTTATCCCAAAAGCTCCCATGCATTTTGTCCTTTCCCTCTTTCCCACTGGTGGCCATTCACACTGTCTTTCTAGTTTCTCACATGTTGTCAGCATGGCCTAACCTCAGGGGCTTTGCATCATCTGTCCTTCTGCCTGTAAGGGTTAGCTTCTTCAGTTGATTTACATTTCAGTTCATGTAAGTCCCCATTACCAGTGAGGTCTCTTGTGGTTCCACATTGAAGTAGTGGACACCTCGTTTCCCTCTCAGTCACTCTAGCCCAATCCCTGATGATTATAAAAATACCTTATATCATTGTCTGATTGGATCTTTGTGCACTTCATTGCTTATCAATTATTCTTCTCTGTATGTACAGATGGAATTGGTGATCTGAATGATAGGAATCATGGATCAATTCCATAAAAGTCAGCACATGGTCTCTTTGGCTCACATTCCCAGACCCTAGAATCCAGCTAAGAACAGAGGAAGAACAGCTGAATGACTCAATTGACTGCCTTCTGTCTTTGTGATCCTCTATGTTTTCACCATAACAGGGGCAAATGTAGCTTCTATGGGCTTCTTGTTTACTTTAGCAAAGGGACATCTCACCCATACTTCCAAGGGAGCTACTATACTTAAACACATTCCTAGTATCCAAAGGTACTAAAAATACTTAGAGCCCTGAGAAGATAAAAGGCTCACTGTAAGGTTTTTTCCACACACTGGGAAACCTCATTGTTTGGACTTGAAAACTCTTCTGGGAAACCTTACATAGGACCCTGATTCAGGATATTCATCAACCCTAGAAGCAGGTTGTGCTATATTGGCCCCCGATGTAGGAGAGATCAAGAAATATATCTAAGAAGCTGTGCCTCTCTAAAGGGGAGTTAGCTATTCGTATTAGGATGAAGTATCAGAAGGAAGGAGGTGATATGAATGTTCAAAACCAACTTACTCGTGACTTACATTGCATGTAAAAAGCATAGTCAGCTCCCATTGGAGGAGAAAGCCTGCACAGACTCAATTCAAACCCCAGTATCTCACTTAGGATGGGCTACAGGAGCCCATTTCTCTGCACCATAAAAACCTCAGATGAGGTGCTTACAGCAGTAAAAGCTCAATGGAGAGACCGAACCCAAGCAGTCCCACTACTGACTCTTTACCTCTTGACTGAACCCAATACAGGTTGTGCTGGTAATATTGTAAACGAGTTCCATTGCTTTTCATAGTATCACCATCTTGTTTAAGAGGATTTGGGCTTGAGTCCTAGCACATTAAAATTTTCAAAACTCTACAAAGATTTTACTGTTACCCACTGCTACTACCTTGATTATATGAAACCTGACTTGAGCCTCCCCTAATTTATGTTACTTCTAGTTCAACTCATAAAAGTTTATGTATATATTTCTGTATCAGTGCACCTGGGTTTGCTATAAATCACCTTAAAGTTATTGTCCCATGAAGCCAAATATAAAGAAATGAATGACACAATTAATACTTAGTTGTTGTAGTGAATTACTGAAACAGATACAAATTCTTTGCTTCCCTATACACATGCACTTTGCCATGGGGCATCTCAGCTCTTCTCAGAAAGAGCTGTAGTCCACCTACTACTCCTACATATCTGGATACCTCCTGTGGACAGAAGACAACTATGCCAGTTCTGAGTCTAGGCCTCAAAGGCTTGTTTGTCTTTCCCCTTCCCTTCCCTTCCCTTCCCTTCCCT
>NC_034600.1:32381460-32384245 GCF_900095145.1 Mus pahari | reverse complement strand
TCTCTCTCTCTCTCTCTCTCTCTCTCTCTCTCTCTCTCTCTCTCTTTCTTGTACTCTTGTACTACTGTTAAGATCATACAGCTGTTTGGTGGCTAAGAAACCCATGAGCCATCACAGAGATGCTGTACTACTTGTCACTGACCGCAAGTTCACAAAGGAGCCTGACTAAAGTCAAAACTACTCAGCGGAGCCCACATAAATTAGCAGCAATAATTTCCTTTTGTTCCCTCCAAACCCTCCCATATATCCGGCCTTTTTCTCTTTCAAATGCATGGCCTCCTTTGTCATGAACTGTTGTTTCACCACACACACACACACACACACACACACACATATATATATTCCTAAATGCAACCTGCTCAGTCTGTATGTACTTGTATATGTGTTTTGGGGACTAGCTTTCATGGTATCAGAAGGCACCACACAAGCTTCCAAATGAGGGAGGCAACTCATTATCCTCTCCAACCATGATGCCTACGGACCCCATTAGCCATCAGGTTCTAACTTTGTCCTGAGATTGGCAGGGTAGTCACTTCACTATGTGTCCCAGGTTGTCCTTAACCTCACAATAGTCCTCCTGCCTCAGCCTCCCAAATGTTAGGATTACAGACATGAGCTATTATGCTTGGCTTCCTATTTTTTATTTAAAATGCAACCTAAGATCAAATAAAGGAAGAAACCTAAGATCAAAGAAAGGAAGTGAATTATATAGCTGTGGCAGATTATAAGGGAGAGGGTAGCCCCTGTCCTGAATCCAGGCAGCTATGTGACCTTTGAAGAATCCAGCCTGTCCTTGGTTGTATTAACATTCCAGGAGACCACTCAGCCAATCTTTCCTCGCATGGTCTTTGGGAACACACATTTCTTACTTGCAGATTTATTTGATGATGTCTTGAGAATGTCTTTGAAGGTACAGAGATGAACATTCTGTTTTCCTTACAAAACCCAAGCAGTACTAAGTCATGGGTTGTATATCACTTATTCCACTGGCCTTTTGTCAACCACACATCCCTCCCAAGTGGCCTGACATGAACCTTCCTTCCCAGGGTCAAACTGTAACAATTTCACAAAAGACAAGGTATTGGGGGTATCAGTGCCATTTCATGTTGGCTCAGCTGCTCATGACATGAAAGATATTCTTTCCCAAGGAAGGGACATCTCAGACATTTCATCCCAGTGGTGATCCGAAGGCTAAGTTACATAAAGATGTAAGCACAATGAGAAAGAATGGAAAGTTGATCATCAGCCATGTTTGTGCTCGGGAGAAACACAAACTCATAACCACAAACCAGTCACTTTTAAAAAAATGGATTTTACTCCATTCTACAGAAAATAACTTTCTCAGTTTTTCTTTGAGGTTTGCTTTGCTTCTTGTTCTTATTGAGTATTTTATTCCTATTTGTAAAGCCTTACTTCCTGGAGAACTCTCTATGTAAATATATATATATGCAGGGAAAAGAAAATGCCCTTGGGGACAGTAGAATAGGAATAAATGTAATCAAAGAATGTAAAGGGAGATTAAGTAGTCAGTAGCAAGTAGATACACACATGCACACCTGCACACACAAATTATTAGTCAATTGAATTTGAGAGCTTTAGACTCATTGTGTCAGATTAAATTTGATTATTATTAGTTTTCAATGGAATTCTTATACCTCAGTTGCTACAATGATAATTCCAACTCAATCTATTAGTGAATATCTTTGTAGAACTGTTCTCTCCAGCTTGGTCCTTGTTTCTGATGTTGAGTGTAAGTGTATATTTAAACCATAACTTACTGTCCTTGTTTGACTTCTGTCACTATGATAAGACATCCTGACAAGAAGTCACTTAAGGAAGAAAGTGTTTGTCTCAGAATTCTCAATTACAGTCCATTTTTCTCAGGGAAGTCAAGGCAGGAAGTCATATGACATCCATAGTCAAGAGCAGAAAGAGAAGAAGCACATCCCACTTTTGTTATCTGCTACCTTTCTCCTCTCTTAAGATTGTTCTGGGGCCCCTGAATAGGGAGTGGTACTGCCCACAGTGGACTGGGTATTCCTACATTTCCCATATAGATGGCAATATCCCAGCCTTATCTAGGGAGCTTCTCATATAAAAAATCTCCTTTCATGTGATTCTAGGTTGGTTATGTCAAGCTGACAAACTAGCCAGTATGCCTTCTGTTATTTTCTTACTGTTCAGGTAAGAGTATCCCCAGCAAGAAGATTGACTGAGTTAAATGAGGTTTAGATTGGTTGGAGTCAACCAAAGGGCTCCAGAAACTGGGAAGGGAACTGAAAATTCAGGGGGAAAAAATGATGCTAAAATGTGAACATGTACACCAAAATTTAGACTTTGTATTTTGTAAACTTGCTGCCTAGTCCCATTTTAAAGAAAACAATTTTACAATTTTAGAGTGTTGAAAAATATTTTGTCATTTTACTTAAACCAGTACAAATCCTCAGCGTAGGCATGCACTTGCAGTAGATCTATAGATTTCAAAGAAATGCAAACATTATAAGGAATTAAATGGGAAAAGTCTTTGTCAACTACACATCAGACAGGAGATTAGTATCTAGAATAGATTAAGAGCTGTAAAAGTTAAGTATTAACTCTCCAAGTCAGCTAATCAAACAAACAAACAAACAAACAAACAGGCCAACCGGCTGAATAGGCAGTTCTCTAAAGAAGAAATACAAATGGCTGATAAATTTAGCATCTTTAGCCATTAGGAAAATATAAAAGTGCCTTGAAAGCCAGGAGTTGTGGCACACGCCTTTAATCCTAGCACTCAGGAGGCAGA
>NC_034600.1:32338298-32380935 GCF_900095145.1 Mus pahari | reverse complement strand
AAAAAAAAAAAAAAACAAAAAACCTTTTGTATGGCCCTGGCTAGCCTGGAACCCACTATGTAGATTAAGGCTGGCCTCAAACTCCCAGAGATATGTCTGCCTCTGCATCCTAAGTGGAAGAATGAATGGTATGTCCCACCATGCTTGACCATAATGGACCTCTTTATTTTGAAGCCATGAGGAAAAATGAAACCACTAATCTGCAGGCAAATGAGTGGAACCGGAAATCATTATACGAAGTGAAATAAGTCAGAGTCAGGAAGACAAACACTGCATGCTTTCTCTTATGTGTAGAGCCTAGATTTTTAAATTGTGCATGGAAGTGGGTGTCATGAAACTCTAACAGGAGTTATGGAATGGGAGGAAGAGATCTTCAGAGACAGAGGAAGTAGGTTAGTGGAGAACATACAATAAGGAAACAGAATATATTAATGGGGAGAAGGAGAGGAATGAGTCCAGAGTGGGTAAGGACCTAGGTGAGGTCCCTGGAGGGTGGAAGGCAACTAATAAAGCATAATGACACATACATATGAAAATACCACAGCGAATCCTACTATTTTGTATGCCTAGGTGAAAAGATAGAAACTAAAGATAGAAAGTCTTTAGTGTTTGGGGCTATAGAAAGTCATTCATGGAACTAAGACCCAAACCTTGAGGGAGTCTTCAAACACCAGAGGCTGGACCATGGGACTCTATGGCTATTACCATGCCACAGACATATTCAGTTGTATCATTAATGTGATGGATATCGTTTGGTTAACCATGAGAAAAAGAAATCACCAGAGAGGTTCATGAACATTGAAAGACATTATGGATAACACAAAGATGTGCCTTAACACTAAGTGCTACTGTGTACAGTACCATGAAAGTAAAAAGGGCTACTAAGATGCATGAAAAGACACCAGACAAGGATGGGAAAGCTCCAGAGCAATCAGGGTCTGCCTAACTGCTGGATAGAGAAGGCTAGTTCAGAGCAAAAGCGCGTCCCAGCATGATTAACCAAGCACAGCAAGTCAAGGTAGGGAACTAAAAAGTCCTTCTCCCAAAGTTTATGTCCAGGGAAGAGCAGAAATATGAGAGATGGTTCAGACAGGAGAGAAAAAAGAAGGCATGGAAGAAGATGCTTGAAGAAGAGCACCACCCATATTAAAAAAGGTTCCTAGGCTAACATTTTAACAACAACCACATAATATATCCTGAGCTCAGAGCCACCTTTGCCTGATGATAAATGGCACGAAAAAAAAAAAAAAATCTGTCCCTGCTCTATAGAGCTCTGAGTGCACTTGTTAAATGTACAGAAGCTGAAGAAAAGGTGAGTGGGGTTCCACTGTGACACAAGGAAGCAAGGTTGCTTGATGTCCAGGTTGTCAACAGTCCCAAACATGATGGATACAGAGATGTGACCATGGTGCCTTGACATCGGCTTCATTACCTGTAACTGTGGATCACCACTGAAGACTACAAACCAGTGAAGAAAGCCACCACGCTTCAAATATTACAAAGCAGTCACGTATCTTTTGTCATCGAGAGAAATACTTATTAAATTGTAAACACCCAAAACAAGATATGTGAAAACTTCATAAAATATATTAGTTCAAAACTTTAAGAATAATTTGATAAAATAATTTTGTTTTACCTAAAACTAAATATTGTATTTAGTGATAGGGAACTGTGCTTACATGATTATAAGAACTCTGTTCTTTTGCTTTAGATAAGGTATTATTGAAAGTGTCATAGTTTTCTTTTTCTTCTATTTTTGGTTGTAAGCATAATCTTTAACAGCCGAGCCATTGAGCCATCTCTCCAGTCCATAGTTTTGTTTCTCTTCTCTTCCTCCTTTTTCTCCCCCTCCTCTTCTTCTTTGATTTTTTTTTAAATTTATTGTATGTATGTGAGTACATTGTTGCTGCCTTCAGACACACCAGAAGAAGGCATCAGATCCCATTACGGATGGTTGTGAGCTGTGGTTGCTGGGAGTTGAACTCAGGACCTATGGAAGAGCAGTCCGTGCTCTTAACCACTGAGCCATCTCTCCAGCCTCCAGCTTTGTTTTTCTAATAATTCTGTTTTACCAACCATTTTATTGGATTTGGGGGCCACTTAAAACCTAGTATCAAAATGTAATCCTGGGGAAAAAATTGTTGTATTTTCATAATTCAAAATATGATTTCTTATACCTCTTTTTGAACTGCCCCAGGTATGTGGTACCCAATACCATGCTTGCTTGGTGTTTAGTGCCACTGTCAAGGTCTTTTGAGCTAAGCAAGCATAGGCTGTCACCTGCTCTCTTCTACACACCTCCCATGTGAACTATAGCTGCTTCTTTCACAGTTGCTATAATAGATTTTGTTCTTCAGTAGTGCTAAAAGTATTTTAAAAGGTAAATATGAAATTAGACAAGGAAACTAAGTGGAGCTTCAGATACTAGACATTTGTTTAATATCTAGAATGGCTTCTATGTCATATGTGAAAATAAATTCTGTATCGCAGAGAAAATATCTGTGTTTATGCAACATTCTCCTACCTTTTATCTGCTGGAGTTTATGCGGCCTTCCTAACAATTTCCCTGTCTAAGAATTGTTTGTGAAAAATAATGCTAAAGTATTTAGAAGTGCAATACAGAAAACTTACTTTATCAAGAAGACCAGGAAAGACAAGATCAAAAAAGGCATCATGAAAACCTGAAGATAAAGGGATTTTGGCAAAAGAGTCCTTTTGATTGATATTTCATTGTATGCTTTAGATAATCTAATTAGAACTTTAAATTTAAATATGACTTTATTTTGCATGTTTGGGTGTTGTCTGCATGTCAGTCTGTGCATCACGTGCATGTCTGATGCCCAAGGAAGCCTCTGGGCTCCTAAACACGCACCAAGCTTACAGCTTGTTGTGACTTCAGTGTCCAGCTATGTAGCCTACTTTGCTGTAAAGGGATATAGAGCCTTGGTAGCCCATGGGGCACTGTTTCCTAGCACTACGGTGAAATTGTTCTGGCAACTGGTGCTCTAGAGACTGCAGTGATGTCAACATCTGAGTTTCTGGTTCATCAGCTCAAGGTCACTGACCAAATTAACAGCTCTGAGGATTACAGCAATCTTAAGTGAAACATTCCAGAACAAGTCATATCGTTTACAGAAACAGCTTTCCAAATTTCCTAACACATTCCTTACTTTGCACAGTTGACTTAACATATAATGCTATTATTTACTATTGATGTGTATAAATTTGTCTTTGCTTATATAGCTGGACAGTGATTTGTACTTTTAGAATAGCTTTTAGTTTGCATATCTGGAATATCCATTCTTTGTTCTACTAGATGCTTCTCCAAATCTACTCCTATAAATTTTTGTGTGTGTGTGTGACAGTGATTGCTGGTGATCCTCTGTTTACTACCTCCTCCTTCTTGTCTAGAAACACGACTTTAAATGAGCTCACAGAGCTCGAAGAAAGGCCATGCTACTGCTACCCAGCCTTGTTTGGCAGCTGAGTATGATAAGCTAGGACCAGGTTCTGGCCAGTATGCAACAAGTATGATTTTAAAGAATCATTTTCCAGACACAACAGAGCTGAAGTACATGGGAACTCATGGGGACTGTGACAGCACACAGGAGACCTGCCTAAGTTCAAGTCGGACAAAATCCCAGCACAATGGAAGGGAAGCCCCACCCCCAACCTAGAAGCTGTTAGAAATTGAGAGCCTGTGGGAGAATGAAAATCAGTTTTCTTTAATGGAGTGGCACTGGGCCTATCAGAGCATTTGAAGGCAAGCCCCGGGCTCAGGAGTGGCTGGCCAACACAAATGGGAGTCCATGTTTGCTTGTTGTTATTACTTGATTATTTCATTTGGCTTTTTTTGCATTAAGAGAGAGAATGGACATCAAGTTGGCTGGGCAGGGAGATACGGGGATCTGGGAGGTGTTGGGGGAGGAGAAAGAAAATGATCAAAATATATTATATGAAATTCTCAAAGAAGGAACACAAACATTAAAAAGACTTTAAAGCGGCTTCTCCTGTACCGATTCATAGGAAATGTCTTTTTTTTTCCCTTGAAAGCTTTTAAGTTTTTTGAATTGTAGGTCTTTCTGTTCCTTGCATGCAAACATAAAATACAGCTCAAATCTCAATTGCCATCTAATAGCATTGATTCAGACAATCACACAAAGATGTAAAAATATACAAAAGAGTTGGATAATAGTGGTTCACAACTTTAATCCCAGCACTCTGGAAGCAGAGGCAGGTGTATGTCTGTAAGTTTGAGGCCAGCCTGGTCTAAAAAGTGAGTTTTAGGACAGCCAGGGCTGTTACACAGAGAAACCCTGTCTCAAAAAAAATCAACGAACCAACCAACCAACCAATCAACCAACCAATCAATCAAACTTAACAAAACAAACCCCCAAAGAGGTATCACATCTACCTATGAACAATGATAGCTACATTCTAAAGTTAGATTTCCCATTTAGAAGAAATTAGGTTTCTCATTTAGAAGAACAGGGAACAGAAGCATGTCTGCAACCTACATAATAAAGATTGGAGGAAGGTCGTCTGCTCAAATTTTTTTTTTTAAGGTTTATTACATTTTTTTTTAAGGTTTATTTTTATACTTTCTAATTGTGTGCATGTATGTGTTCATATACATGTGACTATGTGAACTTGATTGTAGGTGCTCCTGTGAGCTAGGGGCTTTGGGGTCCTCCTGGAGCTGGACAGAGATCCCCATCCAATGTTGGTCTAGGAACTGGACCCGGGTCCTCTGAAAGAGCAGCAAGCATTCCTAACTACCAAGGCATCTCTCTGACCCCTCAAATGCATTCTTGAAAATTGAATAGACTGTGTTCTTTGAACAGCTTGGGGAATGACAGTGAAATAATCCATACCCATAGCCTCTTGGAAATTAGAGGTTGAAAAAGAAGAAGAAAAGAAAGGGACGACTTTGAGAGAGTCTGTGGACCAGGCTCACAGCAACCTCGCTCACTTCGCAGACTCAGCTAACCTAGCTCCTCCTTAACTTTTGACCTTCTGTACAGTTCCATATGGAGGAAAGTCCTGGACAACTGCACTTGTTGTTCCTTTAATGCCCCTACTTCGAAAATAACCCCCAGCTGCTCCAGAAAGGCTGTGAGCCTGACCCCACACCCTGTGTTCTGAGAGGGAAGAGCAGCCCACTCACAGAAACATCTGAGGCCCCAGGGTTTTCTTCCTTCTCTGGGCACAGCAGCAGCTGCAATTCGAAAGCAGCAGATTAACATAATACTTGGGAGGCATTCGGGAATGGCAGCAGAGGAGGTAGCCATTCCTGGGTCCTGGGATCCATGAGGGAGGGTGTGAAAAATGGCGGGGTCACTGAGCTAAAAGAGCCACGGAAAGCCCCGCCTATGGAAAAGGTGGGGCGCAAGCTAGAGCAGCCTCCTGTCTCTCCCAGCACCAGCACCCGGCACCAGGAAGAGACAGCTGGTATGGCTCAGCACTGGTGATAAGAAATGAAGCCGAAACAAAAGAAACCGGAACTGGAGTCTAGGAATGTCTAGTACACGTGGTAAAGTCTCACAGCCACAGGGGAGACCTGCGTAGGAAGCAGTAGGGGCTAAGCAGTGGTCTACATAAAGTAGACAAAGTACAGATGCTGAAAGTTTCATACTGCTCTAGGTAAAGAAAGGATGGCGCTTTCTCTCTCTCTCTCTCTCTCTCTCTCTCTCTCTCTCTCTCTCTCTCAGCATCTGACTCGAGTCTCTTATCATCTAAAAGGCTTGGATGCGTTCTTCTTTAGAGGGATGATACCTGGTGGTCCCGAACTTGTAATATATGTTCCTCTTTCATGTTATGAAGGCAAGGCTTCTCGGCACACATAAATAGTCCTTTATATTTAATCATCTACATAGCACTGCCCATGTGGAAGTGACTAGAGAATCTGACCTTGGCAGCAGAAGACGAATGGGAAACAAGAAGGGGCTGATGCAAAGCCACCCGCCCAGCAAGATGTTGGCAGTTTCTGACTCAGGATGGCTGGGTCAGCTTGATAAGCCGTCTAAGCAGTGGACTCTCCCTGATGTGTAGGGCTGGAGGTGGCGAAGGTAGGGATGTGGCAATGCCCTTAGCCTACCTCAGTCCACTTCTAGACTAACTCGCTTGAACATCTAGGGGCCTGCTTTACCTCTTCCTCTTCCTCTCTCCCACAGAGCCACAGTGTTTTCATGACAGCCCCTTGAAAATATTCTCTTAGGTTCTCTCCAACAAAGGCAGGACAGGAACCTGACATAGACATACGGGATATAATCCCAGTCCTCAGGAGGCTAGCCAGAGTTATGTAACAAAACCTGTCTCATAACGCGCGTTCTCCTCCTCCAAATAAAAGCATAGAAGGTTATCCTCCATCCAAGGCTATAAAGACCAGATCATTTTCTATGGTCTTCATGGTCTCTGCTCATTTCTCCAAACTAAACTCTCAGATTTCCTGAAAGTAAGTCAATCAATAGAAATACCGAAGATCTATATCATGGGCAGCACGTATGGCATGAGATAGCCACACAGCTGCATGTGTGGCATGAGATAGCCACACAGCTGCCTCCAAAGCTCTGGCTCTCTTTGAGAAGGGCATATGCCTATGTGGCATACATACGTTATTGTTCAAAGAGATATCATCCCAGGTTAGTTTGTTGATTTTCCAAGTAAATGTGCAAATATGGTTATATTATATTGTTCAGAAGAGGGAGGGGCCCTCAGCCTCCCAAGCTTCAGAAACCAGACACAGCTAGGGTTATGGATTGAACTGTGTCCCTCTCAACGTCACATATTGAATCCCTAACTCTTAACAGCTCAGAGTGAGATCTTGTATAAAGATACCATCTTTTAAAAAAATGCCCAAGTTACAATAAGTCTATCAAAGTTGGCCTTGACTCTAACTTACAATGTATCCTTAAAGAAGGAAAATTTGTTGACAGATACAGAAGAAATGTGATTCGCAGGGCTATGGAAGGAAACAGGCACCCGAAAGCCAAGGAGTGATGCTGTGGGCATATCCTACCATTCCCCCATAGGCCCCAAAGGAAACCAACCTTGCTGACACCTAGATTTCAGGTTTCTGGCCATTTCTGTTGTTAAGGTTGCCCTCTGGGGTACTGGGATATTGCAGCCAAGGAAAGCAAGGCAACACTCAAGGGTAAGAGACCAGGAAGTACAGGAAGGTGAGGAAAGCCTCATGCAACTCAGAGGGCACCTCTCAAAGCAGCCAATCACAGTACCAGGCCTGTTCTAAGAAAATCAGCATACAGAAACAAAACGGATGTGCAGGAGAGCAGGTGGCCCCGCTTGATAGACTAGGAGACCTCATATCAGCGTGCACAGGACTTGTGACCGGTTCTGAAAAGAGAAGGGCACTTTTGTGCAGTTTCCCCAGGAGCCCATTGTGACAGGTTATGTTGAAAAAGCTGTTGAGCGGGGCAGACTGGAGCCAAGAGACCTGAAGAGATTCACTCTGTCATGAGAGGTTCTCAAGCTTGGCTAGGGTAGAGGTTCCTGGCAGGCTGGGCTGATAATGGCCATAAGGATGGATATTGGAGGCTTAATCCAAGAACCAGTGATCGTCTGAATGACAGAAGAGAAGTAGCTAATATTCTTTAGACTATTGAGGTGGAGAGATTATACCGAATTTTCTAGGGAGGCACCAAATGAAATCTAAATCTGCCTTAGGGAAGAGAGACAGAAGGGGGTTGGAAGAGAGGGCGTACAGGAGGGAGAGAGAAAGGGGCAGGAGGACACAAACACACACATGGGAGAGAGAGAGAGAGAGAGAGAGAGAGAGAGAGAGAGAGAGAGAGAGAGAGAAAACAATGTGACCAGAGAAGTATGGGGATAAAAGGTGGTGTGACATGCCAAAAAGGATCAGGAGGAACAGGGCAGATCTCTAAAGAAAAAAGAGGCAAACAGATGGATCTCCACCATAGCTGCCAGGAGAAGTGGCATCTAAATTTAAGTCCCGTGAACTCCATTTAATAATTCTGGCCTACAATCTATAGGAAGCATACATTTGTGTTCATTCAGGCCACCGAGTTGGTGCTAATTTATAAGTGCAGCTCCAGGAAACTACTGCTCTGGGGTCCCACCCCATAGTGAGTGGGCCTGTTTTACGGTAGGAGCCAGACATCTGTAACAACTCCCAGGTGTGCCACCAAGAGGGCGTCTGCTGAGACCGGAAGAGGCCGTTTGTAGTTTACATCTGATGGGAATCCAGAGCAGAGCTCAAGTTGAAGCTGGAACCATGAATGAGATCCTGAAAGGAATCTGGAAATGAAGAAATAGGGCTGAGGAAGAACAGAACTCAAAACACACTCTACAATTGTCAGGCACGAGAAGGGCCGGGGAGGTGGCGTGGAGTCCAGTGATAGCGCAGTCCTAGTATGCAAAGGGTCCTGGGTTCAGTTTTCAGCAACACACATACACACACACACACACACACACACACACACACACACACACACATATACATACCCATAAGCACATACACATACATAAACATACCTCCCTCACAATACATTCACACACACATATACACATACACACACACACAATACATGCATCCATACACACACACACACTCACACACATATACACACCCATAAGCACATACACACATACATAAACATACCCCTCACAATACATTCACACATACATATACACATACACCCACACAATACATGCATCCATACACACACAAACACACACACACACACACACACACACACACACAAAGTAGATAAGGAAAAAGCAAAAATACCCTTAGAGGCAGAAGGAGGATCAGTTTTTCAACACAAAAGCCCACATGAAGAGATAGTAAAAACGACACCCATGTCTCTCCTGTGCCAAAGGAGAGGGAAAGAGAGTGGTGACTAAGAAATGCTAAAGCTCAGAGGCCCCGGATGACCTTTGAGAAAGCAATTTCGATGGCATCAGAGAAATGAGGGACAGACATCAGATGACTGATCTGGGCAATAGAGTGGGTGAATGTGGAAGCAACAGCAAAGGCGTTGGGGGCTCTAGCCATGAAACAGGAACAAGGTCAAAATCATAACAAGGTGGGTACTGGGATCAGACCCAGCCTACCCCCACAATTGTTACAGTACCTGGTGGACCCTGAACAGTCTAACCTTTCATAGACTCAACTATCACATTTATATGACGGGCAGAATGATGTCCACACACAGGATCTGGGAGGGGTCAATGAAATTAAATAGGCATTCTGTTGATTCCAGAGCCTGGCACCTGGGAAGTGCTGACCACTGACATAAGGATGGCAGGATGGATGTAGAGATGTGGGAGAGCTCTGCCATCCCACTTTCCAATGAATCAAGTTTCAGGGCAAAAACCAGGACTCAGGTAATTTTCACATCAAAATAGCAGCAATTCTCATTGAGCATGTATCCCAAATATCTGATGGCCACATTAATACTAAAATCATCAGCTGTTGGCTAGCTATTGTTCCTGGGGCAAGTCATCACACATTTAGTAGCTTGTAACAGTGTTAACTTCCGGGGCTGTTGTTTAGAACATTGACAGGGATCTTTGTGGGGTGATCCCAGGGTTGCCGGGGCTAGACTCAATTTTGGAGGCGACAGGAGAAAACTTTTCTTTTACAGAGTCCAAGGCCACCTATACCCTTGCCTTTTGGACTCTTCCTCTACCTTCTAGTCAGCCATGCATTTACTCCTTAGTTACCTCTCCTTCTGACAACAGTTAGCAAAAGTTCCTTCTTCCTAAGGACTCAGTTGTCTACGTAAGGCTGGCTCCCTGTATACTTCAAAATGCTCTCCCTGTCTCTCAGTGTAGGTGCTTTATCACACGAGAGTTCCATTCGCCAAGTAAGGCAATATATTTGCAGGCTTCAAATATTAGGACATGAGCATCTTTTCTGGACTATTCCTCTACTTGTAATATTATAATTTATCTGTAGCTCATATTTAACTAGGCACCTCTTGCTTGTTTCCCAAGTCTAGTGAGTCTACCTACAAAACTTTTCTTTAGCTAGTTCTAAATTCCCTTGATCCCAGGCCCTTGACTGTATTTCTTACCTCCTCCTTCTCCTCCTCCTCCTCCTCCTCCTCCTCCTCCTCCTTATGTCTTTCTACTCTGTGATTCCACATCAGCTTCTATGCTGCATTACATGCATTTTTGTTCCAAATTTTAGGGAAAAGATTCCCAGAGGTTTATAAAAAATGAATGCTACCGATGTATATATGTAACAAAATACTACTTCATTATCTGTCAGCATTTCATTCAGACTTCATGTACAGTGGTAGGAAAACCCAGAAGCCACAGTGTGCAGTTCACTTAGGAAAGAAATCTAACACAGAGTCCTGGGTCCATCTAAAACTCCTAAAAGAGCCAGGAAGAGTCAGGGAGGGAAGGTGAGGGGAAGCCCCAAGCTTTCACATTTGCTCTTTGCTCTCAGAGCCATACCAAGCCACCGAGACTCCAGGAAGTTGCCGCTGATGACTACAGCTGCTTCTTACACTGGCGTGGATGATTCACAGAGAGATGTCTGGAAGTCATCGCGAAATCTGATAACGCCTGAAACCCACACTTCTGTCCTCTCGAGCAGATGAGCAGCACTTCCGCTTGTCCAGAGCTGGACCTTCCTAACTCACAGACAAGTGCATTTGCTTGCCAGTCTCCTGCAAGCCCTCTGTTGGGGAGAATATTAGGAAACATAGCTTCTGGACTTCTAGCTAAAAAGAGAAGAGGGATGAACATCCCAGACAAACGGGCACATAGAGCCAAAGAAACAACCTCAAGGACTGAAAAGAAGCAAGCTGCTGCCAACCCAGGAAGCAAATAACCACAGTGCTTAGGTTTCTGGCTAGTTCAAAGTTCCTGGAGCCCTAAGTGTGTAGTACATATTGGTGGTTTGTCTTCAATAATAACACTTTAACAACTGGCTGTCCCAGCATCCTCTGGTCTTAGGGTTTCACTGACTACACAATTTGTTCATCAGAGTCTTATTTTCCTGTCTAAGGAGGCAATGTGTATTAAAGAAGAATTTTGATAAGTAATAGTTGTTTCCGGGGCTGGTTCCTGAACTATAAGATACCATCTATTATATTCCTGTCAAGTGAACAGCATATAGTAAAGTTCAGTGGTTCAAAGGAACAACTCACTATTTACCATAAGTATTGGCTTATTCGTCCAGATCCAGGCAGGGTACAAACTTGGCTCTTCTGCATCTCACTCGAGTCTTCCATTCAGGGGCACTGCTGGCTGAACAAGGGCAATATGTGTCTGGCCTTGCTGTCATACCACACGGCTTATCTCCATCAGTGTGGGCAAATGTGTCTTCCATACACCACACTCTCAAGTAACCAGGCTCCTTCGGCTATGCTTTAGAGTCATACCTAATTGTGTTCATGCGTCACTGCCAATGTCAATTAAATCTCATTAAATTTAGCATCTTAACAATTTCTTCATACACGTGAAGGCAAACCTAATGATTTTACACATTTTACAGTCAATTGTTCATGTACCTGTCAATACCTGTCTCATCACTCCTTACTGAGTTCTCCCATAACTCCATAGCCACCTCCCTTCCACCTTTCCACACACTGAGAACAAGACCTTGTCTCCTTTGAGTCATCCTCCTGTCTACTGCGTATATCAAACACTCAACAGCACCCAGTCTTGGTCCACAGAGGTGGCTGGGGTGTGCCTCAACAACTTGGTATCTCCAGAGCTGTATCTCCTACAAGGGCTAGAGAACAGGGGGCAGTTCATAAGCGTTTGCTGTCCTAAGGGTCATTTCTTCCCATTTAACGACCCAAGAATATGCATTGTCTATGTGAGCTCTGAAGCTGAAATCTATAGCTTGCTTTGCAAGGACTTCTTAGGAAATTCCGAGGCGCCGGGCGTGGTGGCACACACCTTTAATCCCAGCACTCAGGAGGCAGAGGCAGGTGGATTTCTGAGTTCGAGGCCAGCCTGGTCTACAGAGTGAGTTCCAGGACAGCCAGGNTTTCTGAGTTCGAGGCCAGCCTGGTCTACAGAGTGAGTTCCAGGACAGCCAGGGCTATACAGAGAAACCCTGTCTCAAAAAAAAAAAAAAAAAAGAAGAAGAAGAAAAGAAAAGAAAAGAAAAGAAAAGAAAAGAAAAGAAAAGAAATTCCGAGGCACAGCATAGTCATTACTTATTATTTTTTTAATGATACAAAAGTCAAACTCAAACCATCTCAGGAAATAAGAGAAAGTAAGGCAAAAAAAAAAAAAAAAATGGATTTGACATTGGACTTAGAAGTCTTCTAGCCTGTTCGTTTAGCACAGCACTAATTTCCTTCTGGTTGTTAGAGAATGTGTGTGTGTGTGTGTGTGTGTGTGTGTGTGTGTGTGTGTGTAAAGCAGAAGGAGGCCCTTGAGAAAGCAGGCCAGCCCAGAGGATTACACGGGATCTGCATTCACCTGCCAGGAAGCTCTTGCTCGGGGTGATGCTCACACCGGCTCCAGAAGCAAAGGTGGAGGGGCTCAGTTACCCTTTTAATAGCTGCTGTGAGCACAGCCCGGCCACAGGGCTGCCTGTGGCCTCTGATAGCTTAGGCTGAAGAGAGGAAGGAACTGATAATGAAGGCAGTAGCCTCAGAAAGCCTGTGGGTTGCCCAGGGCCTCCCTTCTGGGCGAGTCTTACGCCAGAGGTGAAGACGTCCCTCAGGGGCCTGAGTAACTGCCAAGGGCAGCCTCTCTTTTTCTCTAGCTTGTCAAATTTGACACCATTTCTGTCTGGCTTCCCTCAGTTTCAAAAGAGAGACTAAGCTGTTTGCCTACATGACAAGAGTCCCACAGAACTTTCTCAGCCAAGGTTTTGAAATAAGTACCAGAGGCAGTATGTAGGCAAATACCGAGAAGTCCAGAATCTTGCTATGTGGGTGGGGACCTGAAAGGAACCTGGGCTCCAACTGGATGCTATTTGTTTCTTTTCATTTCAGGCTGCTGTTCATATATCTATATCTATCTTTCTTTTCTTTTCTTTTCTTTCTTTCTTTCTTTCTTTCTTTCTTTCTTTCTTTCTTTCTTTCTTTCTTTCATTTTTTTGGACTGAGATAATTTTTTCCCAAAACATACAAGCTCCAAATGTGAAGCCATTCATTTCTGCTCCCTTACACACCCGAAAGCTGCCTGCTGGTGGGATGTTCACCTACTTTCCCTTTCACCTACTAAGCAACCCCAGAAGGCAAGGCCCAGTGCCTGATCTGGGCAGTAGCTTGAAGGGTTCTAGCACATGGATCGTGACCCACACTGGGACTTGAAAGGGGGGAAGTCTGGACCCCATTAAGCAGAGGCAAACCCACCTCTCTGTTCTTTGCAGAGGCAACTGTTCTTGAGATTTTTCTGAAGTTCACTAAGGCATGGCCTTCTTCTACACAGAACCTCATCTTGCCCTCTTTAAGTGCAAAGACCAGCCAGCAGGATCTTTTATGCTCCATGTAGTCCAGTCTTGTGTGATTGCATGGTCTAATGGCTAGGGTTGAGGCAACAGAGGCCAGAGAAACCAACAGAAGGAAAAAGTCCCAGATTTTTTTTTCCTACCTTGGAAGATCTTTCCTGGCACCACAATACACATATGTTAAGTAAGAACTGACCTGAAGGGAGCCACAAGTCTCTGCTGCCTCTTGGAATACAGAAAGTATCTCTGCTCCCCATTTCTAAAGGTTCACAGCACTGCTTCCTAACTTGCTTCCTACGATCCGGTACCCCACACCAACCCTGATGCCACTGGCCTTGTTCTTCCTTTACATCTGCTAGCTTGTACTCTGGCCAGCTGGGGGAGTCTGGCTTGAAGATGGTTGTGCAGTGAAGCTCTGCAGATCCACATAGCTGGAAGGGTCAGGAATAAAAACACAGAGAACTGAGCCAGCTTTAGAGGAACCAAGGAAGTGCATAAAGGGCACCATGCTGACATTCTTTGTGCCACTTGTAGTCAGTACAGGGAAGCTAGGCACTATTGTCCCCATTTCACAGGGGCACTCAAACTCTCCAAGCTACATATAGGCAGAATGGACACTGGAAGCCACATTTCCTGTTTCCTAGTGTCCTGCTCCTAGCAATGATCAGAGCTTAGAGGAAATGACTGCACCTGTGTTCCCCTTCATTCCGGCATCAAGACAGCAGAAGAGCGAAAACTAAGAGGGAGTCAACTTTCAAATCCCTATGAATCTTGCTTTGCAACGATCAAGTCCAAGGTTCGCCCAGAAGCCCACATATTTAAAACTAGCGTTTCTCTTATCATGGGTAACCATTCCGTACTGCATGAATGGATATGGCCATTCATCTCTGTCCCTGGTCAGCTACCCCCCTGTCAGCAATAAAGCCATCAGTGATCATTCTGCAGGGTAGGGCTGTTCTTGAACATCTGGCTGGCCACTGCCCTTGTTGGCCTTCAGGAGCTGCAGGCATGTTGAAGCTCTCGCTGTTGATTAACAGGACTGTCTCACATTGGATGTGAAACAGAGAGCAACTAAGCAACTTGAACTTACTGGAATGTGAGTTTGGAAACTAGCGAGATAGCATTAGCTAAGGGTCATTACTGCAAGACTAGAAAGAAACAGGTTCCACTCTGACACAGCACAACTGACTGGTGATTTTATGGTGAGAAACCCACCTTGACTTTCTCCAACATTCAGTTGCCATACTGCTGATCCAGTTTATTTAGAATTTATGTTCCGGTGTTCTCCATACCTTTTGCTGAGAGCTTGGGGAAGTCCATGAATATCCAACAAATAATGAAGTAGACTAGATCTGTACAGTAGGCAGATGACAGTTGTTTTTAAAAAACAAGATGAACTGAATGTTTTGTCTGGCCTGTTTCAGATTTCCCTTTATTTCAGTATTCTCAACCACGTCCTCTACGGCTCTTCTTACTCTCAACACATGTCTTTCCATCCTTCAAAATCTTCTGACCTAATGTGAACTTTGACTAATGTGAGCTGTATTCTACAGTTCTAGGCTGTGGATGGACTGGTTGCGGAGGCTTTCAGAAACATCACACTGGGCATCACAACCGAATCGTGGGAGAGCATGTGGGCAAGCAGGGCCTACAACAGCTTGGAGACGCAGAAGGCAGAATTGCAGAACACAAAGCAGGCCCACAAAGTGAAGCTCTGTATGGTGGCCTACCCTTGGTGCAATGGCCACCGTGATACACTAGTCCAATATGCCACTTTGCCAAAAGTTGTGTGGTGGTTTTGAGTTTTGTGTTTCTGGTGTTTGAGGCATCTCTCATCTCTGCTTGATTAAGCAGCTCTAGTCCAGCGCTTCTAGCCACAAAATGTTCAACAGACACCTTAAAAACCAAACATGGACTCTCCCTTCCCTCCCTCCCTCCCTCCCTTCATCTCAGTGATTTTCCCATTCTTTACAGTGTCCACCCAAGTAAATCTCTCCTCCCTTGGATATCATACAGTGATCACTTCATTTTGTTTAAAAGCAGTGGCTGGCGGGAGTTGCTTATCGGAACCTACTAAAACAGTAGGTTTTATGTCAGATTTCAAAAGCTTTTCCGTCTATGCTTCAGTTTCACCTGAGAAAGAGGGTTCCCTGGATCTGGAAGGACTGCAGGAGTCTCCAGCACATACCAGGTGGTAATTTTAAACGCGGATACCTTTCCTTCTATGGGTCAGGGTGGTGGGAGCTGGAAGAGACACTGAACTGTGTGTTCCCCAACACTTATAGGAGGAGGTGACGGGAACTGGGTAGCCCACTGTGGTGAGTCACGGAAGCTCTTGGGGGTGTCTTCCAGTTTCCCTCAGTTTGTCATGACTATGCAATCACGTTCTGTCTATGGAAGCAAGGACTAAGAGGTGCTTCCAATCTCTATATCAACACCAGTCTCCCTAGCTCCATACTGGTCTACCATTTACAGGAAGAACTTAAGATGCCTGCATTAATTCACATATGTATAGTCATGTATCAGACAAAATACAGCCTATTATTTCCATTTGTTTTAATTAAAAAATGTGATGAAATATATAGGGCATCAACTTTTTCATCTTGCAAAACTGAAATTCCGTACCCATGAAACAATAGCCCCGTCTCCCTCCCTCAAGTGTCTGGTAACCACTATTCTAACACTCCGTCTCTAAACTCTGGCCACTCCTGACATGTTATACAAGTAGAACAGAATGGTATCCTTGAGGCTCCCACAAGGCACCACCTGTCGGCACATCTTACAGACTCAGTAATATTCCACCAGATGCGTGTGGTACATTTAAAACTTCCTTTACCTGGCCACGAACACTTGGCAAACTACTGTGAATACCTCTGCTGTGAGCATGAGAACAAACATGCGTGCACTTCTGTTATAGGTTCTTTGGGATAGAGAGCCAGAAGTGGAACTGAGACACACGATAATGCTCTCAGTAATGCTGAAGGGGTCCGCATTTTACTGTTTCCCAACAGGGCTCTCCTGAGGTCGCTGCTACTCTAAGACTTGCATCTAGGAAGGGAGTGAGTTGGGGCAGCTTTGAAATACAGAACTGCTCTGCACCAGCCCCACTTTCCCAGCTGATGGGAGTCAGAAGTTCAATCAGTTGTGACAAACTGAAGGGTCCTCAGCAGCTTCTGTGACTCAGCACAGTGGGCTACCGAGGTCTTGCCACTTCCTCCCATTGTCAGGAGGAAGGAAGAGACCAAATGGCTCCCAGGTGTTGGATGTTCTGGGATCCTATGAGTGCTTGCCGGGAACTACCTTCCATTTTCAGTTTTCTTTCCTGGGATCTGAAAACGCCCTAGACAAAGGGTTTTGTAGGTATACTTCCGATCACGTTCTCATGCCCATGTCAAGTAGGGAAAACGTGGCTGTCAATCAATGCCTCTGTCAGGAACTCCACCTCTGCCAGATCAGCCCGGCAGTGGGCTTCCTGAATTTGAGAAGACCACAGCTTTATCCAACCTGCAACGGGCACCAGAACTTTCCGGAGTGTCCAGCTAGCTGGGCATAAACCAAGACCTACATCTACAAAGTGAGATCAACATTCGGTTTTCAAAGACAAGAGATGCAGAAACTGGGCTCTCCCCATCCCTTCACACTTGTATGTGAAGGGGGAAAAAAAAAATCTCTCCCTGCCCATGGCCATGAAGCTCAGAAGACAGATCTCTTGAATATATATGTCACCCCTCTGCGTTGGTGGAAAAACTGAGAGCTCCGGCCTTTACCTCTCTGACCTCAGTTTCTTTCTCTCTATTAAGGGGAAAATGAGCAAATATTCTTGACGGGCACGGAGAAACACACCTAAACAAAGGAAACCCTATTGAACTGCTAATCTCCTAGCATAGAGAGGAAGTAACTGCAAAATCCAGACTTAGTGCCATGCTTCCGTTTGTGGGAACAAGTCCAGCTCATGCTCCCCCCCCCCCCATCTTCACAGAGCTGATGGCATCTGGTCCATCACCTCCCCCACAGCTACCTGTGTGCTGAATTGCCCTCCCCTTTCTCCTCCTACACGGACCTCCCCAGCTGCCTCTGCCTGAAGAGTTGAGTTTGCTTAGCACATGTGTTTGCAATGGCCCTTTCTGCTTTCCACATCGCTGCCTCCTCCTCCTCTAAATTCAATCCAGAACAATTTCTTTTGTGCCACCCACAGAGGCAAGGCACACTACTAGGCACATGTCCCAGACACATGGTTGGTGCTAGATGAAGGAGGTGGAGATCTCTGGATTCAACAAACCTGCTTTCTTGGAAACACACACTCTTCTGAGCAACCAGCCCGTGATCATCCAAGTGGCATCTCGGACCCAGCAGCGTGTGGCTAGCAGCTCCTGAAGCCCTGGCCTGTGAAATACGGGAAGCGGGCGTGCAACTGGGTGAACAGGCATTCCAATAATAGCTTCAGAAGGAGAGGATGCTTAAACGCCCTGACTCACGTCCCCAGTGCATGCAGGGCTGTCTCAGAGGCAGAGGGGGTGGGCTGTGGGCTGTTGGCTGTGGGCTGTGGGCTGTGGATGGGGTGACTTCTCTGTGCAGGGGGCATTACCCGGGAAGACCAGAAAATGGGCAGAGTACACACGGGAGTCCTGGAGCTTGAGGTGTGCGGGGGTTCAACTGCGCTGACTCACCCAGGAAGGTGAGAGGGCAATGACCAAATATGAAGCAAGTTGCCTGTCAGGGAAGCCCTCAGAGAAACAGGAAGTGTGATCAGCTGTTAAAAAGCTCCGAAAAGAAAACTCAACCTTGGCATTATGCTTTTGTTCTCTGTTCTCATGCTTTTCTCTTTCTTCTTTCTTCTCTCTCTCTCTCTCTCTCTCTCTCTCTCTCTCTCTCTCTCTTTCTTTTCTTTCTCTCCCTCCCCCTCCCTCTTTCTTTCTTTCTTTCTTTCTTTCTTTCTTTCTTTCTTTCTTTCTTTCTTTTTCAAGATGGGCATTTACTGAGCATAGCACTATGGTACTGAGTCTTTCCGACCCGCTGCTTGGAGGGTGTGATTCTGTCTGGACCTGTAGATGGGGAGAATCCTGATGAGTATGTGAAGGAGGTTAAGGATTTGGGGGGCTCTCAGCATCGGGTTTCTTTCCCAGCCTCATTGCTGTAGTAACATATTGACTGAGCCTCAGCTTCAGTTTTGTGGAAAGTGCCCAGCCCAAAGGGTGCTAGCTTGCTTGGACAGGCACTCAGCTTCCGAAAGACGTCAGCAGAAACACCATGCTGAACCATCCCAGAACAAGAGGCATCTTCTGACATTGTCTACCCGAGGGTAGATAACTTTTTCTAATAGCATAAAGACACCCTGAGTGCCAGTGCCGGACACAGCTCTGTTTACTGACATTCCAGACTGAAGAGAATTTGGTGGGCGCTGTTCAGTTCAATTATTATAATAAACTAAGAGAAAGGCCGACTAATTCTCATTTTCCAGAGGAGACAATGGAAGCACACAGGGTAATCTGATACACCACTGTGAGTCTCAGATAGGAAATTTGTACATAGACCATACTGCCTCCCAGCACTGTCTTTTTTTGTAGACCTGGTTGATTACTTCAATCATGGGAGGCTGAGAATGCGCTGTGTTCTCAGAGGAGGCTTAAAGGTTGCCAAAGAATGGCAATTTGTTGGGGAATTCTTTAGAAGATGTACCAATCTTCATGGCCAAGCTGCCCCAGGACTGACTTCCAGGCAAGATAAAAATCTAAGTGTCCCTTGGCTGGGAAGCAAGTCTGCATAGAAGGTTCCCAGACAATGTAAGAGAAGCATCCGTGTTGATGAACACATGCTACCTCTCGCATCCCCTCAGCGCCCCCAGGGAGCGTCGTTCTGCACATAAGGGATGATGCAGGAATCTGCAGGGAATAAGCTGCAGGCTGTCTGCCCTCCAAATGGGCCTGTAGCTCACAGAGGGACTGAAAGCTTCAGCCCTGATACTCTCCCAGCATCAGAACCTAGGCTTGGCATGCTTATGGGTTCCCCAGGTAATTCCAGAAACAGGAGTTCTGAGAACCATTCTTTGTGTAACTCCACTGTGGCTCTTTCGTGTCACTGTAGGTCATCTCATCTGCATAAATTGACGAGACTGACCTTGAAAACCCCTTGGTTGAATGAATGTTAACAGCTCTGGAGTCTTGACTGACTTGCCATGTGTTTTCAAAATAGCTTCATCTCTCAAAAGGACCTAGAAACTTATTTGTGGTGGCCCCAGAGTGCAGTTATGGCAGAGGAGGGAGTGCCTGGGATGGGATGAAATGCCTGGAAGAAAAACATAAAAAGGGAAGGTAAAACTTCCAGTGACCTGACCCATATTTTGGGGCTCAAAATTTCTGTAAAACTAAATGTTTTTATGTATAAAGACAAAGGTTTGATAAATGAGCATGAATAAGGAATTATATTCTGCAAGGACAGCTTACATCTTTAAATTTAGGCATGAAAGATTATTCAGGCCAGACTTTGAAGTACTTCCTTGAATTTCCAACTTGATCCCCCTCCACCACAGAACAGTGGGCAGCATGAGCTCAGTTGTGATTTGCAACACATTACAAAGGCATGCAGCCTAGAAATGTCTTTGCAATCTGGCAGACACGTCTTCCTTCGGTGGCTTCCTTTGGAAGTACTTCAGCCTCTCTGTCATCTGCCATCTTGGGAGGGTCTGCTGACCAACTTGCCATGCAGCTATGGGAAGGGCCATAGGTAAGACAGACTCAGGATCCTAAGAGGCACCCATAGAAGCAAGGCTATAGATTCATAGGCTAGAGGGCAGTTTTGTTTATTCTTGTTGTGGTTTGAAAGTCAGCTTATGTGTTTGAACACCTAATCCCCTGTGTTTGGGCTATTTTTGGAAGGTTCTGGAAGTTTTAGAAGATGAGCCCTTGCTGGGTCACCGGGTGGGTTGGGGGAGCTTGAGGCTTTATGTCCTGGCCCCATTCATTTCCTGTTCCTTTTCTAAATCTTGTTTCACCAAGCTGTGAGGAGGTGAGGAGCCCCAGTCACACACTCTTGTCACCGTGAAGCTGCCTGCGTTATACCCTCCACAGCAGACATCATTCCCTCAACTGTGAGCCCAGGTAAATCTCTTCTTTCCTAAGTTGCTTTTGTCTGGTTATTTTGTCACCCAATGAGAAAAGTCATTAATTCACCCTCCCATCCCCACCCCTCCCCCACAACTTTACAGGTAGCTCCAGACTGTCACTGTGCAGCCCACCAAGAACTATGAGCATTCTCCCCCATTCTTGCCCCATTTATTAAAGTTAGTACTTTCTCATTACAAGTCAACAGTTGCCTACATCATATATTCTGGCTTCTTTCTGTCTCAAGGGGATGGAGGTCTGTACGCCAAAGATGTGCACTGTGTTCTAACAAGGCAGATTTCTCTCCCTTTATCAACAGCCCTTGGACCCTTTTCCAATGTCTACTGCTTTGAACAGTTCCCTGAACTGCCCAGAGAAGAACTGCAACTGGCCAGGATTCACTCCTCCCAGGAAGATAGCTCCAGGGTAGAGCTGAAGCCACAGCCAAGAGCTCTCTTCTGGCAAGACAGGACGCCCAGGCCTTGACTATCTCAAAACTCACTGCATTTCATACCTGGGGTTGGTTGGGCTAGAATGGGCATGTTAGAAGCAAGAGTAGAGACTGAAACTGGGTAGCCTCTTTGGGTCTTAGTTCGCTCAAATGTAGATCAAATCAGCTGATGACAGAACGTGGCTCTTACACTGTACAGGTCTATCACATGTTGTCACTGTTAATCTGTCCCACATTTACATGAATGTATATGTAGTAAGGAGTTACCATATAGTAATCTAACCTACTCGAATTTGACTGACTTTATAAGGATTGTTTTCTATTATTTGGTTTAAAATATCATAAAATTACTTTTTACATGCATATATATATATATGCATAAATATACTATATATATATATAGTATATTTATACAAACACAATACCAAATCTTACATATCTATTTATGGGTGATTTAAAAATGTCTCTAGCTTAGCTTTTATCAAACCAAACAGTAGAACCCGAACCTACAAAAGTTGAGATGTTCTGTACTTTATTACTGTGTTGCTTGGGAGACAATAGAATATAGAGAAAGGAATATTGCTCTCAGAAAGATTGGCTGGGTTTGTATCGTGCAGTGGAATCTCTACATGGTCACATTAATTTCGTGGTCTGGAACAATTATTTAAGATTGTCTAGCATCTTTATCCACAGGTAAGAATAGTATTGCCCACTTTAGGAAGACTCTGTTAAATGGCACAAGTGCAGCGGAGACAGTTTATCTCCTGGAGTATGATGATTTTTGATTGGCATGTATATGAGCCAGCCCATATTCATTTACCTACCTCACATTATTTTATATAGTCAAATCAAATATTTCAGAGGCCATTAATGTACAACAGAGAAATTACCTAATGTGTCTCTGAGGGCCATGAATCAGGTTTTACTAAGGCAGGCTACAAATTCACAGAGGTATGTGGCCATGTAAACTTGGGGCATTCTATGCTCTCCCTCAATCATAGTATTACCATGTTAAGATTCAAGATATCATAAGCCATTCATAGAAAGTTGAAAAGAATCGCCTTTATGAAGAGCCCATTAGGGGAGTCACACCATCATTGCCGTGCAGTGATAGTGGGACCCCGAAGGAAAGGAACAGGCCTTCGGGTCTGAAGAAGAGCTACATTGGGAGAGGCGGATGCCATGGATAGCACGACATGGGCCCTTCAGGAAGAGACAGACCAGTCAGCTCTGAAGGATAAAAGCAGCCCATTACTATTAGAGGTTTTGTCCATATCACAGGGTCAACTGTATATGCCAAGTCACAAAACAGAAATTTACTAGATAAAAGTAATGTTATAATTCAAGATTATCCTGGGCCTACGTATCAGGGGGGTTGGGCTTATAGCTGCAAAAGGAAGGTAGGCTTGCGGATCAACTCTATCCGGGGATCTACAGAGGACCTAGCCTGATCTTTGGTGGAGAGAGAAAGTCACAGCTTGAAGCATCTCTGAGCTAACATGAGTGCCAGGGAAATGTTATTAAAAAACAAACAAACAAAACCAAAACAACCAAAAGAACCACTTGCCGAAGAGTTTTAATTCAGTTTTCTAACACATTACATTTCCTAAGACATATCTTAGAACTAACAAATCGTCCTAGAATTATATTCACAAAGCCCCAAATACACTCCCAGAAACCTTTCTAAGGTCCACAACTTAAAAGAGCCTAGGTTACTATGGGCAGAGATAACTCTACCTTCCAGGAGGCTCCTGTATAGCAAGCAGTTGGGTAGGTCAGTCTGGATGACACTGACTTCAGAATTACTAGGGGGCACTTTGGAAAATTGGCTGCATTCCCAATTGGTTGAGCAAGAGAAGGTCAGAGCTGTGCATTTTAAATGGGCACCACAAGCATCAACCTAAAGTTTGGTGCACTGGCTAGGTGTTGGGAATTAAGGTTAAGCTAGTAGAGAAGACAGGCCTCTCCCTCCTCCCTCCCCAGTGCAGTTCTCCCCCCCCCCCCCAGATGATTTAGGTCATGAACTAGAGATTCCTGAATGAGAAAGGGATCCTTGCTACCCGTTCCCCTAGGTGGCTTTAGGAGACTGCCATTCTTTGTCATTTATGTGAGTTCCTTTAATGAGCAGACTGCTTTCCTTTGGCCAGCTTGCTGAGACCCTGACCTCCCCAGAATGAGCATCTGGACCATGGCAGATGCTACTGAGAGGTGTCCCTTGAGAAAACCACACTTCCAACCCCCCTGCCATGCCTACATAAAAATACTCAGTATGTGGTGGCACTGAAGGAAAAAAGCCACGTGGGGTAGCGAGTCCCCCCAGGACTGGAGGTCCAAAATGGATGGGGTTAGCCTTTCACTGTGAGAAGGGCATTTGGAGATGGATGATTGACCCAAGAGACTCCTGGTGTTCCTGTTATTAATACTAAGTCTGCTTGAGGGCATGAGGGGCCAGAGTCCTTGCTCTAATCTTTTGGAATTTAAATGCTGCCTTCTGGGCTGCCCGGATAAGTTCAACCTCTGGTTCTACAACATAGAAATCTCGAAGGTTATGACCCCTCCAAATGCTACTGTGCCTCCCTGGAAGGAGTCTGGGATCCTATCTTGAGCTAGAACTGTTTGTCTCCCGAGGAGACTGGAGCTGTTTGCTTGTTATTTCTCGAATGCTGATTTATAAAACATGTAGGATCTCACCGTGCCTTTGTAAGCCTCTGTGGCTAGCTATCTGCATGTGCTGAATAATAAAACAGTTGTCTTTATTTCTACCTTGGCTGGAGAGCTCTTTGTTTGCTGCCCGAAACCTCCAGCTGTTCTACGGCAGAATGGAAGTCAGACATTCGGAGCAGGGCAGAACTTCGACCGGTGGGAAGACACTTAGTACAATTAATTTGCTATGGCCCTTGGGAGATGGGTGTATGGGAGCTGGAGAGGAAGAATGAAGGACAGAAGCTCGTTGAGCAAGCGCAGTTAGTGTGGTGGATGGGCAGGGTGAAGCCCCTTCCAGTATTGGAGCTTGTCTCCCTTTCATGGAATGAGGTAGCTTACCTTTAATGACTGGAAAGCCCACTTCCACGTTTCCTCTGCTTCCCATCCCCCCTTTCATTCATTTGGGAAGGGAAAAGAAGCAAGGTAGGAACTTGTATAGATCAAGAGGAACAAGGATGGAGTTTAGGGACCAGTTCTCTGGATGCAGGCTAGATGCAGGACTCATCTTGTTCCCTGGGCCTGGGCATCACCAAACTCAGTGGCTGTCCTACCCTAAAATTCCACTTTGTTTTCTCCATCCTAACACTGCATGTTCACTCTGCTCCGGTACCAGAGAAAGAGGGGTGTATTTAACAAATTCAGAAAAGTGACTGGATGGTCACAGGACATGACTCCCCTGCAACAATTATCTGTGTTGTAAACTGTGTGTTCAAAGAAAGATGTGGTCGGGGTGTAGGGGCCATAACAGCTCTCCTGTCACTTAGCTCTGGTCTCTTCAAATGGTGGTCTAACAGCATGTCTGGCTGGATCACATGGTATATTCCTTCCTTCCTTCCTTCCTTCCTTCCTTCCTTCCTTCCTTCCTTCCTTCCTTCCTTCCTTCCTCCCTCCCTCCCCCTTTCTTCTCTCTCTCTCTCTCTCTCTCTCTCTCTCTCTCTCTCTCTCGCTCTCTCCCTCTCCCTCTCCCTCTTTCTTTCATATAAGGAAGTTGCTAAGTGGGAGGGCAATGTGATTTTAAGATGGCTTCATTATAATCTTAATTACATACCTCACATAACTGGCTCTGTGAGAGTCACCACCATCTGATGAAATTTCTCAGTTCCACTTCACTGTATACTATTGCTCTTTTCTACAGGATGAGTGTCCAGTCTTCCAAGGAAAGACTCACAGGACCCTTTAAGGAGCAGGATGAAAGAATCACAGTATCCCAGGGTCTCCGTGACACTGCCACTGTCCACTGGGCAGACCGACACCTGCCAAGCAGAGCGCAGGAAACACCTTCAGACTACCAGGGTGCTCTAGCTGCCTGCCTCTGGATAGGTCTTGCTGGAGTTTCCCTATATCCCTGGGCTCTTTTCCTTTTCCTGACATAGTGACCCATTTTACCTCTTTCTGTCCAGAAGTAGATGTTTCTCAGGGGGTATGAAACTTTTTTTTTTTTTTAAATCTATAACAATGCAGGCAATCCCCAAATATCACACACTTTGTACTTGTTCAAAGTCCTTGAACCAGCTTTGAGAAGACTTAACAAAGCCGTTACCCCTGGGTTCGCACCTGGTGTGAGGCTGCAGAGCCTGAAATATTACTTGACAAACCACTTCAAAGTTCACCACAGGGACAGGAGCACAAAAACCTCTTCCCTCTGACTATCACATATCTTTCCTTACAGCTGAGTAATAAGCCCCACTGTACAAGCCAAGATCCAGTGTTTCTGAGTTAGGTCAAAGCCGATACCGTGTCACAGAGCAGTTTGATCCTTCTCATTAGTCAGCTGAATGTCACCACATGTAATAAATCAAGGAGAGCTGCATGCCTCCTTACAGAAGGAATTTGCCTTCATTCTCCACCACAACAAGCCAGTAGTAATTTATATACTGCCTGGAGACCAGTAGCACAAATCCTGATAAGTAACCACTCAACCCAAGCCAACTGCCCCCATTATCCATTATAGAACTTAGAAGCCCACTCATAAGAGCCAATCATCTTGACTCATGCTGCCATCAAATTTATCTACTTTTTTCTTCCCCAAGTAACATCTCTCCCATTAGGCTGGGTGAGGCTAGTAGGTATGTTTATTCCTTTAAGATGTTGCAGTGTGTTTGAAAAGTAAATGAGTTAAATGTGGAAAAGGTCTAAATTCCTTTCCACTATGGTGGAGATAACTTAAGTGTTGCATGTGTTCAGATCGGCTATTTATTTTAATTGTTTTCATAGTGCTTTTAGCTGAAGCAAGAAGTTCTAGTGGGGTTCTCAGAAGCCAGGCCATGCATGAGGGATGGCTTTTATTAGTGGGCACAGTGGCAATGGGAGGCATCCTACCAGCTCAAGTGAGAAAGTAATAGCAGAGATGTTTCAATGCTGTTAGTAAAAATACGTTGGAAAGAGGGAAACACTATTCCAAAATAAGCAAAAATGAGTAAACACAATCCTCAAATACCACCAGTGAACAGGGTATAAAACCAAACGTTTGACTACTATCTTAAAAAAAAAAAAATTGGTGCTAGGAACATTAGTGGATCTACCAAATGGTACCAGTGTAGAACGTGCAATTTGGACATTCAGAGGAACTGAGCAAGAATATTAAGAAAAGACAGTCTGTACTTTGAAAGAGCTTGCTGTAGTTTTGAATTAAAGAAAGTGACAAAGAAAGGAACCAGAGGAAGATCCCCAAGGTTTTGGAGGGCCCACCAAAGGAACTGTACATCTAGGAGACCCAAGGTGCTCCAGACATTTGCCAGGGGATGTAATATTAGATAGCTAGAGTGTCACTAGCAAACGTTTGTAAGATAATCCCAAAAGCAGTTATCCTTACAATACAGAAAGGAAGTGCCAATGTTCTGCACAAAAGGCCTATCTATCTGCCCTTTCTTTCCACTGCTGCCCATCCCTACCCCACTCTTTATGCTCTGGCCCAGGGTACTACTTGCCCTTGAGTTTCCCAATTGGAAACATCTTTACACTTCCCTACCTCTTCTAGTTAGCATGCTAACCTTTCAGGTCTCAGGGCAATAGGTTCAACTTCTGAAAAACCACCTTCAGTTCTCTGACTAAAAAAAGATACCTGGCTCATAGACCTGAACTCTACATCGAGACCCACAGATCCCACTTTGTAATCACTCTCCCGTGGCAGTTGGCATACATCTCTCCCTGATGCTCTGCACATGCCACAAAGAGGACACCACAACTGGCTCACATGCCTTGGTGTCCCCAACACCAAGCACACGTTTGACACTTAATAAGTGCTCAGAAAATGCTACTTGGCTTCATAAATGATTCAATCAATGATTCTCCTCATCCAGGCAGCTCAGGAGAGGGTACACAGGCTGTGTATCCTTCAGCAAATGACTTGCTCTCCCTCATCTTCAATTTCCTTATCTTTGATATGCTTTAACATGTCATCAATACTTCTCCTAGCTCTGGGGTTCCTTTGAGGATTAAGTACTACATGCAAAACTCTGGATGAGTATCCAGTCCTAAGCATGCTCTGTAAATGTTTATTTTTGGTGTCTCTGTTTAACCTTTTTGCTTTCTCATCTACAAACTGATGGTTTTGAAGGTTCCTGGTTGCTTTAAACTTGCTGACTCCTACCTATCCCTGGAAGAAAAGTTCTTTGTTCTCTGGATTTCTCAACTTGGCAACTTTAACCACCCTCTATTAACCTTTTTTTTTAAACCCCAGTTAAAAAATTCTACAGGAACAAGTAATGACTCATCGTCTTATAATAATACGCATGCATTTAAGGCATGGCCAGAATGACTTTCTGAACTTGCATTTCATTTACCAAGCTGTTCATTTTTCTTAAAGGATTCTGGGAAGTGCAAAGCAGGATGGTTTGAAATTATAAAACTTGTTTTCCTATGTAGTTCCAAAGAGAGTTGTTGGATTTAGGCTTTGTTTATTTGGTTTTACTTTTGAGGGTCTAAGAAGAAGGCAAATATACAAGCCCCGAACAGAGGAAAACACAGAAAACTAAGAATAAAATAGTCCTATTAATGCAAGCCAAAAAAATTTGATAGAGATCTGCATTACACTTTGTGCCTTGCTGGCTATATCATAGATCATTCAGATCTCAATGCACATATAGGAAATTACATTTGTTGCCCAATAACTGTGGATTAAATGTGTGAGACCCTACCCCTGAAATCAAACTGTGATCTCATGACACAACATAGATACTTTCATGTCCATTTTAATCATAAGGAAGTTGAGACTTCATGGCGAAAGATTAAAACCCTGAAAGTCACCCCGTTCTCTACATCCCAAGCCAATGCCTGGTAGCCACAAAGCAATGTAGACTCCATGAAGAGACACACGACTCTGCTTTTATTATGTTTCATGTCCTGTAAGTGTGAGCAATGCTCTGTGCTTGTTTCCCATAAGTACATCCTTATTGATAATGTCAATAAAGTGCATTTCATCATCTACTTGGAAAGGATCCGGCCCTGTCCCGGCAGTATTTTGCCTTCTAAATGGTGCAGAACAATGCACCACAGTGTCCATGGGCTTCTCATTTGTCACTGGGACCTTTCCTATTTGGATCGCACTTCCTTCTTCCCAGACTTCAGCAAACAAAATATCTTGGTCCAAACAATTGTTTCTGTAATGGAAGCAGTTGCACTGGTAAGCACCTTCTACCCACATTCCTGTGTTTTCTTTTTCAGTGCTTAATTTTAGGTTGACTCAGAATGTCAAAAACCATTTCAATGTTAGTTGGAGCTAGAGGGAGATAGGCATCAAAAATGTTAATGTTAGTAGACTTTTAGCAACTCAGGGAGGGTCTAGTCTGCAAGGACTTATTTCCACTTCCTAGATGAAGGACAGTTTATATTACTTGTCCAGATTTTATCTTATTTTTCTTTAAAGTCTATGTTAAAGTTGAATGCCACAAAGGTCTTGAGTACACCTACCCTAGTTAGGGTTTCTGTTGCTGTGAAGAGACACCATGACCAAAGCAACTCTTATAAATGGCAACATTTAACTAGGGCTGGCTTACAGGTTCAGAGGTTCTATTCAATATCATCATAGTAGGAAGCATGGCAGCATCCAGGCACTCGTGGCACTGGAGGAGCTGAGAGTTTTACATCTTGTTCCAAAGTCAAACAGAAGACTGGCTCCCATGTAGCTAAAAGGAGAATTTCAAAGCCCACCCCCACAATGACACACTTCCTCCAACAAGGCCACGCCTACTCAAACAAGGCCACACTTCCTAATAGTGCCACTTCCTGGGCCAAGTATACTCAAACCACCACAATACCCATCAATATTATGACTCTCCTATTCAACACTAGAAGGGCTTTCACCTTACCTGCCATTCATCTGAGCAAGGAGAAAACCAGATTTGGAGTTTTCTGCCAAAATGTGATTATAATAATGTATTATTTTCTAGACGTAGTGTGGACAAGATCTTTTATACATAAATGTACAACAGTGAAAGTTGTAAGAACAATGCATGCCCTATAGGCTTCTAAATGAGAAACAACACCTCATCAAGTCCTATTCCTGAATGACAAACAAAGCTATGGAAATGATAGAGAAGAAAAGAATAACCATATGCATGTATGTGGGCTGCAGCTCTAACAGAAAATTCTAAATGAGATTTCTCACCAGTGGCCCATACCTGACTTTGTAGTCACAGAGCCTTTGTATGACTATCTCCAACTAGATATGTGGCTGCCACATCCACAGACTGTAATGGTTGACAAAGATTGAGTCTCATTCATCTTTGCCATATTTCCTGGACCCAGCCATTCCACTTGCAGGGCCACCTCCTTTCTTATTTCCATAAGTCTGTGTACTGTCCTTTTAAAGCAAGGACAGCCACCTCTTAGTCTCAACCTCCAGACTGACATACGGGCTAAGTATTAGCTGTACACGGGCAACTTGAAGAGACACACCGAATGCCTGAGTGTGAGCAGATAGTTCTAGGCTTGGCTTTAAAGACTGCAAGATGAGCTTCTTTGCAATACAGCTTTGCAGATCCTACCTCTGCAGGCTCTTTTGTTGTACGTTTGGGGGAACACCTCAGTTGAGTTTGCTGAAGAGGCTCATACTTCCAAAAACACCCCAGCAACTGCCAAGCAATTAAAAGAATGAATGGATCACGATAGGTTGAATAATGTCATTAGTTAAACAGTGTTTCCCAAATTCACATTATTATGACAATCACTGACACTCATGTCAAGAATGCAAGTTTCTAGGCCTCCTTAAGATCTCATACTAGCTGCCACCAGAAGAAACCTCTGGGAATCTCACTACTCCGCTGGCTCTCTGGACGAGGCTACTGATGGGATTTTGGGGGAAAACCACCACAAACACGGGTGGTTTCTGTAGTTCTCATAATATTCACTTTCTGATCTTTGAAGCAGAAACTTGGGGATAACATATCAAAGTAAACACCCAGAATCCTGTTGCCTCAAGGAAACTGCTCTTTCGCTTTGCCACCATTTTGGAGAAAACTGGTTTTCTTGGTCATGGCTCAGAAGATACTTCCTGTAAACAGCCTAGCAGTGGGGATGCCAGGCTGGCCTTGAACTCAGAAATCCGCCTGCCTCTGTCTCCTGAGTGCTGGGATTAAAGGCGTGCGCCACCATGCCCAACACCAGTGGCTTTTAATACACTCAGGTGAGTTCTCAGAAGATTTAAAGATAGATACTGTGTGAGCATCAATCAAAGTAGATAAACAGTGTGATTTAAGCAACCGGGAACTTAGTGTCTAAATAGCAGTCCTGGAATATTCTAAATGGTGGCCTTTTAGTTGCTTAAGCTTAATAGGGTTTGGGAATATTGACATAGTTCCAACACTTCCTCCTACTCCTTCCCTCTCATCCTTACACGGAAAGCCTTGAGGTTGGTAACTGTCTTTGAAGTAATGGTCAGTAATTTTGATGGAGTTTGGCCATTATGTCTTTCTCTGTTTAACTTGTTGCATGCACTGTGGCCTGACATCGAATTTCTTAACAGGCCAGAAGCAGTTTTCAAATGTGCAAGCCTTCTGCGCCTGGGGAAAAAGTGTGAACTTTTGCCTTTGTAATAAGATATGCTCCAATTACCAACTTTAGCAATTTAATATAGTTGAATAATAACTAAACGGGACACTTTGTCACTCAGTCATTATTCAAGTTTCTGTTGGGGATGAAATGAGGGGTTGCCTGAGGTCAGCTTACTCCTGGGGGGGGGGGAGAGCTTAAAAACCAACTCTGAGAAATTTCTTCTTTTAAAAAAAAATTATTTTTACAAAAATATTTAAAATTCCAGAAAGTACATCTCAAACCTCAAACTAAATTTTGTAAAATAGGATTATAAAGTGCATTAAAAACTCATTTGATTTTTTTAAAGTGGCAGAGTAGTATTTTGTGTGTTATTTTTGTATTTGGAAAACGTAGTGGTGGTCTAAAGCAACCGTCTAGATATTTGATCTAATGAGTGCTTTGTGGCTAAAGATGATCCAGAGGAGCCAGTTTTCCTACTGGCCAGAGATGTGTACACATTTCCCCTCAGCGTGCTCTGCAGGGAGCCTCATAGAAATAGGCCAGGATCCATGACAAGGTTTATATACTTGGATCTTGCTTTGATGCATACAAGACTTATCCATGGAGAATTACTTATGTGTGACGCTTGGAGAAGCCAAGATGTTTTATTTGTTTGTTCTGCTCTCAGGCTTTGTTGCCTGCTTCTGCTCTTTATTCTTCAGACGTACTGCAGGCCAAGTTTTTCCTAAATCTGGGACTTGAACTCCTTGGGAAATTAAGATGTTTCATCTATGTACTTAGAACATATAGATCATGTGCCCTAGAGCAGTGGTTCCCAACCTTCCTAATGCTATGTGACACTTGAATATCGTTCCTCATCTTACTGTGAACCCCCAACCATAAAATTATTTTGTTGCTACTTTATAACTATAAATTTGATACTACTATGAACTGTAATGCAAATATCTGTGTTTTCTGATGGTCTTTGGTGAGCCCTGTGAAAGTGTGGTCTGACCCAGGGTCTCATCCTACAGATTAAGAACCATTGTCCAAGAGTTTCATGACAGAGAGAACATGGTCATCCAGGAAGGCTGCTCTATCCCTGTAGTGGGAAATGTTGTTGGGAAGAATCTGAACTTGAGTTGCAGGCTAGTGCTGGGCACCTCAGTAAAGCAGAAGGTATCTCTCAGGAAAGACATAGCATCTTTCCAGGATGTCCATGCCCTGATACCCACCATCCCACTCCCTTATTTTATTCCCTATGTGGACATTACTACTAAAAGGATCATAGATGCTGTCTGACCTCATACTTTCAGAGTCTTAAAAGGACATCTACTTCTGGACCAAGAGGGTTCTTGATTGCAAGAGGAGTCACCACAGTTGCAAATTAGCTCTAGAAAGAGTTATGGAAAGTACAGGAGGTCATGAGACATGTATCCCACCTATAGAGGCTTTGCCACTTTTCCACAATTCTAGGTTATGCCATTTTTAGGGTTTTATTTTTAAGCCACAGACTAGGTTAAGAAAACGAACCACAAGACCATATAATCTTTAAGTCTGATATTCTTGGCTTTAAAGCATTTTTTACAATTGCTGATATTCTTTGACAGTGAGTATTCCCTGTAGACAGAGGTGATTTTTTTCCCCTTCTAGAGCAGGCTAATATAAGTGTTTATACATGTTGTTAAGTTCATGGTATAAAATATGTATCCCTTAGATTGTCGTGTCCACCTAATATGTTCCCCAAAAGTCACCTACAAATCTTTTCCCCAACAAAACAGATTGAAGTGCTTAAAGCACCAATTTTAAAAATGATTTAAAGTTGTTTGCTGGCATTGTCCTGGCTCCATTTCTGTTGCTGTGATAGAAATCCATGATCCAAAAAAAAAAAAAAAAAACTTGTGGCCAAAGGTTTGGGGCAGTCACAGTGATAGTATCTAAGAGCAGCTTATTATATCTACAGACAAAACAGAGAAAAGTAAAGCATGCGCATTCATTCACTTGCCTGTTGCTTTTTCTCAGCTCAAATTTCTCCACTCTTACAGTTCCAGGCCTTCCAGCCTAGGGAATGATTATGCTTACATGGACCTGAGTTTTCCCATAGCAGTTACCATAATTAAGACAATCACCCATAGACAACCCTACAGGCCAACCCAATATAGAAAATCCCTCACTGATACATTCTTTCCAGGTGATGAAGGCTGTGCCAACCTAAAAACCTAGCAATCACAGGCATATAATGTATATGGGGCATACAATTGTCTTACTCTCCACCTCAGCCCACTCTTTTATCACTTCTTCCTTCCCTTAATTTTTTTGTTCCTCTAGACAATGTCACTTTCATTCTTATTTAATCTGTCCATATATAATTTTAGGGGACTACAGAAAATCCAGGCACAGCAAAGAGAAGGAAACTTATATTTGTCTTCCTGAAACTTGTTTAATTATCCCCAGTTATATCCATTTTTTTTTCTGCAAATAACATAACTCCATTCTTCTTTATGGCTAAAAAATTCTAATATACATTCTACATATTTAATATATACATGTGTGTGTGTGTGTGTATATGTCTGTGATAGTTTTCTATATTCTGCTGTTCTTGGACATCTATGTCAATTCCATAACATAGCTGTTGAGAATACTTCTAAGGTAAATACTGATGGGCAAGTATCTCTGTGACATTTTGGTGGGTTGAGTAGGAATGACCTTCATAGGCTCATATATTTGAATCCTTGGTCATTAGGGAGTGGTGCTACTTGACAGGGATTAGGAGGTGTGGCCTTGTTGGAGGACATGTATTACTGGAGATGGGCTTTAGGGTTTCCAAAGCTCAAGCCAGGCCCAGTATCTCTCTCCTTCCTGCTGTCTACCGACACAAAAGTAGAACGCTCAGCTCCTCCAGCACCATGCCTACCTGCATGCTGCCATGCTTCCCGCCATGATGGGAATGGACTAAGCCTTTGAAACTATAAAAGTCATCCCCGATTAAATTTTTTCCTTTATAAGAGTTGTCATGGTCATAGTATCTCTTCCCAGCAACAGAACAGTAACTAGAACAGACATGCTGACTTGGTGTCCTTGTGGCAAATAACTAAGAGTGATATAACATAGATGGTTAAACAGTAGGTATATTTCTAGTTTTCTTAAGCAACATCTACACTGATTTCTGTAGAGATCTGACTAGGTTACATTCCCACCAGCAGTGAGCAAGGGCTCCCTCCTGCTGTTTGTTTTTTTCCAAGGTGGGTTTGTGTTTTCTTTATGGCTGAGCACGGGTTTTCCTCTTCCAAAACTCTGGCTATATGTTCCAGGGCAGAGAGCTTTCTCTATGCCCTGGAGAGAAACTCTGAAAGAAATTGCCTCAGAGTTCAGCTCAGAGAACAGCATTGCTACACTAAGCAGTCCAGATCGAAAGAACGTTCAGCATTATTTCAGTAGAACCAATGTCCTCTTTTCCCTGACCTTGGCCACCTGTGAGCTGGAACACCTAATGTGGAAGAATTAGTAGATGGACTGTCCCATGGCAGAACTGCCCGGGGAGAGTCTAAAATATACAGGGAACCTCTGCCAGACCACAGCCACCATAGAATGGTCTGAGAACGAGTTTATTACTGTCTGCAACTAGGTCCAATTTAACACTTTCCTTGTCTCCTCATCTTTATTTTGAGGCCAGGTTGAAGGCTATGCTCTGCCTCTAAAATCAGCACCAAACCAAGTTCCTCATTCTAAACCACCCAATCTGGCCATCTTCAGCATTTGGTCCCTATTTTATACACCTCAGTTTTATTATGGTTCAGCCCATCATAGCTGATAATTCAGGATAGACACATGCCTGCTACTGCAACCCAGAGGAAGGCTTATAGGGAAGACCTAACCCTACCTACCATAGGCCCTTCTCCTGGCTCTGGGCCTGCTTCATCAATTGCACAACTGGGCACCATGAGAAACCCATGACTGCCATCGACCTAGACAAAGAAGGAAAATATGAACCATCCGTTTGGCAATACTGTTGGCACCTTCCTCCCTTCACGCTGCCAAGGCCTGACCAGAAAGATCTTGGCCTGCTTACTGCTTGGTGTAGTCAGTCTAGACACAGGGTGGCTCAGGTCATGGTATGTAGAACAGCTGTGGTGAATTCTATACATACAAGTAAAGACAGATAAAGGTTCCTGCTTCCCGTCTCCAGTGGAGACACAAACTAGAGTGAAGTTTAACCTCATGGAATTAACCCCTCATGGACTTAAAACAGAAAAGTTTTATATTTTCTCAGAATAGATATCATATTTTGATTTTCTTTAGAGTTTCATTAACATAAGAAAAATAGATTGCTTACTGTCCACATAAACCATGTACAAGTCTTTTGAATAAGGAAAGCAGACAAATATGCAAATAAATGTTAAGTAAATATAGAAAGATGTGTGTTATGTTTGCAAGGAAACCATGTTCTTGGGCACTATAGAATGTCAGTCCAGTAGCCCAAACAATTTTGAAACTAGGAAACACAGATCACACATACCTACTAATCTCATTTGTTCTCTCCCCCAAATTTAGCTTTCAAGTTAAATGTTATTTCCCTTATTCTGTAAATAAGGAAACTGAGGCTGCCCAAGGGTTGTTCTAGGTCACAATGAGTAAGTGACTGAGTTAAGGATTGGCCAGACTCTGCCAGATACCAAAAGCTCATTACTGTCAGGTTGTCACTAATTTGAGCAACTGTCTTCTCCCTGAAGTGTACACCCAGGGACATTTAACAACATTCCAAGATGAGGTCATCAGGGAGAGCTTGGTCATGTTACCATTGAAGAAGTCCTCTCATCCATTTCCCAGAAATCCAAGTTGAAAGGTGAGTTTTGTAATTGCTTCCCTTTTAGTAGATGATTTATTTTAAGCGCCTCGTCTGGTGATGCAACAAGCAGGGGTGGGCTTGGTTTGCAGAGTTTCTGATCTTCTAGGATGTGCTTTCACTTCAATGCATGTTGAGTCTCCCAGAAAATTCCTCAAGATAGTCAGCCACATATCCATAAATGTATATGTGAGCACACCTATAGGAACACGAGGCACACAGCAGGGCATGAGCTAGGTTTGAAGTGTTTCTGGTCTTCTGGGAACGATTATTCACTTTCATCAGCTTTGATTCTTCAAGGAAGCTCCTGAAGATGGTTAGTCAGATGTTCATAAATGCACCCTTGCTCATGTACATATATACTGGAACTCAAGGTATGTGAGGATCATATGGGCCTGTGAGTGCATGCATATATGGGGCATAAGCACACATGTATGGGGTCAAATAGGAAATGTGTACGCACACATGGTATGCACGTGTGTAGAATTATGTATTTAGGAAGAAGTGACATGGGTACACATGCGTTTAGGAACACATGGGAATATGCACATATGTAAACGGAAGAAATAGGTGTGTGTATATGTGCATACAGGGACAGATAGCGTTCAGTTGTATCCCAGAATGCTATTTGGACAGTAAACAGAGTGGGGACTACTAAGAAGAACGATCCTCCCATCCTGGGGCTGGTGGTTGGAGGTACAGAAATTAATTCACACAGAGTAGATTAAGAAGAGGGCAGGCAGGGTTTACTTAGGGCACAGTCCGAGTTCTGTAACTCATTCACCAGCCAGAAACAAAGAAGTCTATTACCAAGCTGGGGTGTGTAGGCGGTAATGGAAGGATAGAGGGTTTGTTGGGACTTTTCAGCTAATAGACAGGCCACTTTTTCCCCCATGGCAGTTAAAGATACCAGGAATTTCTTAAGAGGAAGGTTGGTGGTAGTTGTATTTTTTTGGGGGGGCTCTACTCAGATAAAAATATTTCATGAGAGGTTGGAATCTGGTCCAGTCCGTGGAGTACCTGCCACATGAGAAATAAAGACAGGAATTTGAATCTGTGATATCCATAGAAAACTTAGACATGCTTATACATGCCTATGACCTTAGCATTGGGGGCATGGAGATAGATGGATTCCCAGGCAATCACTGAGTTCTGGATTCAGTGAGACACCCTGTCTCAGAGATAAGATGGAGAATGATAATGGAAAACCTTCAGTGCTAACCTATGACCTCTGCATGGATATGTGCACCTGCACTCACATATGCACATGCACATGCATACATATACACACTAAACACATATCAGATAAAATATCTAATGACATTTCTTTGTACCTCACCTTTAGCTCAAATATTTTTTATTTTAAAAGTATATTTATATCAAGTCTCAGTAGATTCTCTCATTTTGCCTGTTTGAAATTATTTTAGAAGTTTTTTCAAAATGGAGGGCCAAAGGGGGAGGGGAGGGGGATCAAAAAGAGGAGGAGGAGGCATCAGTGGGTGTGGATCGGCTTATCACTACAAAGAGATTTATGACGTTCTGAGATAAGGCCTCTTCTCCAAAGGGAGAGAAAACAGAGATTACAAGTGTGAGCAGACTGGATCTATTTGGTGAGTACAGAGAGAAGTCAGTGAAGAAAGTTCTAAACTTTGGTATGAAAATGTTTGAGTGAGGAGAAAAAAATGTCCCAGTTGTGATTGTTTGCAGGGTGACACTGTGGAGATGCAGGTGAACTCAGTGTTCTGAGTGCCTCACACTACTGGTCATCTTCTACTGGGCTGGATGGATCATAAGGACAGTGACAAGTTTCTAGGCACTTCCTATATCTCTGCAAAGACTTTCGTTTCTTATTATACATTACATATATTTGGATATTTATATATTTACATAGATTACATTATATTGTGTGAATATATAATTATTGAATATTATATTTGTTATATATTATATATATTTACACGGCAATATCTGTTCTTATTACATGTTTCCCTTCCCTTAGTTCTTTTTTTAAATGCCTGCACACATCTTAAGACGAACAGAGCTTAGCGTATCAGATCACATACTTCTGTTTCTGTCCATACGTCATGGGTAAGAACGATGATTACTTTAGTTTTTCAGAGAATGTAATGGCAGCCTCCGTATGAACACTAATTAAAGACTAGCCTGCCTATAGCTGTATTATTTTGTTGTTGTTGTTGTTGTTGTTGTTAGACTTCCAGCTGCGGTGGTAATGAAAAGATGTCTCTCTTCCAGATTTGAGACCTTGAGTTCCTTTGATAATGGAACCAGGACATGAAACTGTAAGCTAAAATAAATCCTTCCTCTCCCATGTTACTTTTTGTCATGGTTTTAGCACAACAATAGAAACTCTAAGCAAAAAGGAAAGCAGAGACTATCATTGCTCTAGGAAGTAAGAATGACATTTGTGAGAAGTTATCTTAGGCTACCACAAAACTTATGTGCTCAGCCCTGAATACATACATACAAGTGATATTATACAGACCAAGCAGGTTATATTTAGGAAGATACACACTGTGTGTGTGTGTGTGTGTGTGTGTGTGTGTGTGTGTGTGTGTGTCTGAGTTTAACAATAAATCATGAGAAAAGAGGGCATAAATTTGAAAAAGAATGAGGAGGGATATTTGGGAGGGTTTGGGGAAGGAAAGAAGGAAATCGTGTAATTATAATCTCAAAAATAAAATAAAGAAGAAAAACCTGATATGTCCATGACACTAGGCAGACAATGCTTAAATGAGACATCCCAGCACAAGCAAGGCAGCAAGCAGGAACTCATAAAGACCATTACTGACTGGAGTCTATCATCTAGACTTACATGAACACTTCCTGGTATGACACCAGCTGCGAATGGGAAGCTCAAGAAGCCCACATTTATGTTCCACTGGCTGCAAATTCTTCAGCTCCCAGCCTGACAGTTGACCGCTTCTCAGCCAAGAGCCCACAATCTGTACCCCGCCTCCAGCATGTGAAAGAATGGCCACTCTCAGTGGATTTCAGCCGAGCTCTTGAGGGACAAAACCAAAGGGGCAGGGCATATAGGGAAGGGATCCATAATAAGAACACCAAGAAACAAGTACACAAAAAATAGCTATAGTGTGCCCACTAGTTTGAATCTTATAAGAAAGATAGAAGATAGGGTTCCCACCACATTCACTTGGCTGGATCCTGGGCAGACATCCGGGAATCAGTCTGGTAAGATATTTATTATTGTTGGCATAGTCAGAGATGTTGCGATCTCAGCTGTAGTTTCTGGAAGAACAGATTTGTCACCAAATCCCAGAGAGAAAAATGCCCCTTTTTTTTTTTTTTAATTTATTTTTTATTTTTGAGTCTGGTCGTTAGGGGTCCAATAATTATGACAGATAACAAGGATGAGAGATGGGGTTCCTTGGGAACGCATGCAGAAGTACTCAAGGCTGCATACTCCCACTCAGTATCTCGGGTCAGCTTTATGTGCCAAGCACAGCAAAGGGACAGGAGAATGAGATCACTGGTGGCAAGGTGCTGCAGGTTCTACTGGGTTTTCATGCAATTTGCCTCCCTGGCCTCTAGCTGAATTCCAAGATACTCCTGGGAATGGAGTTCGATGGCAGCTGCAGTTCCTAGCATTCTTGTTAGATAAGTAAAGACCAGCTATCAACTCTGTATATTCTTCAAATGACAAAATTTTACTTTCTTTTTTTTTGTGCATTTATTTTTTTTAATTAGATATTTTCTTTATTTAAATTTCAAATGCTACCCTGAACGTTTCCTATACCCTCCTCCCGCCCCTGTTCCCCTACGCCCCCCCCCCCACTCCCACTTCTTGGCCCTGGCCTTCCCCTGTGCTGGGTCATATAAAGTTTGCAAGACCAAGGGACCTCTCCTCCCAATGATGGCTGATTAGGCCATCTTCTGCTACATATGCAGCTAGAGACATGAGCTCAGGGAGTACTGGTTAGTTCATATTGTGGTTGCACCTACAGGGTTGCAGACCCCTTCAGCTCCTTGGGTACTTTCTCTAGCTCCTCCATTGGGGGCCCTGTGTTCCATCCAATAGCTGACTGTGAGCATCCACTTCTGTGTTTGTCAGGCACTGGCATAGCCTCACAAGAGGCTGCTATGTCAGGGTCCCTTCAGCAGAATCTTGCTGGTATGTGCATTAGTATCTGGGTTTGGTGGCTGATGATGGGATGGATCCCCTGGGCTGGAGAGATGGCTCACAACGATAAAATATAAAATTTTACTTTCAAATAATCGTTATTTCTACTCTGAGATTCTACACATACATCCCCATGAAACCAGAGATGTGTAACATCCCAAGAACTTTCATGAAGAAAAACCCAGCAAAGCCCTCCGGGTCTGCCTAAGTTCTCCGATAGTGTCTTAGAGATAGGCCTAAGAGCTTCAGGAAGGGTCTGTGACAGTCCTGGTGATAGAGAAATTGCTGGATCCTATAAGTATACTGCAGGGGTTATCAATAAGGTCCCTGCACAGACTGACATCACCCTGGGCCTTGCTCCAACAGCATGAGCCATCTCGGTGTCACAGTGTTTGAGCCATCTCTCTCTGCCACAGAGAAAGCTGGTGCCAGTTAAATCTCTCAGATCCAAAGCCTGTTACCCGTCTTCTAAACATCGTTGCATAATACTTCGAGTTAAGTAATACCGGGGCTGCTTATTCTTTCCCCAACTTTGTCCTTTACTTATTACAAACAGAAAGAAGTAGTCTGTTTATATCTTTGGATGACAATTTGATCCTGTAACTGCAAGGAACCTTTATTGCCAGTGGATATTTGCAGAAGACAATGTGAGGTTCGAAGTGTCAATTTCAATGGACAATATCTCACCCTCTCTATTTCTTTACAGAGAAATTGTGCTATTTTTCTACAAAGAAAAAAAGTGCCTTCTCTCTACCGAAGGCACCTTTACAACTCTGGGAAATCTGGCATTATTAGTATGGTCAAGAACACCCACAAAAACTCTGTATCCTAAGCCTATCTTTCAAACAATGCATTTACAACATACAGTGCAAAATTAATATTTCATGAGGGGACTATACAAAATTGTCAGAATGAAATGTCTTACAATGGGCATTGTGGGTTTGGGTCTTGTTAGGCAGCATGGATAACTGTGATCAAGAGCACGAGAAGATAACTAATCAATGAGGAGGGTCCAAAGGCTGTGAGAAGACTTTAGTCCACTCACTAACCCACTGTGTGGATCAAATGCTGGCTTCTGTAATATCATCAAAATAACGCATCTACACTCATTGTTCTGGGTGGAGGAGGCTCTGCACCTTGTAGATGAGCATCAGCATCCCTGGCTTCCACCTTGACCCAGCCATGACAATCAGAGATGTCCCCAGACACTGTCAAATGTCCCCGAGGAGGCAGAATCAGCACCTTGCAGGAAATGAGGAACGCTGCTTTGGCAGTCTGAAAAGAACTTCAGAAAGTTGGGGGAGACCTTGGGGATCTTCTTACAGCTTTGAAGATGAGAACTGGGATGTGTATCTCCCGATGTGCATGCTCTCTTGCAGGCATGTAGGGGTGTGCTTGGGTTGGGTGAGGATCATAAGGATGGGATTTTGTAGGGTTGCTGGAGACAGTGAAGTAATGATTTTGAGATGAAGGGGCTAGAAAATGCTCAAATTGATAGAAAAATTTCCCATGATGCCTTCAGTTGAGAAATCAATGGATCTTTGTGGAAGTGTCTAGAATGACCACAAAACAACCCTTACTTTACTGAGCAAGTGTTTTCTGGACAAGAAAGTTGTTCTAATGAAAATGCTTGAAGAATAAAGTCACGTGCTTATGAGGATAGTAACATTTTAGATCTCAGAGGCTTTTTAAGGTTCCTTGATTTTATTCTTTTGGGCACATTATTGCTACATTTGGAGAATCCAGTATGAGTAAAAAGAATGAGTTAGGAAACCCCTACTCCAGAGGTCCAACCAGGCTTTACCATACTGGGAACTTGATGAATGATTTGTACAAGCATGCAGTTTTCCCCAAACTCCAGTTTCTCTAGCAACATTTTGAAGTTGATAATGTCTTCCTTTTCAGATCTGCTGCAGTGGGATGAAGCAATGCATCTTTAATATCCTCACGGCACACATGTTACATAAGTATGAATCGGTCGTTCAAAACTAACAGAGCCTGGCACAGCAGTAGGGTACCTGTACTTGGGCCATCAAACCTTTGGAACATGCTACCCCCCATTCTCATTCCTATCAACAGCAAGAAAATGTTGTTGGATTTCTCTGGAAACATAGGTAGGAATGTTTTCTCTGCACCCAGGAAATATTAAGGAGGGAGAGAAGCCGTTGTCTCACAGACTCGTTCTTTCATGTTCCTGAGCATGTTGGTTTATCTCTAAAATGTGTGGGGTGATGTGGGCTGGAGATTTGCAATACCACTGCCACACGGGTAAAAGAATCATAAAAGCACTGTGGCAGGAACTTGGAGAGAATTGAGAACTGAAAACCATGTACTAGAATGTCCATTCAGTCTATTTTCAGACTCTCTTAAGAACAATGCCTTGTCTTAGTGCATGACCTTGAATCTGTTTCACAGTGGGATTATGCTTTCTCTCTCCTAAATCTCAAAACAGACTATCTTCTCTTACTGCATGCATTTTTTTCAATCCCCACCCTATGGGGTAGATGCTATGATAAGAAGTCTAATGCTCAAAGTCTAAATAATTTGCTGAATTAGGCCCAATTTATTCATAAATGGAATCAAGAGTTAAAATTTAACTTGTCTCCTGGGTTACAAAGTTGGTGATTCCCCAACTACAGCATGCTGTCATGAACTCATTTATTCCTCAAAACAACAACAAACAGAAAAGTGAAAAACTAAAACATCAGACATACAAAACTATGGTTCATACAGACAGGGTCCACATGCAGCATTTCTGATACATGGGCAAGACATATGTTATCATATGTGGTGTTTTAAATGAGAAATGTCCCCAGAATCTCATATATTTGACTATTTAGTTTCTGGTTAGTGGTGCTGCTTGAGGAAGTTGTGGAGTCCACCTGGAGGAAATACGTCAGTGGGGGTGGGCTTACAGACGTCATAACTCAGACTCACTTCCCACGCTCGCTAGTTCTCTCTCTCTCTCCTCTCTCTCCTCTCTCTCCTCTCTCTCCTCTCTCTC
>NC_034600.1:32279771-32338028 GCF_900095145.1 Mus pahari | reverse complement strand
CTCTCTCTCTCTCTCTCTCTCTCTCTCTCTCTCTCTCTCTCTCTTTCTCTCTCGTTCATGTTTGCTGTTGAAGGTGTGATCTCTCAGTTCCCGCTCCTGCCACCCACTGCTATGCTATCCCTGCCATTACAGACTCGCCCCTTTGATCCATGAGCCAAAATAAACTCTCTCTCCCATAAGCCATTGTGGGTCATGTGCTTTATCACGGCCACAGAAATGAACTCATGCATCTAAGGTGTTTCTCTAACCTGACCGTAAGGTGACACATCATCAGGCAGCCTTTCTGGAAACCACACTGCCAGTCCAGTTTGCCTAATTTCTAACAAAATAAATGAACCCGCCCCACCGAACGGTTCACAATGGACTGCTTTTGATGGGACTGGGAGAAAGAGAAACAAGGTGTATCCTTTCTACTAACGCAGTTTCAGAGCTGTGCAAATGTATTTGGTAATGTTTAGATAGCAAGGGTTATTGGGAAAACGGTAAAGGCTCAGCAAATTTTGCTGCAAAGTACTACAGAAGGGAGGGAGTCGGTAATGAAATGCCTCTTACAGAAGTGTTTCAAACAGTGGGCTCTCTGGGGTCATCTTATGGTGCCAATGCTGCGGGCTACAGGGCCTGTGATTCATAAATGGTCAACTAGATGGAAATGGGTTTGTGGCCTCTGGGTTTTGGGTTTCTCTTTCTTTGCTTTTTAAAATCCACAAAGCAGGCTGACTTTTTCTTAGCTCTGTAAGGTACTTGCTTTGTGACTGAGCAAGCCCCCCTCCCCCGACCCCCAATCCCCCTGGGCCCCAGTTTCTACCTCCTGAGGAGAAAGAGTTAGCTAGGTGATCCTTCAGGTCCCTTCCCTCCCTTGATTTAAACAGATTCACAAAGGTTAACAACTGACTAGTGCCCTCTACAGGGGACTCTTTCAGCAGTGTGGGAACCCAGGAAAAATGCTAGCAAATACATATATATATATATTCGCTATATATAGATGTTTGTACAGTGTCTATAGCTGTATATGTGTTCTAACCATATACAATATATAATTAATTAATGAAACATAGTTGTGAATTAAGTCTTAGATTTCTTCCAGACTTCATTGTTCACATAAGGAAGGCAGGGACCACCTTGGATACAAGCTTCACTTAGTCCTGTGAGAAAAAGTTTTCCAGGACGTGAATACAAGCCCCTTGATATGCAGTTCAGGAGTTGTCTGATAATAACCTTTGCCTGGCTTTTTCAGTTGTCATCAAAATACCCTTTCCTCCCCTTCTCAGACAACTGGAACGCAGCATTTTCTAAGTTTTCTGTACACTTCCTACTCTTAAGAGTTGATGAACTGTGGATTTTTCCATCAGAGTGGGAAATGGCAGTTTCAGCGTTGCCTGTAATTGTGTGAGTCCCTTACTATAAGGGTGGCTTCTCTGAGAGCAACCAGGAGGCCCTTTCACGACATTGCCAGGAGAAAATGTAGGCACGCTCAGTAATTGATTGATTTCCTCTTCACTTTAAGCAGGGCTGAAATGTTTAATCCTTCATGCTGAGACCCGCCCAGAAGTTAGGACATGCTATTCATTCCTAAGGTGTAGGACGTAGAAAAAAAAAAAAATGTCCTGGAAGGCTTTCAGAGTAAATCTGGGTCTGTGTAAACCTTCTTTAACATTTGCAAAACTAATTACTATTTTAAGTTTTATTACTACAAAAGTCATGTGTACTTTGTGGAAAGTTATAAATTCAGATAAAGAAAGTTTTAAAAGTGCTAACCCCACATTCTTATCCCTTACAGATTACCACTTAACACCTGTATACACTACATGTTTCTATCAAAATGAGATCGTGTTGTACATGCTGTTTGTAAACTGCTTCTTTTAGTATATGAATCTTTCCTTGCCACTACGTTTTTATCTTCTCTAAAACCCAGTCTATGTCCAAATTCGCCCTGCTTGTCTGCAAAATGTCTTTTTACAGTTGGTTTGTTCAAACTAAGTTCAAATGCAGGGCCCTGCATGGCTTTTAGATATCCTGTCCAGTAAAGCACATTAATTTCACAATTTTTCATAAACTTAATAAAAGCACCAGGGGTTGAAGTTTGCTCTGTGTGTGTGTTCAGATTTTATTCTTTACATAAAGCAGATTTTTTAAAAAAACTGCCTAACTTTCTGCTTTATCTTCACCTACAATCACTATGCCTTATTGGTATAACAGATGGTCAAATTTTAAATGTACAGCCTTTAGTCTAAAATGAAATTTGTAAACCTGCTTGAAATCTTGGAAAACATCTATGTTTCTCTTAACCACTGAGCCATCTTCTCTCTCTGTAGCCCACATCTCTGTTTTTCTTTAAGTTTACTCAGACCTAAACATAGCAAAGTCAGTCAAAATTTGTATCAGACATATAGCAAGAGAGTGTGGTCAAGCAAACAGGCCTGGTCTGCCCTCGTGGTGCTTGGGGTCTAGCAGGGAAGGTAGCCAATAAGTTAATTGTTAACACAAAGTACCAAATTAAATGATGACGCAGGCTGGTATTGAGCGGACAGAGGATAGACATTATCTAGGCACAGGGAGAGACTTGGGGAGGCAGGTCTGGTCTGGCGCAAAGGAGGGCTTCTCTAAGGAATGTCTACTGGAAAAGGAAGGCAAAGCCTACTTTTGGCATCAGAAATGGAATTTGCTAACATATTGGAGTTAGTTGTGAGTCGCTCCTCTTATGACCAGAATAGAGAAAACATGGGCAAAATGGAATGTGATGAGCCAGGATTGAGGTCCAGGTTAGCGCATCCAGGGCCCTGGGCCATGGCAATACTGTATTGATTGTATGGGCAAGAAGGAGCAATGAATGACTGCAAGCAGTAGCAAGCATGATCTGATGTTTTTACTAAGGGCACACTTGCTTCTGGATAAAGAACACACCAAGGAGACAGGCATGAAGACAAGGAACCTGACAGAATGCCACCTTAGCGGATCAGTTGAGATTGAGTGTCTTGGCCTTGATTGGCAGACAGAGTAGACCTAAAGTGGATCAACTTAGAGATCCATTTAGCTTTCTAGGAAGTGGAACCAGAAAGATGTGGGGACTGATGTGATTGAGAAGGGGTTGGGGGAAGGAGGAAAGACATGCAATGATGTATCTATTTGGACTGTGTTCTGGAGCTGTGCAAGTAATGACACTCCAGGTTCAAGCTAGCTAAGGACCTACTGAAAATGTCTTGTCTCTTGTACCCAAATGTCCTTGAGTAGATCAGATGCGTCAACCCAGCTCGCCCCAGGAATTCAGATCATGTCTTTAACAATGCCTTCCTTTCCTATTCTTCTGTGTTGGCTTCACCCTTTTCTTGAAGCTCCTCTCTCACGCTGACAAAATAGCTACTGGTAGCTCTGGGTTTGCACCCTTCCTGGACACTTACTCCTCTAGCAGAAGGGGACTTCTCAATATTCTCAGGAAACGCTCTAGAATGGAAACTCGTTAGCTGGTCTCAAGCAATGTGATTATTATGCCTGGAGCTCAAGAGTAGAACCAGTTCCACATCAAGTAAATACACACAGAGTAGAAAAGCAAGTTTACCACTATAATTGTGAATGGATGATAGACAGACAGGAATTACAGCATTTGCTATATGTGGCTCCCGTCATTTTTATAGGCAAAACTGCATGATAGGGAAGGTCATTCCTTTGAGGAAGAAAAGAGTGGTGAGGGAAAGATTGCAGGTTCAGGTTTACACATGCTCTTTGTGGGACCTGTCAGATTTTACTGGGGGATGCTGAGTGAGCCGAGAAGTTTGTGAATCCAAGGCTAAGTAGAAAGTCCTTGGCTATAGAACTTTCTCGGCTGTAACTTTCAAGGTTTGAAAGTTGCCAGTGTGCACGGCCTGGGTGAGATCATCTGAGGAGTATGTCAGATGGGAAGAGGACATGGAATAGCTGGGCCGGGAAAGAGAAGAGAGCTGCAGGAATAAAGGAAGGGCGGGCCAGCAGGTGAGAAAGAAACTTAGTCAGTATCCTGGCAGTGAAGTGGAGACTTCTTGCTGAAGGTGAACATGCGACAGCTAACAGCATGACAGGCCTCTGAGAGATCCAGTCATTTGAAGAAGAATGGCTGAAAGCTGCAGCTTGGTGACTGCTGGTGGCACTGGTCAGAAGACGAGGAAATGTGCTAGACTTAGCAAGGAAGAGCAAGGGGGAAGCAGGGAGGGCTGGCAAGGTCAGAGGCATTGGAATGATGACAAAGGTTAGAGATTTGCTTTGAGGGGGCTCCAAGAAAGAATTTTAATTTAACTTGGTTGTCTCTGATACATACGTGTGAAGTTATAAAGAAAGGTTACCAAAGTTAAAAGATAGAGGCAGATAGGATTTAAAGACCAGAAGGATGGAGAAATCTTAGAATGAAGAACCAACTCCTTCACTACAGCTAGAAGGGGAAAGGAGAAAGACAGATGTGGAAAAGCACGCAGATCTGCTGCCAGATGCGGAAGCCATTGCCGTAGCGTGGTGTCTATCAATTCGCCGAGGCAGGAGGTCGTATCATCTCCTGCAAAGAATTGCAGAATTAGAGAGTGGAGAGATCTCAAACAGGCGCAGGGTCTGTGGCCAGGGAAGGCTGTGTTGTTGTCATCTGACCTGCCGATGATGTCTTGCCACAGGACCCGGCAAGGGGGCTACTGTATCTAAGAAGATGGATAGCTTACACTCCAGATGTGATGAAAGAACGCAGGAGAGAGGAGCTGGTGGTCGAATAAATCCACTGTGACGTCACAGATGGAAACAACAACAACAAAAAAAATGTAATGGAGAAAGTGGCTATTGTTAGCCCAGCAAAGTTGGAATGGGTTCTGATTTTCATAGGGAAGGATTGAAAGGTAAACCACAGGATTGCCATTGATGATGGAGGGAGGGAAGAGAGGAAGGATGAGGAGGTGGACAAGAGAAAGTTCCCAGGCAGTGAGGAAATGGTCATAGAAAGCATAGAGGGATGGCTACAAATGGTACAGCCAGCTTCAATGGAAGGGGAAGCTAGGGCTACCGAATACTGCTGACTGAGTGGCCTTGAGTGGTTCTAAAGGCTCCAAAGCTTTGCGGGGTAGGGGCTCTGAAGGAGTTTCTCTACCTCTTCCCTGATGACCTGGCCTTTTAAAACCTTTCATCGCTATTCATATTTCTCTTCCTTTCCCTTTTTCTATTAGATTCCGTCTGGAAATAAAGTATTTTCCTTTGTATGGCTTCCTTTTTAAATAAATGACACCACTAACCATCAAGCCCCACACTGGACTCGCCCTTCATGCCCACCCCACATATTGCATCCATTGGTAGATCCAGTTCACTCAACCTTTGACCTCCACACATCATTGTCTGTTGCAGACATTGTTAAAAACCTTGAGTTTACCTAGCAACCATCATCTCTTCCTCAAACCTGCTCCCCTCACATCTCACCTTGTCTGCCTCCCATCCATTCTCCCTCTAGTCTATCTCCTGGAGATATATGTCAGATGCCACTGAAAGTAAAACCGCTCTTCTCCCAACCACTCCAGCATACCCTGCCGTCCTTGTTTGGATCCCTGAAACTTAGCAAGCTTCATTCTTTCTTTGGTCCTCTGCCACAGCTGTCTTCTTGACTTGGAATGCTCTTTCTAGCAGGGCTCTTGTTATTCAAATTTCAGAATTAATGCCACCTCCCTAGAAAGTACTTCCCTGACTGCCTGCCCAGCCAAAAGTAGGGTGAACAATACCATCTGTCTTACAGAAACACACATTCCTTACCCTGTCCTTTCTTGTCTACATCTCTTTTCCTTTCCCACCCTTAAAAAAAAGTTCTCTTTAACCCATTTCTTAAGTTAGACGATAGTATATATAGACATCACTTAGAATTCCCTGAGTACCACCATGAATCTAAATTCATAAAGCCAACACCAGCCTCTTCCTTTTCTTTGTCTCTCCCTGCCTCCCTCCTACTTCCCTTTCTTCCCTCTTTCTGTCCCATTCTCCCTTCTTTTTGCTTTGCATAATTAATGTCATGGACCTTCATGACATCATTGCTCTCTTTTTTAAACCAAGTGGCAGTTATGGTCTTTAAAAAAGGAGTACTCAGTTTGAAGTCCAAAGACTTAGGCAATCCAAGTAAAATTCTGTTTTCTCTCTTTTTCTCTCTATTTTTGATTCTCAGTTTTCTTTCATTCAGAGTATCAATAACAACTGAACCCAGGTCACTGTTGAGTGAGATGGTGTGTCAGTTATCTATGAACTTCAACAATATGATATAAAAGACTTGCCCAACACTTAGTGTTAAAATACCCACTCAACATTTCTTTCCTATATAGGTCAACTGAGCTGTTTTGTTGATCTGGACTGGGCTCACTCACATATCACTAATTGGCTGACCACCCATCTTGGGTAGCTGGCCTAGGATGGCCTTCAACTGAGGTGACTAAGCTCGGTTCCATATGACCTTCTGCCTCCCAGCAGGCTAGTCTGGGCTTGTGCTGCTGTTGGTGGCAGCGTTCCAAAAGAGAAATCAGAAACCCATATGTGTGTTTTGAGTTTCTGCTTGCCTCGAGTTTGCTGCCATTCCATAGTCCAAGCAAGTCCACGGCCAAGCTTAATATCAAGGGCCATGACATGTCTAGGACAAAGTTCAACAAACCCATGGCCAGTAGCACACTGAATCCACACAGTGGAATAGAAGCATAACCATGGGGTGTCTCCTCCCCTGAAAAGTTTCCCCAGTGACCCTCCACTAAGCTGAGAAGGCTTTGGTGTACTTCTAAGCTCGGCATGACTGTTTAGTGAATGTCTAGTAGACTCAGGACTTAGTGTTTGAAGACACGGCAGTGAACATAAAAGGGCATTGCTTCAAACCTCTATCTGGGATTCTGGGAAGAATGGCAGGCACATTGAGAGGAAGTGAACCTGGCTGTTGGCATTGTACAACGGTGTAGTCCTCAAGGAATGGCTATAGAGAGTTGTTATGCATCTAAAAGTAGAGCTACCTGCTGTAGCACACGATCTGGGATATGTACCTGACAGAGCGCTAGTCAGCCACACCACAGAGATACTGGCATGGTGAGTGTTTGTGGCTGTATTGGTCACAGCAGCCACAATGCGGACCAAGACTGGATCAACAGATGCGTGGATAAAGAAAACGTAGTGCATCTGTAAACAACCAGATGATGACATTTGGGGGAAAGAGATGAACCTGGAGATCTTTATGTTAAGCAAAGGAAGGAAGGCTCAGAAAAAATAAAAGTGGTATGTGTTTTCTCGAAAGGTCTAGATATATGCAAGGTCTAGATTTATTTATTTATTTATTTATTTATTTATTTATTTATTTATTTTGGTTTTTCGAGACAGGGTTTCTCTGTGTAGCCCTGGCTGTCCTGGAACTCACTCTGTAGACCAGGCTGGCCTTGAACTCAGAAATCCGCCTGCCTCTGCCTCCCAAGTGCTGGGATTAAAGGCATGTGTCACCACACCCAGTGCAAGGTCTAGATTTGTGTGTGTGTGTGTGTGTGTGTGTGTTTTATCTCACACACACATATGGAAGGGGAAAAGGAAGAAAAGGAATGAGAGAGAGAGAGAGAGAGAGAGAGAGAGAGAGAGAGAGAGAGAGAGAGAGAATATGATGTGTGGTATAAAAGCAGAAGGGGAACTATTTGGATGGGGGCAGCACGAATAAGGGAATGGGTGGGGGAAGGTAATGGGTGGAATAATGAAGAACAAAGTATATCTATGAACTTGTCACAGTGAAACCCATTACTTCATATGCTAATTTAAAAAAATAATAATTTTTTTTAAAAAAAGCTACTCACAACACCAGGCACTCTTTGAAGATGGAGACCGAGGCCTTTTAATTTCGAAGTCCCTCTTCCTAGCAGAGTGCTTGGTGCTGTAAGGATCCCTACGTGGACAGAGCTCAGAGCACCACATGATGAAGGGGGAAGCAGAGCTGAGCGTTTTGGTAAGGTACGCATTCCAGTCCACTCTTCTGGTTTTTCAGGAGAAAACACAAGGACTGCTCCTTCCCCCTGGCACTGCCCTTCTAAGATTAGCCCAAGGGAGCCCTCTCAATATGACATCTGCTGCTTATCAGCGATTGTGACCAAGGGTGCTGGAATCCGGGCTCTTCTGTCTCACAGCAGCCAGTCACGGTGGCAAAGTCGGAGAAGACAGAAGGACAGCCACAAGTGCCTCTTGTCTTCTGGGACTTTAAAAGTGGGGATGAGAGGACAAAGGCTCTACTATCCATTCACATTCTCAGTGTGAATGAAAGATAGACTTGGGCCTCAGTTAACAGTGTCACCATTAGCCACTGGAGTTCCTCTGTCATGTAACTGTGTGCTAGAGCCTCTCCTAAATGTTACCAAGGCCTCTTTCCATAGAGAACCCTGGCTACTTGAAGAGACTAGTTGATTTTAAAAGCGCTGATATGTCATTCCGGGTTGTATGAATGCATGAAAATATAATTAGAAAACATTTCAAACATTTAAGGTATTGATGCGGCTCCTCGCGGGTTTTTTTCTTTTTTTATTGTCCTCTTGTATGTTATATCTCGCCACAGTTTCCCCTCCCGCCTCTCCTCCTAGTCCCCCACTCCATTCCCCAGATCTCAGTCCCCTTCAGAAAAGGGCAGGCCTCCTAGGTATATCAACTAAACATGGCATCTCAAGTACAGTACGACTAGGCACACTGCCTCCCATTAAGACTGGGTCAGGCAACCCCGTTGGAGGAAAAGGTCTCCAGAGCAGGGGACGGTAGCAGAGACAGCCCCACTCCCACGGTTAGGAGTCCCACAAGAAGACCAATCCACACAACCATGACCTCGATGCCCAGGACCTAGGTCAGAGCCATACCGGTTCTCTGATGGTTGTTTCCATCTCTGTGAGCCCCTGTGAAACTTAGTTGATTCTGTGGGCTGATTTCTTGTGATTCCCAGCACCATCTGGCTCCTCCAATCCTCCTCCCTCCCACCCCTCCACTTCCACAGGATAGCTCAGCCGGTAGAGTGAATGACTGTTGTGGGTCTTAACTACTTGGACACAGAGCCCCCTGTCCATTACACGAGGGGGAACTGTCACAGCATGATTCTTGGTAGTCCCCTGTCTTCACATGGGCATTCTCACAACAGGACACCTGGTAACTGGCCAAACCCACCTCATACTCCAACAGAGCAAATCAGATTCTATTTTTCTTTTCGTTCCTGCCAGGGTAATTTGCCCACGTGACCAAGCCCAGGCAGTAACAGGGTCCCAGTGCCCACAGGTTTGGCAGGAGACAGAGCTGCCTGAAACGTATTGGCTGGTTCCATTGCCCCAGATCTGGATGCTGAATACCTAATTCAAAGCACATTTAGAGAGAGGGCCATTGGAGAGAAAGTCAAGTTAGAATGAGCCCTGATCCAGCCACAGTTTGGAGACTTGCGTAGAGGGGAGACAGTGTGAACAGACATAAGAGAACACCAAACTCACCCAGGGGCAATTATCTACATGCCAAAGAGAGAGGCCAGGAGGCGAACCCTCCTTTATAACTCCCCAAAGGACTAACTCTGATAAAACCCCGGCCTTTGAGTTTCCAGAACCTTGAGACAATAAATCTCTGTTGTTTAAACGGCCTGCCCACGGCACTTTGTTATAGCAACTCATGCAAACTAATATACTCGCTCCCCCAGAAAATTCCCCTGGTGTAGTTTTGGCTCTTGTCCTGGCCTTCTTGAGTTCCTGGCTTTTCATCTTCTAGGCATTTATGAAGCTGTTAAATCTGTCTTCAAGAAATTTTTTTTTTCAGTAAAATTGATCCAGAGTTTGTTGTTTCCAGCTAAGAAGCCCAGTGAATACAAATACCGTGTTCTGGAAAAGCTTTCTCTCTATAAGGAACTTGGTTGTCTTTCTTGGAAACAGCTTGTGATTGTGAGTTCCCTGTGGAGCACGGCTTTGTTGGATTGGCACATCTGTGCTTCCTTTGTGGTTAGTGGGTTTTTGACTAATCTAACCCTGCTTTTTTTTTTTTTTTTCATGTTTTTGACTTTTTTTTTTTTTTTGAAATGCAGTTTTCTTATATAAATTACCTCAAGATTGGCAGATTGTTTGACTCTCTTCATTGAAACATGTAGAGTCAGATGTCACTCATACCAGCCCACCATGGGTGCACGGTGCTCCCTGCAATGCAGGGATGCTTAGCATACAACAGGGTGTTGCTAGCTGCAGTGCTTAGGAGTGTAGATATGAACTAGACATTCCAGTTTTATTACTGTTTTAAAGTGTGTTTTAAGCCACCTGCCCTGCTGTCTTCGAGTTCAGGCACACTAAGGCTAACTCTTTGTTGGTGTGTTTCCCTACAATCAGCATTCAATCTAGAACGACAGGGTTCTGTTTCTTGTATGTGTTATGACTCTGAGTTAATGTATCCAGGTCTTAAGTGAAGCTTTCTTATCTGACCAGAGTGTTACATTAGCTCCAAAAGCTGGTGAATTGAGATAGATTTTGTTGGTATTTCCATGTTATTCTCTAACTTAAGAGACTAAAACTACAACTAAGAGGCAGGGTTTCTGCCTCAAGTTTGCAGCAATAAGGGAAAGAGGAGAATACAATAGCAGAATATGGTACCAGCCTTTCTCCAACTTCTTCACCCAAAAAGGGCAGTAAAGAATATGCAGGATATAATGCTCATATTTAAAAGACAGTTGGCCTGCAGAGATGGCTCAGCGGTTAAGAGCACTGACTGTTCTTCTGAAGGTTCTGAGTTCAAATCCCAGCAACCACATGGTGGCNCACAACCATCCATAATGATATCTGATGCCCCCTTCTGGTGTGTCTGAAGACAGCTACAATATACTTACATATAATTAGTAAATAAATCTTTTTTAAAAACCTGTTGCATAAATTAATCTTCTTTAATTCTTGCAACAGCCTTCCGATATAGATACCATCTCCTTATTGTGCAAACGTGATCTCACAGTGACAGTTGGCCATGTCGATGCAAAGCACGTTCTTTCTACACTGGAACCGTGGTTTCGGCATCACCCAAGAGGCTCAAGAATAGCAGCCACAGCACCAGCATTTCCTCCACTCAGGGAAACTGGAGACTGAATGGAAAGAACAGGAGGTCATGCTGTTTCCCAGAGAGCCTAGCAGGGCTGAATGGCAGGATCAGCTCTTAGGACCCCCATCCTGTTCTCAGCTCAACCTATAGTACAGATTAGGTCAGCCATCTTCAAGGCTCCTCCCTACTCTACAGTAAGGTGTTGACCTGCCCACTCTGAATAGACAGACAGTACTTGACAGTCTTTTCTGCCTGTAATCTCAGAGTTTGCGATGGGAGAATTTGGTGCATTTTCTATACATCACTGACAGATGTGGGCCTTAGTTTCTCTGAGAGAAAAGAGAGAAGAGTATATAATCTTACACATTATTAGGTCACTTACTTTCCAGAATCCCTGGTAATTTTATCTCTACTGAGTAAGAGATGCGGGCACTGTGGTAGCTGATACCAGGACCAAATCCAGACCCCTTCTTCAGTTGCTGCTCTTTCCAAACCAAGATCCATGAGTCAAAGCCAAAACCACCTTTTTCTCATAACCTAAGTAATTACTATTCTAAATACCACCCTCATATAGAGCCTCTTTATCATGAGATTCCTCCCTCCCCCAAATAGCACTCATGGCTGATTACAACACCATTTTGAAGAAGGCTCAGATATCACCACCCACAGGTACAACCTGCATGACACAGTCATATTCACTCAATGCTATGTTTTAAAACTCATTTTGTAAATCTTTTTTATTTATAAATTACATGCAAAATACAGTTTGATCTAGTACAGGAGGGCAGAGGAACCCAGGAAGTGATGGTTGACCCGCTCTCTTTCATTTCCTCAGCCATAGCCTTCCAATTTGGAAGTACCAAAAATATCATGACATATTCTCTAGGAAATATACCTGACTGAGAATTTGCTCTCACTGTCTAATAAATGGGTAAGAACAAGAAGTTACATTGGGCCTCTCTCTTTCAGGATCACTATAGCAGCCTTCCCAGTAGGAATATTAATTTGGACCACACTCAGGCTGGGAGCCTGAGAGAGCTCTCAGGTTGCTATGAGAGGAAACTGCTTGTGTAAAAGTGTTGTAAGTAACGACCGGGCAGGAATTTTACATGTCCCCCTTTCCCACAGAAAAGAGAATGTGGAGTCAAATGTGCTGCAAACAGTTCAGGTAGTGAGGCACTAACCCAGTATTATCATTGAATCTCTTTTGTATTCTTCTTTTAAAAACAAGGTCTCATGAGATACTACATCCTGAACTCAAACATAAGATAGACAGTGGTAGCAATAATATGGATATTGCTAAAAACAACATCAACAAGAATAATTCATAATATTAACTAGTCAGTTATTGCATCCTAAGGGTCTTTCCCTACTTCCTCACACAATCCTCACAGCAACCATATGAGTTAGATATTATCATCATTTGAAGCAATCTGAGAAAAGTAGGCCACAAAGAAAAAAGCTGTTTTCATTAAGACCACATAGTTGGTAGAGCCAGAATCTGAGCCCTTCTGTGATTGTATTGTTTTATGGTTGTATTGTTTGTATATGCTTCTAAAATACACATGCATTAGCCACTCCACAAAAGGCCTCTGTAAACTCCCTGGGTCTACATCTAGTTACAGCTCTTTGATCTGGGAATGTCTAAGGATGATCTTTCTGGTAACCCTGAAGTTACTTTTCTAGTGGGTTCTTCTATTCAGACCAACTGGTCTATTGACCTGTATAAGATTTCAAATGTGTAAGCATCCCAGCATTACTATACAATGTATTTACCCCCATCTTCATCAAATTAAGTAAATCTGGATTTTTATTTACTTCTGTTGGTAGGTTAGTGCTGATTTCAGTACAGACTCTTCATTTCCATGACACAACCACTCCACATGCTAAAGGTGGAATCTACAATTATCTTAGTAGCCTCTTGCTTGGGTACCAAGGAATTTGGTAGGATCTAATAACTTACCATGTGCCCTTCTAGGTAGAAAAGCTGTGGATTCTGAGTCACAAGTCAAGGGTACCAGCTAACAAAAAAATGCTTCCTTAATGACTGGCTTAGCAAGACATGCCTATTGGACCAATAGTGGAATGAACATCCTTAGAGTAACCAACCTCTTTCTGATTAAAGTGTAAGTCCTATTCCATGAGATGAAGTCTATTCTGGCACAATATGGCAAGACAGGTCATAGACACTAGGGGAGAGTCTTTCACAATTAAACATGTTTATCTGTGTTAAAATTTGTGAAGGGTATCATGCAATTGAGAATTCTTTTATTAGTCAGATCTACCTATGTCATTGTGTTTTGATTTTTGTATATTTCTTTTTTTTCTTTTTTTAAACTTTTATTAAAAATATTTTTTTTTTCATTTCAAATGTTGTCCCCCTTCCAGGTCTCCCCTCTTCAAATCCTCTACCCCATCTCCCCTCCCCTTTGCCTCTAAGAGGGTGTTCCCCCACTCACTCATGCACTCCTGCCTCACTGCTCTAACATCCCCCTACGCTGGGGCACTGAGCCTCCACAGGACCAAGGGCTTCCATCCCGTTGGGCAATCCTCTGCTACATATGTAGCTGGAGCCGTGCATACTCTGTTTGGTGGTTTAGTCCCTGGAAGTTCTAGGGGGGAGGTGGGGTTCAGTTAGTTGATATTGTTATCCTTCCTATGGGGTTGCAACCCCCTTCAGCTCCTTCAGTCCTTCTCCTAACTCTTCCATTGGGGTCTCCAGGCTGTCAGTCAAGTTGACTATATCTGCATCTTTTATTAGTCACATGCTGGTAGAGCCTCTCAGAGAACATCTATATCAGGCTTCTGTCAGAAAGCACTTTTTGGCATCAGCAGGGTTTAGTGTCTACACGTGGGATGGATCCTAGGAGTGGACAGTCTTTGAATGGCCTTTCCTTCAGTCTCTGCTCCATTTTTTTTTTTTTTTTTTTGTCCCTGAGTTTCCTTTAGATAGGAACAATTCTGGGTTAAAAATTTTGAGATGGGTGGGTGGGTGGCCCTATCCCTCAACTGGGGGGTCATGTATATCTACTGGAGATAGTCTTTACAGGTTCTCTCTCCCCTTTGTTGGGTATTTCAGCTAATGTCATCACCGTTGGGTCCTGGGAGCATCTAGCTTCGCTGGCATCTGGGTCTTTCTAGTGGCTCTCCCCATTCTCCATCTCCCACTGCTACATATTACTATTTATTTTCCTGACCCTCTGGACTGAGATTCCTACAGAACACCTAATAGATTGGACTAGAAAAGAAATTCCCCCCATCACATAACAATCAAAACGTCCAATGCACAGAACAAAGAAAGAATATTAAGAGTAGTAATGGGAAAATGTCAAGTAAAATATAAAGGCAGAATATCAGAATTATAGCAGACTTCTCAACAGAGACTGTAAAAGCCAGATCATCTTGGGCAGATGTCATACAGACCCTAAAAGAACACAAATGATAGCTCAGGCTACTATACTCAGCAAAACTCTCAATTACCATGCCAAGATATTCCATGACAAAACCAAATTTCAGCAGTATCTTTCCACTAAACCAGCCCTACAGAGGATAATAGAAGAAAAACGTCAACACAAGGAGGGAAACTACACCCAAGAAAAAGCAAAAAATTAATCTTCTTATAACAAATACAAAAGAAGAGAACCACACAAGCATAATCCAACCTCTAACAACAAAAATAATGGGAAGCAACAATCATTGGTCTTTAATCTCTCTCAACACCAATGAACTCAATCCCCCAATAAAAAGACATAGGCTAGCAGACTGGATATGTAAACAGGATCCAGCATTTGGCAGCATATAGGAAACATACCTCAGTGACAAAGATAGACCCTATCTCAGAGGAAAAGGCTGGAAAAAATTTTCAAGCAAATGGTCCCAAGAAACAAGCTGGAGTAGCCATTCTAATATCTAATAAAATAGACTTTCAACCAAAAGTTATCAAAAAAAAGATGGGGAAGGACACTGCATACTCATCAAAGGAAAAAGCTACCAAGATGAACTCTTAATTCTGAACATCTATGACCCAAATACAAGGGCACCCACATTTGTAAAAAGAAATGTTACTACAGCTCAAAGCACACATTGAACCTCACACACTCATAGCAGGAGACTTCAACTCTTCCCTTTCATCAATGGACAGATCAAGGAAACAGAAACTAAAGAGAGATACAGTGAAACTAACAGAAGTTATGAATCAAATGGATTTAACAGATATCTACAAAACACTTCACCTTAAAACAAAAGAATATACCTTCTTAGTACCTCATGGTACCTTCTCCAAAATTGACCATGTAATATTTCTTATATCAAATAGATGATGATGATATTGATGGTGATGGTGAGACACTGATAATGATGATGGTGATAACGGTGATGATGATTGTGATGGTGGTGGTGGTGGCAGTGACAGCAGTAGCAATAATAACATTGATAATAATTAAAAGGATAAGTAGATAAAAGATAATGACACAAGATTAGCCAAGATGAGCATTGATTTCTGTATATTTCTTATACCAAATAGACAATTTATTTGAAATATATTTCATGAGTCAAAGAAAAGATCTATGATTAATCCAAAATTCTATTATAGCCGTGTTAGATTTCTTTTTTTTTAAACAATTGATTTCAGCCACATAACTACTTTGATTTTTTTTTTTTTATCCTCACTGGCTATGATCTCCCTGAATAGCCCTCCCCATCCCAGCTCCTCCTCCTCCTCCTCCTCCTCCTCCTCTGAGTAAGCTCTAGGCAGAAGAATGTGGGCAAATGAGCTTTTCTCCAAATTGACTTGGGTCTTGGCCACTGTATTGATTTGTCATCTTCTTGGGTACCAATCTCTTCCTTGTCACCGTATCCCAGACCTTGCCAATGGAGGACCCAGAGACACTCCAAGGAGGAGGAGTCTAGATGCATGCTTCTGCAGTGCATTTCTCCTACTCTGCCCCTTCTGCTTCAGGCAGCTTCAATCTTCCAGCATCCGTGACAAAGGGCCCCTTTGTCCACAACTGGACCCTTGCTGGGCCTGAATTTTTAGCATTTTATGCAAGATCTGTTTTAGAGTCAAATCCAAGCCAATGTCTCCCACCCCTCGCCCATGGTGACTTGTCTATATGCTTGAGGACTAACACACACGATATGCTCTATGAGCTTTTCATCCCTTTGCACACAATACCACTCTTCAGCAGAAGTTGGCTTGCTCAGCAAAGGCTCTCTTCTCAAGCTTTGTTGCATGTGACCCAAACACTAATCATTTCCTTTAGTCCTAAATATTTACTTGGTACCTATTGATATGCTAAGCCCGCTGTGCAGAAACATAAATAAGTTCCAATCTGTCAACGAGTTCTACACTCAGTTGGGGAACACAGAAACATGCATGAGCACATATAACAAACACATTCACAACTGGGCCATGTTATGAGTTCCATGGCTTACGTTCCCCCTCAATGATCCCCCCAAACCATTAAAATGTATGCTTCACATTAATGCATTGCCTACACATAAATGTACTAATACTCTGTTTTTAAAACATTTCCTTTGACCTGGAAAAGCGAGTTTTATCCCAACTTTCATGGGCTTCTAGAAGTGTCATGGGCCCCAGGCTGCTCACTAATGGAGAAGTGAGCTTTGTTTTCTTTCTGTATGTGCACCACCTCTTTATTCTGTTAACTCTTTCCTAGGAATGACAACTTCCTACGCCACGGTGATTCTTCATTTCTTTTTATCTATTGAAACTAAGTATATTAGTACTTGGTGGGGTAGTGATGGGGGGATAGGCAGGAAAGTTGTTACAAGCTTAAGGTCAGCCTCGACTACCTTGAGTTATGAGTACCAAGTCAGATAGAACTACATGACAAGACATTGTCCCCAAACCTTAATTAATTAACTAATCATGTTGAAAACACATATATCCATAGAATAGTGATGAAATCACATTTAAATGACTGATTTAATTCATTATGATTAAAGATACAAGTACAGATAGCTGTCATATAGTAATAATGATAATTACATGTATTATTCTAATAAGGTGAGCATCATCTCCATGTATTCACACATTAAAGACAACATTTCTATATACCATATCATTTCTGTCATCTCCATTTTATAGCTGATTATGCTGACCACTAAGAAGCTAAATACCTTGCTTAGGGCCACATAACAAGAAGCATAGTCAAGATTCAGACTCAAAATGTCTGACTCCAGTGCCTTAGACACGACATTAGAAGACATAGGTTATAATGAGTGAGAACCCAGGCTACTCTTAGACTGATGGTGAACTTTTCCTTTTTTTTTTTTTTTTTTTTTTTTTTTTTGCAAAACTATAGCCTGCCAAGAGCCCACAGCTTGCATGTTGAAAAACTACTTAGGGTAAAGGACCTAAGTCACCTTACAGCGGTGTGCTGTCATGGGAACTTGTTAGTAGAAGTGTTGCCATTCCAGAAGCCTGTTGTTTCATGGAGCTTCCTCCACTGACTGTACAGGGACCAATAGTAGAAGGTTGGCTTTTCTACTCCAGTCTTTTGTATCCCTGAAATGGCTTAAAAGATGTGGGCTTCCCTAGAATTGCATAGTCCATAGACTTGAGAGTTGGAATTATAGCCACTGTTTTACCTGGGTTGTATCCTCACCAACAATATAGATTCATAGATAAGGAACTTAGGTATAAAACATGATGCTAAGTTCTAAGTCCGCAATGGCAGAACAATCCTTAGCTACTGAACAGAAATGGATGATGCAATCACTAAATTGAAGACAACTTCTATTTGCAAGAAGTTATAACAACCAGTATAATGATCTCCCCCTACTCCCAAGTAATGGCCAGGCTACTTGTCCCTAATCTCCAAAGTGCTTTGATGAGAAAAATCTGCTCTTGAAATGATGCCATTAGCTACAGAGCTGACCATGGATGATAGACAAGGAAGAGCATACACAAGAATGCCATGAGGGAAGAACACACATCCTGACTCATTCTGTCCCATTCTTGTCCAAAACAATTCCCTCAACAAGAACCTTAGTGCTGAATGGAGCGCCATAATAGAAAAGTGGTGGCTTTACCCAAGGGACAAATCTTAAGAAAATTTTCTTTTATCGTCTTAGAGCCAATCACTGTGCTATGATTAAATGATATCATGTATAAAGTAGAGGCTAATATACAAAACCTGAGCCAAAAGTGTCCCTTAGATGAAAGAATTCATGTAAAGAAAAATAAGCTGAGGTAACAGATTACGCAGCTCTTTCATGAAACTTTGTCTCCTTCCTTTCTGTCTCTTAATATTTTTAACTGAAAACATAATTACATCATTTTCACTCTCCCAACTCCTCTGATGGCCTTTCCTTTGATCCCTCTCTGGTTCACAGCCTCTTTTTAATTGTTTTACACACACACACACACACACACACACACACACACACGTTTATACATATATTTAAATACAACCTGCTACATCTGCTCACTGTTGCCCACATATACATGATTCCAAGATTGACCATTTGGTATTGAATAACCAATTAGGGGTTCCTCCCTGGAGAAGACTAATCTCTAGCTCTCAGAATTCCTTAGTCACTTGTAGCTCTTTGTATAATGGAGCCTCAGGAGATCCCCCTGCCACATTAGCACATCTGTTTCTGTTGTCCTTCTTTAGATTGGTGTTCAGGTGGCAGGCCACAGCCCCAAACCCCATGCTTTTCATTTGTAATTTAAAGTCCATGGGGGTTCTAGTGCTGAGTCACAGGACTCTGAATAAAGACAAGAGGGATCACTCAATGAGATATTCTGAGAGGGGATTCCAAGCAGAGGCAGGCTCTTCCACCAGGGAGCATGGAGAGGTGACAGATGGCAGATTTTTGCCTTTCAACACATACCCGTAACCTCATGCACACTGTCTGGGTTTATTTTCAACCCCATACACAAGGGCTTATTGTTTATAGTAAGCTGTCCTCCGCACTCATTTCCAGGAAAAGCTTTTCTGTGTGTGTGTGTGTGTGTGTGTGTGTGTGTGTGTGTGTGTGTGCGCGCGCGTGTGTGTGCACGTATGTGTGTGTCACCTCCAATCACTTTCCAGGTTGCATAGTAACCATGAGGACACCAGGACCCAGGGCCAAGTATCCAGAACTAGCAGTTGGTTGCTGGGGAAGGGTGCATGACATTTTCCTGTGTGTTTTTCTATTTATTGTATTTCCTAGTGTAGTCTCAGAGGCATCTTAATGTATGACTTAGAATTTGCAGCCTGTCTTCTGTTTTCTCACCTGGAATGAAAACACACCTTTTGCCAAGTCATTTCTACTTGTTGGGGAAAAAAAAAGAGGGAAGAAAAAAAATGTTGTCTGGCAGGTCAGGTTTCTGTCTCAAGGTGGGAAAACTCTATAATTTCTATGTAAAAGTAAACCTCTCTCTGAGCCTATGGGCTGCGAAACACTCAGGGGCTGATTCTAATTTTACCCCCAGTCCCGTGCTCATTTTCTCAAGTGACTCTTGCCTTTCTTCTCTATATTTTTAAACCTAGAGAATCAAGCTCTCTGGTCTCACATGAGACCATGGGGTTACAGTCGGCTCTTCCAGGAGATTCAGAGACTGTGACGACATGTATTTGAACATAAACTTTAGCCATACAGCTCTAACCTGAAAGATGAAGAAGCAAAGAAAAGATCTTAGGTTCATGAACTTCAATTAACTCTAAGGGAAAACTGGATGGGAGTTGGAGCTTGGTCTCAAAATAGCCTGAACAATTTTAGTTTCCCGACAGCATTCGGTGGCAAGCCTGCTAGAGAACACCATCTTGAACGCTCTCATTTGCGTGCCGCACATAGCACGTCCTCTCGGCACAACCAGAGCTTCCTAAACATCAGTCACCAGACTGCACCTGGCATGGAGCACAGTGCCCAGGAGGGAGAGCGTCAGTTGGTCTTATACCTCATGGTTTCCGTATTTCTGTCTTTTTAAGGAGCCAGAGGTGTATTGGAGTAAAGCGGTTAGGGTCATAGGTTTTGGAGTTAGGACTCTGTTCTTAGGTCAGCTCTGCCATGTGCTGGATACATGATCAGGGCAAGTTCCATAACTCCTCTGTATGGTAGCCCTCTAAGAGGCAAAGTATAACAGGACTGAGCATAGAACCTGCACACTGGGGTAAGGGGGGCTCAGGACCCTCCCCCTTCCTGCCTTTCCTTTCATTTAGTATAAACAAAGATGACACACATGACATGTCAGCACGTATGGAGTTCTCATAGAGTTGTCAGTTTGTCTTCATCACCAGGGTCCTGATGATGCAGATCTTAAAATATCATTGGTTACCATTATTATTTATAAAGTGGTGCTTGAATGGTTCTTTGATGGGGGACAATCCTGGTATGAGGGACCTCTGAGAAAGACTCAGCAAGCATAAAGCAAGTGTTTCCCTTGCCATGGCCTCTGTGGAAGAGACTTAACAGGAAACAGGATAACCCCTGGCTTGTTAAGATCTTGGTACCTGGCTGCTATCGGCAACACCAAAGGACAGTGTTGTCTTGCAAGCACACGTTTGTAGTGGGATTCAGAGGAGTTGAAGAACAAAGAAATTCAGACTCCTTACATTATTATTATTGGGGTATCTCTGAAATATTCAAATACTTTTGGCCTTATTACTTTAACAGAATAAGGCACTGAAGTGGGAGCCCAGGAAGAAAACCATCAGGTATTGAGTGGTTCAAATTCAACAGGAGGGTCAAGGTTGTCTGAGGGAAGCTGTCTGACCCTGATGCTTCCCTTGCCTCAGTCATCCTCACACCTGGCCTTGCCTGGTGGAAACGACTTAATATATAGGAAAGAAAACTTGTCTTGCCATGGCCCTGCTGCTAAGGCACAGAGCCTCCATGCTGGGAGGAACAGGATACTCTGGGGAGAAGCAGCTGGCCTTCCAGCCATCTCTGGCTCAAGTACATGTGGCCAGGGCAGTCTCTCTGCTTGTATCACATTGACAGAATTTCTGATTCTATGAGAGACATAGCAAGAACAGTCATCTCCTCCATGAGTGAATTGTGCTACCCAGTGTGGGCTAAGATGTTCAGACTTTTCATAAAAAACAGTCATGAACCAAGGTACAAACCTCTCAGTAAGAACAAAGGAATGCAATTATTATAAATTGGGCATTCAAAGCCATGTGACATTCATTCTACCTTCCAAACCAACAAAGTAGGGCACATTGGTTATGCCCACATGCATCTGAGTTGGCTCATAACAGCTGTTTCTGAGTCCATCTGTAAATCCTGAAAGAACTTGTGAAAACTGAAATAGCCAGTCACTCCTATTGGATGGCACCAATTACCTGCCTGTCTTCCAGACACCAAGTGAGGGAATATTCTGAAGTAGGAGTTAGAGCTACAAGTCGTTGAGCTTATCTTTCAACCTAAACAATAATTTTTAATTTTGACACCTGTCTCCATGTCTTCCATGTTAGACCTTCGCCCAGTTTCAAATAATTATTAACACCTGGATTTAGTTTCAGACTCCTGTTCTTGGAAGGTATAGGTGAAGTTACAACTGGTTCTACATCTCAGCATTCATAAAGGACAGGTTTCATTGCTGTTAACAGACACCATGACCATGACAACTCTTAGAAATGGGAACATTTAACTGGAGTTGGCTTACAGGTTCAGAGGTTCTGTCCATTGTCATCACAGTGGGAAGTGTGGCAGCCTGTAAGCAGACATGATGCTTGCGGAGCTGAGAGTTGTAGACATCTTGATCCAAAGTCAGCCAGGAGGAGGATCTCTTCAGAATTGGGAGGAGCCTGAGCACTAGGAGACCTCAAAGCCTGCCTACACAGTGACATACTTCCTCCAACAAGGCCACACCTCCTAATAGTGCCACTTCCCATGAGCCAAGCACCACAGATGGCTTATGAGACACGTGGTGGATACTCTTGTGATGGTATTAGGAACAAACAGTGAACTCTTCCTTGAGGCTCTGTTTAATACAGACTCAAAGGTAGCATCTAGATTGGTTGTACTTTATATTTGCTATATTTGGTTCAGTTTTAAGTCAAGAGTTTGAAGGGGGGGGTCTTTCCTTTTATATAGAGATGTTGATATGAACAGAACTGGCAGTTTTGCCATAGAACCCACATCACATCTTTTCACTTGCCGATCTCAAAGCAATTCCCAGCATCTGCCCTGACTTTCACTGCATTGTTACTCGGTAGGGAAGGTCCTCGAATGTGTCCTAGTTATAAGCATGAGTGTCCAGTGTCAGCTTTGTGAGTGACACATGGTCAGCTGTTGAACCTGAATCCAAGTTTCTCTTCTTCCCTCTCGTCCTCCCCAGCAGGCCTCAGCTCTCATTCATGGAGTCATCAGACAGATGCAGTGAGAGCAATAGAAGCTTTCATGGAAATTGGTCACAGGAATTGCTTCTGAGGATTTGGTCTCGGAATGAGACTTCAGTGTTAAAAGATGCCATCCCTCTGTGAGTCTGAGGAGCCACCTCATGATTAAGGCTGGAGCCCACTGTATGGAATGGGCCTATTGGAAAGAAGTTCACAATGTGATCACAGAGCCTTTCAGATAGCACACATCCACTTAAGGGAGAAGGCTCACTTCTCATGCAGAGTGTGCATTCCCTCATCACATCTTTCAGCAGGTGTTATGGCTGATGCATAGATTTTTTAGCAATTCTTCAAGTTAATCCTTTTGCTTTCCTGAAAAAAAAAAAAAAGTACTAAAGTTGTCCAGTTGAGTGGCAGGTTCATCACCAAGATCATGGTTTTGTTGTTCTAAATGCTCTTTTTAGCATCCTACATCAATCCCAGTAAGACAAGATGCTGCCATGGAGTTGGTTCTAGTAGTGGAGGAGAAATAAGACTGTAGCTTAACAGTGAAGATTCCAAGATGATCGTGCCACAGAGGGAATGAGGATATTTATCATATGCCAAGCTCATACCATATACAAAAGCTGTCCATATGCTTCTCAACCCTCAGATCAAATTTGTAAGGGGAGACAGCTTCATTCCATGTTATTGATGAAGATAGCAAGATGCAGAGCTCCTCAGGTCTTTCCTAGCACTGGAATAAATACAGCTCATCTATAAGCCATCTACTCTGAAGACCTAGAGATGGTAGACTGCCTGTCACAGCTTTGAAAAGGTGAGACCGGCTTTGGTGCATTGCTCCTGATTCGGCATGAGCAGCCTTCACCAACCAGATGGAGGAACTACAGATGGCCGCTCCACGATTACATCACCACCCAGGGAAAGTTGGAAGCAGTCACACACCCACTACTCTGCAGTCTCAAATGTAAATTGCCTAGAAAATTGAGCCTTGAGAAGAGAGAGAGAGGAAAAAAAAAACAAAACCCTTATACATTGAACCTTTAGTAGCTCCACTGATAGGTGGTTTCTGCTGCATCGGGAGTAAAGTACATAAAAAGGGGAGTTTCTGAGGATGGGGAGAACCTGGTATCCCTTTTGTGAGTTCGGTATTTCTGTCAAGGACTAGATCAGGCATCAAAAAAAAGGGCCAGAAGATGAGGAATTTGACAATACACCAAGGCAGCATCAGAATTGGGTGAGAACAGGTGGATACAATACATGCGGTAAGTTCCAAAAAGATTGGCCTGAACCAGGCTATTCAGAACGTAGCTTGGCAGACAACAGGGAGAAGCATCCAAGGAAAGACCTCTAAGTGGGAGACCAAAAATCTCATGCTTGTTTTCTTACCTGACACTGAATTCAACACACAGTAGGGCAGCTGGAAGTGATAAGGAGTATATTCTACACTTGTAGAAATCTAGACACCTAACCACGGTAGACTCCTGTCCCCTGGGCATGCAACCTGAAGTCACTTTGAATGCATCTGGATAGGACTCTGTCATGATAGTCCCTTTCTAAACACGGATCCTGAGTCAGAAAAGCAAAGACAAACCTTTCCAGAATTGGGAATTTTACCAGGCTTTTTCTAGTCAACCAAATTCAAGTAAATACTGAATTTGCATCATATACAAGTAAATACTGAATTTGCATCTTATACATGCATACAAACTTGGGATTGAAAAGGCAGAGAAATTAGGTCAGTAACTGGCAAGGAGCAGGAGATGTTCCTTGAGCCACCTCCATTAGACTTATAGGAATGGGAAACTCCAACCTTGCAGCCCTGAACTTTCTGAACTCTTAGTAGTGGAAAGAGTGAAAACTGCAATGATTTTAGCACTTTCTCATCCAGGGCAAAGGTGAATGCACTCATGAGGAAGACCTGAGTAACCCCTAACATCTGGTCTAGACTGAAACGATGAATACCCTGCCATATAACATGAAGTGGGAATAAGTTAATGGTTTGTATTTTAATGAATAAGTAGATAGATAGATAGATAGATAGATAGATAGACAGACAGACAGACAGGTAGAGATATATGATATATACTCTTATTTATTGTCATGGACATCTCCAAACACAGACTTCTCATGAGACCAGAGGACTCACATAGCAAAATGAGAACTGTTCCAACAGTAAAACATCTGGAGTCAGGAAACTTACTATGAGGACTGCCTATGGACTCCCAAGTGTGTGTTTGGGGGATTTCCATCCTGGTGACAGCTGAAATGACCAAAATAAGCCACGTCTGCCGAGAACCATCTGCCGAGAAACTCACAGAACTGCAAAGATATACTACAAACTCATTGGAGAATGGCGAGTTTCTTCTATTGCCTAATAGTACCAAATTAAACAAATGGTTTGATGGCTGCTATAAACTTGCTCTCCTCCAAACTACTGGTAACTTTTGTGATCACGATCTAAGAGCATCCTGGGATGACAAGGAAGACCAATTGACACAAGCGCTGTCAGCAAAAGAACAATTTCATTTCACAGGCTGACACCTTTAGCTTGGCGACTTTCTCAGTACCTGTGCTACGCATCTCTTCTGCCCTACACATGGCCGGTGTGAATTAGTGTCCTGAAGAACCGCACGTTCTTTGAAGTCTATTTGGAGATGTTACTCTGCCCTCGGCATCCGTGTAGCTATAAACAACAGGGAGGTGTTGATTGGTGAATGTATTTTTAGTCAGATGACTTCAGCCCCAAACAAGGAGTGCTTCAGGCAGTAGGTTTCTATGTAGGACTGTTCCTGGAGCTGATGGCTGGCCCAGTGTGGTGTATCTACAGTGTGTGTGTGTGTGTGTGTGTGTGTGTGTTTTGGCCTTAGATGACCTATAAGAATGTATCTATCATGATCCCAAGTAGAAGGTTTGAGAAAAGTCTAAGAGGTGAGCTGAGGAATCCATTTTATGATCATTCAGTATCTGCGTGTCCATGCTTGGCCTTCTAGCTTAGCACAATGTCCTTCAGCTTCATCCAGGTTGTCACTAACAATATTAGGTATATTAAATTCTACGTGTATATTATGTGTACCACATACAATATCATGTTGTATATTGAATAGCATTCTATTGTATATTACATGGACCACATTTTCTTTAAAAATGTGTTTATTTGGGTCCACTTTTGATTTTCTATTTTATTATTATTATTTTTTTACATTATTTGTATGCATGATTATACTGTTAAACATCTATGGGAGTTAGAGGACAATCCAAAAGTCAATTCGGTTCTTCTACTATGTGGGTTCTAGGGATAAAACTCAGGACTTTAGACTTGGTAGCAAGTTTTTTAGCTGCTAAAGCCATATTACTGGCCCTAATTCCCTATCTTGGGTATTGTGAGCAGTACTAAAATTAATAAGCAAATGCAGACAATTCTTTGATTTTATTTCATATATATGTGTAAACTATATGTATATAGTATATATAGATAACTATCATGTAATTGGGCACTCTGGTATACATACATTTTAATTTTTGAGGAGCCTTCATCATGTTACTACTTATGACGTCACTGAGTTACATGTCAATCAACAGTGTGTAAGCATTGTATCTTTCAATAACCTCACCAGAAGTTTTGAATTTTTTTTTTTGTAACAGTTATCCTAGAAACTTTGGGACAATGACAACTTGTAGTTCTATTCACAGTTCTTGGACTTTGACTGATATAGGTCACTTTTCCATGTGTGTTGTCAACTTTTTATGTCTTCTAGAGAAAAAAAAAAGCTATCAAAGTGTAACTGCAGCTCTGTGGCTCCTTTGAGTTTCAATATGAATCTTAAGATTTTTTTTTTTTTTTGCATTTCTGTAAAAATAATCGGTTTTCGGTGAAGTATAGCATCAAATCTACAGATGGCATGCATATTATGGGCAATTTAACATCTCTCTTCTCATCTGTTTCATCTGTCTTCTTTAATTTCATCAATGTCTTATAATTTTCATTTGTAAGTTTTTAACTTTTTCACTTAAATTTACCCCTGCGTATTGGGCATTTTGATGTTGTAGCTCACGAGAATTATTTCCTTAAAAGTTTTGAATAGCTGTTTACATTATATAGAAACACAGCTGATTTTTTTGTATGTTTCTTTTGTACCCTGAAATGTCAGAAAACAACCACAACAACAAACATTTAAAGAGGCCAGCTATTCTCCTGGAATCTTCAAGGCTCTCAGCTGCAAACAGATTCTCTGATGTCTTCCTTTCCAATTTTGATGCTTTGATTTTTTTTTTTTTTCTTTCACGTCGTTGTTTTGGCTAATATTCCCAGAGCCGTGTTGAATGGAGGCAGTGACAGTGGATTGTAGCTGGGTGGTGTGTGTGTGTGTGTGTGTGTGTTTAACTATTGAGGCACATTCCTTCTACACCCAATTTGCTGAGCATTTTTATAATGACAAGGTGTTGACCTCTGTCAGACACTGGTCATATCTATTGAGGTCCACACAGGGTTTTCATCTTGCATGGTGGTGGCATGTCAGCCTTGACTCTTGATAACTAAAGGGAAACTCAGAATGGTTCAGAAGGCTTTTCTCTTTGTCAGAACCCTCGTTACAAGCTTCATGTCATACTGCAGAACCAAATGGGCAGCTTTTCTACTCAGTGCTGCATTGTGATGTCAGAGGCTGGGTGGATGCCAAGCCTTTCTTTCCCATGGAGACGCACCACTGACTAGGCCAAAGGACTCCAAGAAACCAGAATTTGCCACAGAATAAGAGTGAAGGGAGGAGAGAGAATGACTGTTGTGGTTTGCACGTGTAGTGTTCTCTACAGGCTGGTGCTTCGAGCACGTGTTCCCCAGCTGATGCTGCGACCTCAGGAGGTGGAGCTTTCCTGGGGAAAGCAGGTCCCTTGGAGCGAGCCTAGGATGACATCCAGTCTCTGTGTAGGTCTGGCTATTCGTTCTATATTCTGCTTGTGGTGGTGTGACCTCCAGCTGCTGCAGAGAGAGCCGCTCTGCCATGCCTTCCCACAGCACTGCTCTTTAACTCTTAAACCACAAGCCAGGAGAAATCTTCCTGCCCCTTAAATCGCTCTGTGGGGCATTCAGCCACGGGGTGCAAAAGTGTTTAATATAATGACTGTGCCCATATTTTGAAAACACAGGCTTGAGCTCTGGAGCTCCCCCTGAGACTCCAAAAGGACCAACGACTCTGTGAACCAAATGTAAGTTTCTGTATGACATGTTTTCATGCTTTCCTTGTGGAAGCCACCCCTCACCCCCCTACACACACACACACACACTCGCACATTACACTCTGGTTTAGAAAGATTACTAATCTTGTGGCCCCTGGGGAAATCACTTAGCTAATTGGGGTAGGGTCAGGATTCGAGCTCATGGGTTCCATCCTGACAACTTGCAGAAGTACAATACTGATTTGTGACGAGGTGACTTGTGGAGAGCAGAGGAGTGTGGGTAAGGGAATCCGTAGCATACAAGAGTACATGCCACAGACCCTCATACCTTACCTTTCCCTGACTCCAGTAAAGTTCTTCTTCTACTGGAAACACATCAGGCAAATGGAAGTATTGCTTTCTTGGAAGGCTTCTCATAAAGGACTGGCTGAGAGTTTGGTAAGAGGAATGACCAGGAAGGAGGCAGGGAGTGGTCCCAAAGCATCAACTCATGGGAAACAAACCTAAGTTCATGAATTTGTCACTTGTATTTCCTTGAAAAGTGATTTAGATGAACCACTTACTGGATGTTTCTTACGAGCTTACATTTTGGGGTTCTATAGTTTTACTGATCGCCTTCTTGGTGAAAGGCACCGACAAAGCACATAGTGTTTAGGGGATTTGATTAAACTGGGAGGCATCAAATTGAGAAGTTAACTTCCAGTCCCCAAATTTCTGTACTCTTTGCCCTATAACCCTGACCCTCTCAAGGTCCCAGGACAGTTCTGTAGGAGGGAGAGAATCCATGGATCTTACCTACCCTTCAGTGAGATCACAGGATCTTGGAATCTGTTTCTGCCATACTGATAAGAAATCACATCTGAAGCAGCAGCAGCGAGTGGACCTTGGGGAAAAAAAGAGGGCAGTCCTGTGTCCTTTTAAGAACCAACAATGGTTCTTACAGCACACTCAAATGAGGTCATGTTTTAGTGTTGTCCGTTCTACCCACTCATGTCCTCTATACCATAGTGCTACTAGGAAGGAAGGAGAAAGCAGACTGCCTACAGATACCCTGCGAAAGATTCCAGAACAGCAGTGATAACACGTAAGATCAGTAGTCAATGGAAATGAAAGCATCTTAGATTACCGAAGTGACTTCTGTCCTACAATCAAAGACAGTAAAGGGGGCGGAAATGGAGCGCCACATAGAACCAACTAAGGGAAGCATAAAAGGAACTGGAGCGAGAACAGCAAAGAAGCAAGCAAGGATAGGTGTAAGGATGCAGAGAGGAGGGAGAAAAAGAAAACAAGAAAGGAGCCAGCATGCCTATTGAGAGAAAACGCAAGTAATTTTATTTTATTTTTATTTTATTTTTTTAAAACAGAAGCGGGAGAGACAGCTTGAGAAACAAAGTGATTTCTTTGTGTGTGAAGCAGGGTAAGTGGGGACAGATGCCAAAGGCGGGCACATTTCCCAAGGGAGGAAGAAATAGAGAAAATTGGTTTCCTGCCAGAACAGGTGGTGTGTTGATGTGTGCACATCTGACAGGCAGTTTTCAGGAGCCTTCCAAGGGTCTGACCAGGCCAGGCCAAGGTTGTCATTGAGACTTCAGGGGAAAGCAACACTGCCGCACGTCAGTATCGGATGTCTTCAGACACCTGAGACTTGGAGGGGGCAGAGAAGGAAAGTAATTAGCATCCCGCTCTTGAAGGACCCAGCGTTGAGGCTGAGCTGAACTCGGTCATAGCTCATGACTTGATATTCATAACCAGGCAGTAGAGGAAAGGAACCAATCCAGGTGCAGGCAGCTATCAGCTCACTGGACTCCCTGCGACCTTATCGAGCCCTGCCAATACTTTACTTCAGTCTCTTCTTTTGTTCCTTGAGTGGGTGTCCTGGCAGCTGTAGTCATGGTTAATAACTGGGAGGGTGGGTCTGAGTCTGAGACTGGGAAAGAATACGGGGGTGTGGAAAAGTAAAATATAATGTTGCCGCGGACGTGACAGCCTCGACTTCTCCTTTTGAGATTCTGAAAGGGCACTCCGTACACAGTTTGAAAAACAAAAATACCACTCTAGGCTAGACCTGGGATGAAACTGTCAAACTTCATTTGGGATGACTGAGTTATAGTTCAAGAGTAGTAGAGATATGTGACTCCAAACACGGGCCTGAGCCCATGAGGTATAAGATTCAATAAGATCTGCGTGTATGTGGATGTGTCTACACATGTACTCACTTGCTTTCATTGATATGTGTGCTCTATGGAGGCCTGATGTCAGCGTCAGTTGTCGTCCTCTATCTCCATTATATTTTTGAGGCAGGGTCTCTGTCAGAATCTGGGGCTCATTGAGTTAGACAGACTGACAGTCCAGCATGCCATAGGGTCTCTGGTTTGTCTCCCCATTGCTGCAGCCGCAGCTGCACAGCACTGTGCCCCGTTTTTTACAGAGATGCTGGGGAATGAACTCAAGTGCTTAGACGTGTGCAGCTTGCCTTCCACTGACTGAACCATCTCCTCTACTTCTGCCTGTGTTTAATTCCCATTCTACCTTGCTCTTGTGATAAGAGAAGCCAAACTTCATGATATTGGGTACTGAGCCTTCTGGCGATTTGATTTCCTCAGCTGTAAAATCAGGGACCTGGGTAAGGCGCAGACACTGTTACACGTTTGCCATCCCAATTCTCTCTCTCTGTTGGGACCAACTGAAAGACTCATTTCCCATTCCTCCTTTGAGTCTATGTAAAGTTCTACCCAGTGAAGTGAGTCCAAATGCTTATGCCATCGCTGGGTTGGCTCCTAAAACTTCCCACACGATGCTTTCCTCTCAATGTCTGCCAATCATAGTAGGGGCTATGATACTAACAAGAAATAAGTTGTTTATTATGTGGCAGCGATGAGACTCACAGGACGTTTGTTATAGAAGTTAGGTAACTTCCAAAACTACCTGAAACCAGCAATTGCTTGGCTGAAAACCAACTGGAGGTTACTGTAAAGACACAAGTAATTATAGTATATGAAGAGTATTGGGATGGTATGTGGTATACAGTAAGGTCTTATGTATTATCTTATGTCTCACACGGGCACAGTAGATGGTTGGCAGCATTCATGAACTCTGCTTAGTCTTGTTAACTAGAAGCAATACTATTTCCTTCCTCTTAGCACATTTGAGAACGGACCAGATCACTTAAGCCTCATAGTTACTATAGAGCTCTATGATATGCTTAAGTTTAGGCAAAATATTGTGTTCAAATGGTAGGAAACCCACAGGGACCTTTAACAGTCAGATATATGAGCTGTCCATATATGTCTTTGCATAGGGACCCAAGATTCAAAGCATTATAAATGTCATTGCCCAAATAATTCTCATGCTGGGAGTGTTGAGGCAGCTTATAAATGCCATCTACAAAGAGTATAATACCTCAGCTTTATAGATGAGTATATTGTGTTTACATTATTTCTACCCTTCAGACCCCCCCCCCCAATTCTACCTCCCTTCATCTTGGATTTATAACCTCTTCTTCTGTAACTGTTTTTGTTATGTATGTACTATCTATTGTTATATATATGTATATAACATATCTAGCCCATTTAGTGTTGTTCATGTGTTGGTGCATTTAGGGTGGACCACTTGGGACTTATGGGGTAGGAGGGGTCTCATGGGATGTTGTTTTGTACCATAAGGCAGCTATGGCCTTCCTATTACATAATTTATTTCCTAACAATACATCCAGCTTCTATCCACCGTAGCTAATTTCTTATTCTTATGCTTGCTTGACATAATAAGGCTAATTGGCCCCAGTACTCCTTAAAACATCTTTTACCTATTTGCAAACTTCATACTAGTGCATTATTGAATATTGTGCACACTGAGATCTCAGAAACGATGAGGCAGTAGGAGGTCATTTTTTGAAAGGTACATTAGTCTCAACTCTGAAATTTCTTTTCTTCAATAGGTTCAGGCCAATAGATAAAGACCTTAATGTTCCTTTAATGTGGAGATGAGAAAAGCTGGCCATGTTCAGGTTTGGCAAATGATAACTGGCTATTTGTCAAGCACGCTATGTGGCTGCCAACTGCTCCTCAGATGTGTTCTGCCAAATGTTTTCCCCTTCACCTTTAAGTATGTTAGCATTTCAAAGTGTGTCTGAATTTCTAATTTATTCATACTTCTTGAATCAGAGTTGAGGCATTTGTCTTGATCAACACTTTCGGGTTCTAAATTCTGTTTCTTTGACCAAGGGAACCCGGAAAGGTTGGCACAACCACCTCTAAAGCAGAAACTGACCTAACTGGTTGTTTGAGTCAGGGAAGCAACAAACAGGTCCCTCCCTTAGGATTTAAACTATTCCCCCTCCACTTACTCCATTGCCTGCTTGGGGGCAAGGGAAAAAGCATTTCCCAATCTGAATTAAATTCAACCTAAAATAGGAGCCGTCCTTGATTTTCTAGATGGAAGATGCTTGGGGGCCAGCAGCCTGACTCAAAGGGTAGGGTAAAAGAGCCCTGTTTGGGGGCCCAGTTTAAGTGTCACTTTACATTAGACTGAGAAATGAAAAGGGGGTGGGCAGATATAACCCTCTGGCGATGGGAACCCGGAGGCCACTCCTTACACTTCTGTCCTGCTGCCACCACTGTACTTTAGAAGTAACATCTTAGTGGGCTGAACTTTCCAGAAGCAACCAGGGACAGCTAAAATACTAGTTTAACAAGAGTGACAATTCAAGGCAAATATTAGTTGAAAGGGTGTGGATACTGAGTCTCCCAGACTCTGCAGGCTGGGTAAATACCCAGGTTATTTTGATGTAATTCCTATCTCCCACCACGCCCTCACCCCCACAACTTTTTTATGATGTTTACATTATTTATAAAGACTCCAGAACATCTTGTGAGCATGGACAGAGGGTACCTACTTGGCAGAGTAGATAGAAGGCTTATCTCCTAGACAAATAGGTTGAAAATTCCAATAGGTATATTTGGAATATCTAGCATGAGATAGAATGATTTTACTTCAAGAATTATAAGGTAGCCTTGGGCTGCCATAAAAATCATTAACTTTCAAGTTCTTTATACATCAAAAAGAACTAGCTTTACTTTTTTTTTGAAAATAGATTAGTTTCTCATACAATTATCCTGATCATCCTTTCCCCTCCCCCCCCCAGTTCCTTTTATCTCCCCTCCCCTCTGGATCCATTCCCTTTCTGTCTCTCACTGGGAAAGAACGGGCTTCTAAGAGATAACTGAACATGACAAGATAAATTATAATAAAATATAAAAAGATGAAACGAATACTACCATATCAAAGTAGATACAGCAAGTCAACAGTAGGAAAAGAGACCCAAGAGCAGGGACAAGAATCAGAGACCCACTCACTGTCAGAGTCAGGAGTCCCATAAGAACACTAAGCTAATAGCTACAGTATACATGCAGAAGACCCAGTGCAGACCAATGCAAATAGGTAAAAGATGTTTTAAAGAGTACTGGGGCCAATTAGCCTTATCATGTCAAGCAAGCATAAGAATAAGAAATTGGCCGTAGTGGGTAGAAGCTAGATGAATTGTAGGGAAATAAATTATGTAATAGGAAGGCCACAGTTGCCTGACCAGTGTAAGCCCTGTGCTTGCTGCTTCAGTCTCTACATCTCATCTGCTGCTGAAGGAAGACTCTCTGATGATGATAGATAAGACACTGAATCAATTCATTGTTTCTGTTGTTTTGTTATTTTGTTTTTGTTTGGTTTTACTGTGGATCTTCCTAGGCTATCTCGTCTCTAGGTTTTGTTTACCCAGGCCGTGACAGGTGTGGGTTGAGTACATGTCCTTGTGGTAAGATGCAGTGTTCTTTGGATATATGCCCAAAGGTGGTATAGCTGGGTCTTGAGGTAGATTGACTCCCAACTTTCTGAGAAACTGCCATATTATTTTCTGAAGTGGCCATACAAATTTGCATTCCCACCAGCAATGGAGGAGTGTTCCCTTTGCTGCACATCCTCACCAGCATCTGCTGTTACTTGGGTTTTTGATATTAGTCACTCTGACAGGTGTAAATGGAATCTCAGAGTCATTTTGATTTGCATTTCCCTGACGACTAAGGATGCTTCATTAAGTATTTCTCAGCCATTTGAGTATCCTCTGTTGAGAATTATCTGTTTAGATCTGTCCTCTGTTTTTTGTTTTTGTTTTTTTGTTTTGTTTTTTTTAATTGGATTGTTTATCTGCTTGTTTGCTATCTAGGTTTTTGAGTTCTTTATATATTTTGAATATTAGTCCTCTATTGGATGTAGAGTTGGTGAAAATCATTTCCTGTTCTGTAGCCTGCTGCTTTGTCTAAATGACAGTGTTCTTTGCCTTACAGAAGTTTTCCAGTTTCATGAGATCACACTTACTGTTGATCTTAGTGCCTGAGCTATTGGGGTTCTGTTTAGGAAATTATCTCCTATTCTAATGCATTCAAAGCTAGTCCCTACTTTTTCCTTCTATCGGGTTCAGTGTGTCTGGTTTTATGTTGAGTTCTTGGATCCACTTGGACTTGAGTTTTTTACAGAGTGATAAATATGGATCTGTTTGCATTCTTCTACATGCAGACATCCAGTTTGACCAGCGCCATTTGTTGAAGATGATGCCTTTTTTCCATTGTTTATTATAAAAATCAGCTGTCCATAGGTGTGTAGCTTTTATGTCTGGGTCTTTTGTTAGATTCCATTGATCAACTTCTGTTTTTATGTAAAAAAATATGTGGTTTTATTAATATAAAACAGCTTGAATTCAGGAATAGTGATACCTCCAGAAGTTCTTTTTATTAATCAGGATTGTCCTAGCTATCCTGGGATTTTTTTTCATTTTCCACATGAAGCTGAGAATTGTCAGGATTGTGTTGAAATTTTTATGAGGGCTGCATTGAATCTCTAGACTGCCTTCAGTAGGATGGCCATTTTTACTGTATTAACCCTACTGATCTATGAGCATCGGAGATCTTTCCATCCTCTGATATCTTCTTCAAAGATATGAAGGATATTATTATTATTATTATTATGATGATGATGATGATGATGATACAAGTCTTTCACTTGCCTGATTAGAGTTACCCCACAATATTTTATATTGTTAGAGACTATTGTGAGAGGTATTGCTTCCCTGGTTTCTTTCTTGTCATTTGTATAAAGGAGGGATACTGATTTTTGTTTTTTGAGTTAATCTTGTATTCAGCCACCGAGCTGAAAGTGTTTATCAGCTACAGGAGGTCTCTGTTGGAATTTTTAGGCTAACTTATGTATACTATCATATTATTTGCAAATAATATTTTGACTTCTTCCTTTCTAATCTGTAAACCTTGGTCTCCTTCAGTTGTCTTATTGCTCTAGCTAGAACTTCAAGTACTCTATTGAATAGATACGGAGAGAGTGAAAAACCTTGTCTTGTTTCTGATCTTAGTGGAATTGCTCTGAGTTTCTCTGCATTTAATTTGATGTTAACTATAGTCTTGCTGTAAAATACCTTTATTATGTTCAGGAATTTTATCTTGCAGGAATGTTAGATTTTGTCAACATATAATGAGATGATCATGTGGGTTTTTTCTTTCATTTTGTTCATATGGTAGGTTATATTTATTGATTTTCATACTTTGAACCATCACTGCATCTCTGGGATGAAGACTACTTGATCATAAATAGTTGATCTTTCATATGCATTCTTATATTTGGTTTGCAAGTATTTTATTGAGTAATTTTGCATTTTTGTTTATAAGGAAAATTGATCTGCAATTCTCTTTCTTTGTTGAGTCTTTATGTGGTTTGGGTATCAGAGTAAAATGAAGTGGGCAATGTTCCTTCTCTTTCTGTTTTGTGGAATACTTTGAGGAATATTGGTATTAACTCTTCTTTGAAATTCTGTGTTAAAACCTTCTAGCTTTGAGCTTAAGAAAACTACTTTTAGGCTAATATTTAAAGGACATGCCTCCCTTTCCCCCACCAAGGCAACTATGGAGATCAAAGTTTAAGTTTATGAAAGAGAAAAATGTTTAAAGTATAAATAATCAGTGGGCTATGATTTCCTAGGATCAGTATCATTCCCTTTTTAAAAAAATAAAATAAAGTACTACTGATGACTCTAGAATGACACTGTGACTTCTGACACCTGTCATTCACAGCCTAGGAGTAATCCCCTGCCCTTGAGAATCATGGGACCTATGATTTTTTTCCTAACCTAATAGAATACAGTAAAATATCATATTCACTACTGGGATACATTATGTTAAAGGCTTTGTATTGCTAGCCATTCACATGGCAAGTGATGAGGAAAGCCTCTAGAAACTAAGGTTGGCCTGCAACAGAGATTCAACAAGTAGCAAGGGAAAGACATGACTCTGCCAGCGCATCAAGTAACCTCAGAAGCAGACACACCCCTAGTGAAGCATCCAGATGAGACAATAGCCTAGGAGAACTTATGCGACCTTGAGCAGAGGGGTCCTGGTAAATGGAGTCAAGAATCCTGACTCATGGTTATCTTGAAAATGGAAATACAAATGGCCAATAAGTAGTTGAATAAAAACCAACAAGAAACACACCAACAGGGGTATGCTCTATTCCTCTTACAGTCTAGTCAGAAATGAAAACCAACAGCAAATGAGGACCTGCCATTTTGACATTTTTGACATTCCCTCAAGAGGTGTGTTAGAAAGCCAGAACCCCAAATACTAAGTTCTCCAACCCAAGAGCTCACAATTGGAATTTCCTGCAGGGCTCTCTCCAAATGTCTGCCATGGCCAGAGCAGTCCACAGAGCGTGCATTTGCCTCATCAACGGAATGGAGCTTCAATCAGGTTGCATGGAGTTTCCAAAGCTCCATGCTCCCAATGAAACCCTTTCGTCATACTGGGATGTCTCATGCCTTTAGTATCAGGAACAACCTTTGCTGCTGTCTTCCTCACTCCTTCTTCACTGCCTTGGACCCCACTGAGCTCTCTGTTCTTCTAGTACATAGGCTAGTTGTGTTTGGTTTTCTTCTTCTTTCAAGATATATCATTTATTAGAATACAAAATGCTGAGTCTTAAATGTCATCTTATGTATATTTATCAATACTTTCAGTTGACAGTCATGCCCACTATTTAACCCTGCTCTGCCTTCCTCCCTGTTATAGTCTGACCCCCACCTCAATTAGTTCCTATTCTCCTTTGATTGTACATGGTTTTTGTTTTCTCCACACATATGTCTGTATATGTATGTATGCAAATCTAGATTCTACTTAGGAGACATTGCATGATACTTGTATAAATTTGGCTTATTTTTATAGAATAGAACGCTCCTCAGTTCCATTAATTTTTCTTCAAATGACAGAATCTCATTTTTACAGCTGAACAAAAGTCCAGTGTGTCCATATTTTTTATCATTTGTTATCTGTTGATGGGCTCCAAGGCTGTTTGCATATTTTATCTATCACGAATAGTTCTGCAATAAACACGGAGGTGCAAAAATCTCAGAGCAATTGAATGATCACGCCTAGGGTTACTCCGGGGAACAGGCTCTTGAATTCCCAAGTATGAGCCACCTGTTTCAGTGTTAAAAGTCCCCCTGCCTCAGGTGGGACTTTCCCAAAGTCCCTAAAAGCAACCTTCTTTAAGCCCTTCTCTTCCATATGATTTTCTTCTCTGTCCCCTGGACTTTATTTACAGCGTGGCTTCTATGTCTCTCTCACTGGACCCAACTCCATATGAGAGTAGAGACCTACTGTCTGCCACCTGAAGCAAACTGAACTACAACATCACATGAAAAAGACCTCAGAATGGCTCTTACTACCCAGGTGTGTTAAACTTTCATCTTACCAGACAACCAGGGTGTTCCTCCTTTGCTTGTATTTCCTTTTTTGCACACGTCCCTCCCAGGTTCCAAATCCCAGAGCAGTTTGGCTGCTAACTCAGCCCACGTTTCTCCTGCATCTGCACATACAGCACTATGCAGGCTATTCGGAAGAAGGGAGGAGCTTCAGAGGAGGACATGTTTCTGCCCTCCAGGACTCTACACATTACCTTGGGTAAGAAGACGGAGGCTGCTCAGACTGGTTGCAACTTTTCTACGATGCTTACGTTATGCTGAAATCTGGGCCAAGCTGATACGAAATCGCCTCCAAGTGCAAGAGATAGGCAAAGAGACCTTCCTACAGGAGCTCTGCGCTGAAACCTGCTTGTTAAGTGAAATGCTGCGAGGTTACGTAAAGCACATGGGAAGAATTTAAGGAAAGAATACAAGGAAGTTCTAGCCTCAACCCCTGCTCAGCTGGGATCTCTGCTGGGGGAGCTGGGCATGAGCTTGTTTTCAAAGCGCCTTAGCACATTCAGAGTGCAACCGGGGCTAAGATCCTTTCCCAGACACTGGGGGAACTGGATTGGAAAGAAATGCCTCCATAGCACCAAGGAAAAACAGAGACACATAGTGCTTAAGGCCGCCAAGGAGAGCAGCCTGGTTTTAGACTCCTTAAGCCAGTGGTTCTCAACCTTCCTAATGTTCTGCCCCTTTTAATATAGTTCCTCATGTCTTGGTGACCCTCAGCCATAAAATTAGTTTTGTTGCTATTTCATAACTATAATTTTTGCTAGTTATGAATTGTAATGTAAATATCTGGTATGCAGGGTATCCGATACGTGACCCCTGTTTGGAGGTTGTTTGACCCCCCCCTCCCCCCAAGGGGTGGAAACCCACAGGTTAAAAACGATTGCTTTAAGTGAACTTTTGGATAAATTTGGATATGTGATTTTACCTTTTTGAGTGTCTATTTATACATCTGTTGACTGGAGATAATTAATATTCTGAACTCCTGAAGTCAAGGCAGAATTACATGAAATTTAAACACATAAAAAGTACCTGGTACAAACTGTTTTTAAGACATGTCAACAGTTCAGATTATTTCATTATCATTATCTCTCTGTGTACACCCCCCCCCCCCCCAGTTTCCTACTAAGCCACTGGAACGTCCAATGTGCCTTTCCAAAGTCCCTGTATCCGTTCACATCACAGGTTATTAACTACTCCAACCTGCCTCAGCTCACTGATGAGTGCAAGCACAAATCTTCCTGGGAATAAATGATTGTTAAAAATGGAATCTATGAGTAATGGGGGCAGAATCCTCACCCAACGAGACCCTTAGATGTCTAGGACCAGAATAAACCTGTCTATATCACATTGCAGGACATTTAAATGAATCTAAATGAAGCTTTTTCTGCATCGTCTGGGCTTACAGTACAATTTTCTTTATCATTAGTATGGGACCCAGCTCTAAAATAAAAATCATAATTTCAACCACTCCGTCTACCTCACACTGACTTCTTCCTCCAGAGTTCTTTTATATCAGTCCTGCTTAGTGGTTAGAACAAGCCATCTGCAGGCCCTCTGATGTGTTGCCTGTGACGACGTACACTAGCACTCAGGAGGTAAATGCATCTGCAGGTCTTCTGATGTGTTGCCTGTGATGATCTATGCTAGCACTCAGGAGGTAAATGCAGAAAGATCACCCGTTCAATGCCATCTTATTAAAACAAGGAAACTAACCATGAATGTAACCCCCACCTTGGCAGGGGCAGTTCTCAGAAATGAAGTTTACCTCTTTGGACAACAGGGATGTCTAACTCTGAGGCTGTCAACCTGTCAGGATCTAGAATCAGCCAGGAAGCAAATCTCTGGGCGTCTCTCTTAAGGAGATTCAGTGAGGTGGGAAGCTCTACCTTAAAGTGGCCAGCGGCAATCCCTGGGCTGGGATCCTGGGCTGAATAAAAAGGAGACTCTATCTAGGCACGCTTCATCGCTCTCTGCTTCCTGGCTAGGGTGGTGTATGCTCCTGCCACCAGGACATCCCTGCCAGGTTTACTTTTGGGAGCCAAAGTAAACCCTTCCCGAAGTTGTTTTGTCCCAACGGTGAGAAATGTGACAAATACCAACAAATACAAACAATTTACCCAAGAACATTGTTCCGATATTTGCTTGTTATGGTGTTGAGATGCTTGCCTTGGAATTTGATATATACACGGAGAATAAAGATCTGAAAGAATGTCCACCAATCTCCGATGGGGGTCATTTTGGAGTAAAACTAGGAGGTGACTTTCGATTTCTACCTTTATTCCCTTCAGTGCCATTTGATATGTGTAGCTTGTAATGAGTTTTATTACTTTATACTGTGAAAAGATAAATTTTGGAAACATGCATATTTTATAACAAGGCTCTATCTAAGAAAAGGGTTTAGAAAGTGCCAAAGATTTTTCAGCTTGGGACAGGAAGAATTGTCAGTGAATACTGATTTTGGATATGGAGTGGGCTCTGGAAGGTCCCGACTCTGGAGGAGAGGACGGAAGGGCCCTCGGCCCTAGTTCCCACTGGATGGCTTTCGGTCCCCTTTCAAAAGCTGTTGGGCGAGGCATCAGTGGGGCTCCAGCGCAGCTGTTCCTGCAGCACGGAGCCCAGGCCTCCACAGGCCGCGTGAAAGACTCCCCTCTGTAAAGACCCAAGTCTCCATTCCACAGACCGGAGTCTGTGCTTTTCACGGTTCCAAAGATCTGCCATTCAATGTTTTGCCCTTCTGTTATTCAACTCGGAAACATTCCCCTCTGTGGATTTTTCATAAACTCCCACCGCCCAACACCAGGTGCAAAGTGAAAAAAATAAAATCCCACTGGCCGGTCCAACAGGGAGGCCTACTGTTCTTTCAACAGAGCCCCTCTTTCAGGCCAGGAGTTCTGATCCCAGCCTCTGGGCACACAAGTCAGGGGCTTCGCTTTCATCCACAAGAACTGCTCTGAAAATCTACGGCAGCTGTCCCCCACCCAGACTCTGCCTAGGGGCTCAAAAAGAGCAGTCTATGCGAACCTGGGCGTTTGCCAGAGAGGGAGACCAGAGGGATTCTGTACAGATAGTAGTGTTTAAATGTACAACAGTCCCGGCTCAGTTGGGCCACTTTCTACCCACCGGAAGTTTCTGTGTAGTCGCTATTATCACTTGGCAAATACCTAAATGTACGTTGCTACCCTCATTTTGAAGCAGGGAAGACTCTGGAGTGGTGGCTTTGTGCATTCAGAACACTCCACAGAATCTACGGATTCAGTGGTTCTCAATGTTCCTAAAGCTGCAACTCTTTAACACAGTTCCTCATATTGTTATGACCTCCAACCATTAAATTATGTCTGTTGCTACTTTATAACTGTAATTTTGCGACTGTTATGAATAGTAATGTAAATATTTTTGGACGTAAAGGTGTGCCAAGGGGGTTGCGACCCACAAGTTGAGAACTACTGCATAGATCATGATGTAAGCTCTGGGCTAGAAGTTCTGGTTGATTCAAACAGGAATTCAATTCTGGTTTCAGGTCAATGCTCCACAGAGCTTGCAGCTTGAGCAATCATCCAATTGAATTCCATTTTACAAGCATTTATTGGGCATCTACTTTGCAATTTTACTTGCCATAGACAATGCAAACACTCATCATTGATTATATTGGACAATCAGGATTGGCTTTCTGTATCTGCCTCCAGTTTCTATTTAGATGCTTCATCCTCTGCTAATGAGGGTAAGAACATCAAGCTACTATAGACTTCGTTTTAGTGCTTTCTTGGTCCAAATTGATTTGTCCCTGTGAACTCAGTTAATGAGCATGGCATCCAAACTTTACACTCGAGCCATCGTGAGAGTGGGTCTTAGGAATAGTCCCTGCTATTGTTACCAGCCTTGGTCCAACAGTTCAATGAAGAAGTTCAAGAGTCATCATATAGGAAAAACACCAAATGACTGATTATAAATGTCACATAAAGTTCCTTATCTACTTGCAAAGTTGGTGTATTCATCAGGGTCTTGCAGAATACAGGCGATCTGGTTTAATTTGGTAATTTGGAAAATAAATGACAGGCTATTCCTAAGGGTATGTCCAGCATTTCAATAAATTAAAAAAAAAAAAAAAGAAAGGCTGAGTAATACTTCATGACTAGCTGTATGAGAACCGCTACTACATTAATGGACCTGAGTGTGTTGTGGGGGTGGGGGTGGGGGTGGGGGCTAATTACAGGTACAGGGTTGTCTCAAAGGGAAGAACTATGGGTTTTGGTACATAGATCCAGATACTCCTCCCCACCCCAAAGCAATCAGACAAGGGAAAGCTGGGGAAAATCTCAACTTCCTGTTTGCTGATTTCTTGCTAGTGTCTCCCATTAGCTAAATATATCTGGGAGCTGGACGAGAGAAAGCCAGGAGTGGTGGAGCACAGAGAAGAAAAATGAGTCCATCCTGATGGTTGTGGACACAAAGACCTAGAATATAAAGGTTTTATGAGTGCAGTCAGGACACAAAGAAAGGCATGACAGATGAATTCTTGCTAGGATACCAAGTGCAAACATACAATTAGGGGATTGAGGCTTGAGCTGATCTTTGAATAGATAGAAGTCTGTTCTAGGTGGAAAGGGTAGGTACTGTGGACCAAAGAGGTTCAGGAGGAAAAAGATGTGTTATGGGTAAGAGAGAAGCCCAGAAGGGCCATGTGCACAGCTGTGGGGTTTTTCATACGCCAAGTTGTGACACTGTAACTTTTCATGTACTTAAATAGGGATTTGGTATCAGCAAACTCACATAATAAAAAGTTTATTAGCTAGGTGGGATTAACGATGCTCGCACCAAACCTTTTTATAGAAACAGGCAAGACAAATAGATACAGATACTGTAGTCAAAATAAAGCATCCCTTCTGGTTGTGATGGTCTCAAGAGTGCCGGTTTTGTAACCACTGAGGAGCGTAGCCACAGCCATCTTTTTTCATAACCCAATGTTAATCGCCTTTCCCACAAGATCATCCTCTTAGTTCATCTGAGGTGTCCTAAGAAGTTTACAACGAAGCCTTTATTTATCTTGTAGTTCTGAAAGCTGAGAAGTTCGAGATCAGCCTCTGGCAGGGGTCTCTGCTGCATTACAGCAAGGATGGTGGGAGCCACACAATGACAGCTTGGGTGGCAATGAGAAGGCAGCATGCCATGGGCCTGAGGGTGGTTAAAAAACAAACAAACAAACAAAAACTGACCTGTTTTACAACCTGTTCTCATGAAATCAGTCTGCCAAGAGAGATAATCATCGCTTCTCAGGGCCCCATTTCCCAGCATTGCTATGTTGAGGAGGAACTAAAGTTTAATGTAAGTGTTTATGGGGATAAACCACATCCAAACCATTTCAGCTGGTCTGCCATAGAATCTGTGGATATGCTTCTCATGAAGTCCCCAATGGCACACACACACACACACACTGCACTCCTGAGCCACTCTAAGTCTCGACTACATCACTCCACATTCAGTTACAAACACATGGTAATTCTCTCTGGGTTTGTTGTTAATTTTTGATTGTGCACTCCAGCGCCCTGCGTGTGTCATGTCTGATCCTGCTCTGTGCTCCTCACAGCTCACCTTCAGTGCTAAGAGACGTGCAAACATAGACAGGATGAACTTTCTCAGGAGCATGTGGCCATTCTCTACCCAGGATAGAGCCTCCGTGCTTCACCGGAGTCTTTTTAAGTGTCCCTGTGCTTTCTGTGCCCAAGGTATTTATTTAATCAGACAAGAAGTAGGGTTGAACCCCTCTAAAGTGAAGAGACTACATATATCTTTAATAAAATATACTAATTTGAAGAAGAAAACCTTATAAGATTTGTTCTAATGCATTAATGGCTGCACTATCCTTTTCAAATGATGGTTCCAACCTTCAAAGCCTGGTCAAAGATGAAATACTGTAGGTGGCCTCAAGCAGAGGTATTTCAGGTTAGTGAACTCCTTTGATGTGTGTGACATTATACTAACAGCAACATGCAAGGTTAACAGAAATCTGAGTTACAGAGCACAAGCTTCTACTCTTCCTTAAGAACCTTGTACAAGAGTAGAGACTGAATCATAGAAACTCCAAATCCACTGTCCCTATAGCTGATGGTCTTCTCTGGCTTGTTCTTGAGAATAACCTGGAGATCTCATTAAGCCTTCAAGTCTATTAAAGTCCAAACCTCTGGACCAATGATTCTGCAGTATTCAGTGCTTGGCACTCCCTCGAGCCCACATACAAGGCTGAGAACTACTGCTGCAGCTCTTTGGGCCACATTTGGTTTAATCATGATAGTCCTTATATTTACATGCCTGATTTTTGAACTAGGAACCTTACTATGTAGCCCAGGCTGACCTCCAGCTATTATCCTCCAGCCTTAACCTCTGACTTCTGCGATAACCCACACCTGGTTCTACTGCCACTTTCAGTAGATTTGGAAGTTCTTTGAACAGGAACCATATGCAGATATGCAGGTTTTCCAAGTAAAGCTGCCTAGAGGAGCATAGTAGAGTCTTGTGCACCATGTTACCTATTTCTCACAGTTCTGTTTCCTGTATACTATCACATTCAAATTCACATACCCAGAATCTAACCACTACATATCCCAAGTAACTATCACATCACTAATTACCAGAGTAACTGGCATACTGTAACTTTCAATGAAGTCCATTGGTCAAGCAGACACAGAGTACGTCCAGAGGGACTAAGAGCAATCTCTCACTGAAGAGCACATTGAAGAACTTGTAGCCCACTTTTAATCCTCACCCAGCACCTGCCAACGCCTGTGAAAAGCAGACTGGGCACAAGGTTTTTTTGTTTTGTTTTGTTTTGTTTTTTGCTTTTTTGTTTTTGTTGTTGTTGTTTTATAACTAACTTTATGATTCAGTGAATCAAAGGATCCAGACATGTTTTGTGGCTCAGCAAGTAAAGAATTCAAAAAGACACAGGAAGAGATGTAAAATGTAGAATGAAAAAAAAATCCTAGTGTCTGTGGTCCTACACATGCTCAGTGTCCAGGCAACTTGGTCACAGAGCTTCTGAGCTTCCTATAAAAGCCACAGTGGTCGTCTAGTGTCCTTCCCTGGAAGGCAACTAACATGTCAATAGTGGTAACTAAAATGACTGGAACCCTGTTAGCCTCAGGACAAGTTAAAGGCTAAAGCTGCAAGCGTATTAGAAAGTCCTATGACCCAGTGGCTGGCCCTACATCTATTGGTATATGGGCAGCACTAGATGGACTCAGTGGGCAAAAGTTAAATAATGAAAAAAAAAAAGATGAACATTAGGTTAGGAGATGTGGTGAGGGGGTCTTGGAAGGAGTTGGAGGGTGGATATGATCTTGACACACTGTATGCACACAGGAAATAAAACATACATTTTGGTAAAAGGGAAGAAGTCTTGGGAAGCAGCTTCAGAAAATTTAGCCCCCCAAATCTTTCATTCTAGGGATTCTTATAGTTTTCTTTATTAGAATTTGCAATTCTGGGTGTCTTGCGAGTAGAAATCTCAGTCAGTCTTTCTTCTCTCTCTACCTCCTCTGTCTGTCTGTTTGTCTATCTCCCTGTCACATATTTTGCTCCTCCTCCCTTTGCCTGTCTTTCTTTTTGTCTATATGCCCCTCCCCTCTCTCTCTCACACACACAGAGGAGAGAGAGAGAGAGAGAGAGAGAGAGAGAGAGAGAGCGCTATCTTATCTTAAACATGTCTTTACTTAAACATGTGTTTAAGTAAATCATCTGGTCTTTTCAGCACCCACTTGATTCTATGTCCGGGCAAAGTACATAGCTTAGCAAATAGACACAGAATGAACCAAGCTGGTTAACTCCTAGGTAGTTAGACATGAAGACTTGCTTAACACATAAACCAAATAAGCAGTCCTTGTAAGGCTGAGTTAAAAATGGTATTTCAGTTAAAAAAGCCCTTTTGTTGAGCTTGAGAATTCTTGGCTAATGGGATAGGAGTCATAAAGTGCTTTATGAGTCATGCAAAGGTCAAAGATCACCTTTCAACTTTTCCAACTGGCCCTGGCTACTTACTATTATGGTAGCTTTCCTTCCCTCCCTCCCCCTCCTTCCCCACCAGCCACATCATCTATGTCTACTTTACAGTAGATCTGTAATGAATTTGGATTCAGTTCAAGGAATACACAGGAGGCCTTCAGCTCCCTGAGCAGGCAGCTCTGTAGGAGGGACAGAGAAAAGAAAATACCCGGGGGCGGTTCTGTATTTCCAAAAGATTAAAAATAATTAAACAATAAGATATTCAACTTGGATTGCTGAAGACAGTGATTAATGGCTCTTCTCCCTCTAAGGATGCCCTCCCCTGAGCTAATCCGACCCAGTGCCATTTCAAAGGAGATGTTGGTTAACACTTTGTTTCATTTCATGTACTCAAGTAAATCAGGGTTGTTATGGCCTTGACATTCTTAGCAACAAGCTACCTCCCTCTCTCCCCTCTAGGAATAATTGAGAGTGAAAGGACAGAGATGTTTTCAAAGGCATTGGTGCTTAGCTGCGTAATTATCCATCTAGCCAAGTCAACAAAGCAACAGGGTGGGGAGGGCAGTGTATGCTGCTGTGAGAAGATGGAGGTCAGAGCATGAGTGTCTCTTTGGAGGACAGGAAACTATAACCACTGCCCACCTGTACCCAGTGAATGCTGGCTGAATGGAGAAATTCTGAAGATATATTTTTTTTTTCACTCGTAAAGGTAAGAAAATGACTTCTTTTCATGGCAAAAGAGACTGAAGTTAAACCTGAGGTGTTGTTATTACTATTCCTAGAGGAGACTGTAGACTTCGAATTCTCTTTCAACAGCATTTTGAACACCTACTATGTGACAGGTTCGCAGTGCCTTCTTGCGGGGCATTAAAATGGAGTTGATTCTAGTAGCAGCTGTAGTAGCATATTAGAAATACACTTCTCCAGCACCCAGTAGACAGCCATCTTGTCCTCACAGTGCATCAAGACACTCAGGAAATACGAGTTGAGTAGATCATAAAACAACAGCCACACTCATGCCCTTCATCTTTAATGTAGCAGTGCCCTGGCAATGTATGTTGAAGACACAGTGAGTAACTTGCTCATTCAATTTAAATTGTAGACATAAAACAAAAGCATGGCTTTTAGAACCCTTGTGTCTGTCCTTGCCATCATGGAAAGAGCTTTTTGCAGTGGAAATTCACCAAATTAATTTATATGAGGAGGATTTCCTAAGACCTATGGAAATTGCTGTGGTCGTTCAGGAGTGTGCAAACTCATTTTCCCAAGTCCATAGATTCAGTTTTGAAATAAGCCTTGGCCTCTGAACTATGATAAGCTTAGCATTAATTTAAAACTTTTCCTGTATAGTCTTTGTGATTTCTCCATAGGAATGTATCAGCTCCCAGTCTGGATTTTATAGCACGAAGAAACTATAGAGTAAATCTATATGTCTTACTCTATTGACCTAAAAATAGTGGACCTATTTTTAAAAAAGGGTCCATTCTTAAACAATTCACTTTGGCAAGATTTCCTTTATTTTCCCAAACTTGAAGTTTGTCAAATTGGCAACAGTGATTTCTCATTTGAATTGGTGGAAATGAACAAAGTATATCCCAAGAGATAGACAGAACGTTGTTAGTTGCTATCAATGCTAAAAAAATGTAGTTCCTGTATAAATTGGAGCTGGGCCTCTAAGCATCCCCTCCTGGATTGTGTCTTCCTAATTCCCTAGTGCACTGAGCAAAGTCTCCATCCTTACAGGAGGGAGATGACCCTACAGCTCAAGGAGTGATCTCTGAAACCACAGAAAGAATCTTCTCTATGGATGATGGAAAAGACCCTAGTGGGAATATTCCCTTAGTAGCCACAGAGGCACTGGGCTGAGTATATCTCTAGAGTAATCTCTGTCATTAATAAAACAAATTGCAGCTGGGCGGTGGTGGCGCACGCCTTTAATCCCAGTACTTAGGAGGCAGAGGCAGGCGGATTTCTGAGTTCAAGGCCAGCCTGTTCTACAAAGTGAGTTCCAGGTCAGCCAGGGCTATACAGAGAAACCCTATCAAAAAAATAAATAAATAAAACAAATTGCATCTCTATAAGCATGGACCAAACTGCTATAAAAATGCTCTTTGCATGCATCCCAAGTATCCTAGGCTCCCACCACTGCATATCCAAGGTTTGGAACACTGCTGTTAGATCAATGCAGGAAAATTGGTATCTTCTCTAATAAGCTGAAACTACAATGGCTGAACCTAAACAATGTTGCTTTCCCATTTACTCTTTGATGGGCAGGGACTCCTGCATAGTTTTTCTACCATGTGATGACTTGGGGATTTGGGGTCATTATAGCTTGTGCTCTTATCACTTACAGCACATGGCTTCCTTATCCATGTAGAATGAAGAGGAAGAGTCAAGAAATATTCCTAGAGAAGTTGGTGGCAGGCTGGGTGTAGCCATGGGCAAAACAAGATGGCCAACACCTTTCAGTGATCCTCCTGTCTCTACCTCCCCCGGAAGCAGATCATTCTGTGAAATGCTTCTTGTGCTAGGCCACAGCAAAAGAGATAGGGGGGTCACTTGGTGGTTAGGAGAAAGCATTTAGGAGTGACACTGCCTCAGTAGTTCCTATCACACCTCTGCTATTAGTAGATACATGAAGTTGGGTAAAATAATCGCTTGGCAAGTTAAATTTATCTATGAAATGAAGATGAGAATGCCTATTTTACAAACTGTTTATGTAAGATAAATTACTTGAAGGATCTCTGGAGACTGAAAGAGGAGAGTGAGAACATTTAGAAGGACCAAAACTCTTTGGTGGTAGTATGTGCATATGCCGGGAAGTGGGGCTTAGGAAAGCATCCCAAACATGGATCCAGACTCCCCAGAATTTTAAGGAATAAAAGCCTGTGAGATGCCAAGTGAACTATTACAGATATAAGTGTCTCATGACCTCCAGGAGGGAGAAAACTGAGCAGCAGAGAGACCCCAACAAGGAAGAGAGTCCACTGCGGAGCTAGAGTGCCTTCTCGGCTCCACTTGTCTCCATTTCATCACACTGACTTGGCTCATCCTTTTTTTTCTCTGCAACTAACAGTCTTTACTTGGTCATTGTTGAAAATGACTGTTGCAGATGTTCTCATCTCTTTTACAAAGGAAATCATCCAAACCAAAGTCGTTCAATTTTAAACTTCCAGGAAAGAGCCTGATTGACCAGTTTGGTGAAGTGGTCCATTTGGCCAGTTAAGCAGGCTGTGTTAAAGGATTATGACCTCTTGTGTTAAAGGGATGAGGGATGTGATGGTTCTAAACAGTAAGGGGCTTCCTAAACCCCATTCTTCACAAGCTTAATCTCATATTGTCTCCTGTCATTCCATTGTTTTGTTTTGCTTTGTTGACACAGGGTCTCATTGCATACCCCCCTAATTGGTCTCAAACACAGGATGAAGACCAAGGTGGTCTTGGAGCTGTGATCTTCTTGACTCTCTCACTTGTATAAGTATAGGCTTGAACCTCTATTGTCAGCCATGACGAGTTTTGTATTATCATTTTCATTACCATTTATCTTAGTTGTTTAAATGCTCACAACACTCTCCCTAATTAATTAGGCTTTAGAGTAAATTCCAAAAGTAAGGGCTGGGGTTGTGTTTTCTTTCCATTCCACAAGGTTAGTAAAGTGACACAGACTAGATGGAAAATATTTATTAAATGAACAAATGCTGAATCCCAGGGGAATGGCTCTTGCCCACTCTATCTTAAAAGGTCTCTTGTGATGCTTGTGAATTCCCAGCTTTTGCAAAGAGGACAGTTGAGTCCTCAAAAGGTGATGCAGAAGGGACCTGATGCTTCACAACTGGTTTATTTTTAGCCCCTCTTACACACCCCAGGTTGAACTTTCAGAAATCAGCTTGTTACCAACCGCCAGGCCCTTGCTTCTCAGCCTTCAATGCTGGGTCTCACTAAGTACTTAGATTCTCATTTGTCTCGCCATTCATTCCCGACACTGGACCTTGGTAGAAACAGTAGCGGGTTTCTTATCTAACGCCACCACTGTGCACGTGCAAAGGTTTACACTTAATGCCTCCTGTGCTTGTCCCTACAGCTTTAATTCTTAAGTATTCACTCCCCCTTGCAGCTGATGGGTCGTCCACCAATTTATCCTTACTTTGGGCAGTATACTCATGTGTCTTCTGTGCAGTGAGTCCTGAGTACATAAGGACTAGATCCAGGCTCTCCCATCCAGAGATGAAGCAGACAGGCCATCAAGCTTTTACCAAAGAAACTAATGGAGCCACTATTTCCATCTGTGGTTGTTTAGGTAACATCTGGCAAATGAGCAAACTTATTTTTAAAATCTCCCCTTTTCTCTTTTCCTTTCTCCCCTACCTTCTTGCTTCCCCTTTTCCCTACCCCTTCTTCTCTCTCCTTTCCTCCTTCTTGTCTTTCTCCTTTCCTACTTTATTCTTACTGACCAGCAGTGAGTTCTCAAAGGCTGTAGTGATGACAGGGAGCTCCCCGTAGATGTAGTGTATTAGCAATGAAACAGCAGCAATCTTGAGTGTTCACAAAGCAGGGGCATGCAATGAATTCTACTGCCTCTCTCATTGCAGCAAGTACCCAGACATCTTCAGCACCCACAAAGGGGAAAATTGCTCTGCCTAAGGAAAGAGAGTAGCTGGCCTTTTCCCCAAGATATTTCACAGGTATTTCTACAAAAGCATAAGGAAGAAAGAACAGTCAACATTGACAATCCCATCTGCCCCCAGAGAACTGGCAGATGTATTGGGAACCTCAGGATGATCAAGATGATATCCTCAGAATCATGTGGGACATAGGGATACACATCAATCTTTGTTCTCCAAATCTATGCAAATGTGTCTCCATCCACTCCGTTTTCTAAACAGGACAGTGAGACATATAGCCTCTGAAAGCAAATGGAAAGGGGCTCCTGGCATGAAAGACAAGAAAGAGTCCAGCGAGGGAGGCACAGCAGCTTTGCGATTGTCATTCTTGGTCTTCTGGTACCTAGAAGCAGATGCTTTTGTTTTGGGGAAACTAAAACATCTCAGAGGACTGAAGGATTAGAAGGCCTTGTGAGAAAAAAACACTCTGTTCCATTATATATTCATAGTTAAGAGTCACAAAGCCCATGGGACTGGACCTGTGGGAAGACTGTCCTCTCCTGAGTCTTCTATTCTAATGAAAGCATCACTGTGTATGTGCAAAGCATTCTGGGTTTCATCTGACTTCATTTTGGGTGATTCAGAACTTTATTCTGCTTTTCCCGACTTGGGAAAGTTTCAGTGATGGCATGATGGTTAACCCTGTGATTGCTCACTTACCTGTGCCCCTCCCCCCTCCCACATTCATAGATGATTGCATTCTTTTTAGCCGTTTCTTCAAAGGACTGTGGGTTCATCGTGCCATCATGTGTTGGGTCACTATCAGTTACATGGGAGCAAATGGTTCTACCCATAGAGTGTCCAGTCTTTGCCAGTTCTGTGAGAACAAATTGCAACTGTCTCAGGGTCTCTCATTCTTTCCCTTTTTGGATCATATAAAACAGTTCTGAGGTTGATAATTATCAGTTTACAACAGGGACCTAACATCTAGACTTAGGGTTCAAACCACCAAGAATAGTGTTTAACAATAGCCAAGTGTGTCATAAGAATTTTGGGCAAATTTATCTGTAGACATTTACGTCATAGTCCTATTACAAATAATCTGTAAGTGGTTTCAAAATGAATGTTTATTAAAATTTCAATGATTGCATTTATAAAGTTTAAGGCCAGAATGCATTATATAGGTCCCCCCTGACCCAATAATCCAGTTTAAATAAAGGCTGCTATAGGAGGCAAGGTACATTTATTTCTTGTATATAGCATACCAATGGACAGAAAACATAGTTTTTAGTTAAAAGAATGTTGTATTTAAATGCCATTTTAAACTTATTTCGTTTACACTTGCAACCCAAGTTGCTCAGCTTTGAAAATTAATGTTTAAATGATGCTCAAAACTCTTGTTTTGAATCATAAAAGCGAAAGGCATGCTCTTTCGCCCCACAGCATTACAGTTTTGATATTAAGGGCTTGTGGTTTCAAAGTGCATTCCCCCCATACAAGCAGTGTTCTGAGGTGGGCCCTTTGGGAATCCATGACTAGATCATGAGGTTGCCTGCATCTATGACTTCATTCACGGATGGGTTCAATATTTAAATGAGTTACTAAGAGGCAGTGGATCTGTGGGGCCTGGATGGATATACTAATGATGCCTAGAAGGCCTGCCTCTACTAGGGACTACACCACTCAGCTCTGTTCTTTTCCCATTCTGGTTGACTGGTGCTAGACAGACTCTCATTCTAAGGATAAGTCTGTCTGCTATGAGACCTCAGGCCACCTCTTTATATGCCTCTGTCTCCCCATCAGTCCATGACGATAATGAAACCTCACAGAGTTGTAAGGTTTGGTGAAGTACACCCGAAATACCACAGGCTGTGTGTGGTATACAGCATGAGCCCAGCAATCATTAGAAGTTGCTATAACAGTCAATGTCCATCTAGGGAAGAGCCTAGTCCCTTTGAGGGAGTATAGATGAAAATCATGTATTCCCTCATTTTGACATAAAACAGCTCCTTATGTGAATAGCAGAGTATTTATTGGGCCTAAATCTCACCTACTTGGGTTACTTTGTACTTAGGATATATTTTTGTGTATCGGGTTGGATAAGGACAGTGTCCCCATTCAAAATACATTCTTCCATAGTCAAGGCAGCTTGGATATCCAATAGCTCACTGTGAGAGCCTGTGTCTGTTCCTCCTCTGAAACAGCTCTTATATCTGTCCCCTGTGCTGCCTCACTTCTTACACAGAGGCATGATAGCCTCTCTCTTACCTCCTAGCTACAGGCGCTATCCCAAGGCAGTAAAGATAGGAAATAACCAACCACACTGAAAAAAAACGGACTCTGAAAATCATATTCTAGAAATTTCTATTGCTGTGATTATTTTTTTAAACAAAATACAATATTTTGATATTTCTAGCAATAAGGAAAGTAGATCTTTGTGATTAGCCAAAAGCAGGAAGGTTGGGTTAAGGGAGGCCTGGAGGCTCTGCCTTTGCAAGGCACACTGGCATTCCCCTTAATTGGCCTTTCTAGGCTCATTCACTTGTTGTAACTTCCCTTACTCAAGCTACACAAATCACATGGTCTTGCCTCCCAAAGGCTTGCATCCCTATCCAGTCTTAGTCACACCTATCTCTGGAATGTCCCGCTCTATCTCCCTTTTCACCCATTTCCCCCCTTTTATTAATAGAAACCTTTTCTCAATGGTATCCTGCAAGAATAACTCTATAGTCTGGAGTCTGGGTCTAAGTGCTGGCTCTCATGTTTGCTGGTTCTATAACATTGGACAATGATTTTCAGTTTTTTTTTTTTCCTCACACACAGCCCAAAGAGCTCACACATTATTCTTCCTCTTTAATGGTTTTATTTAGAAAAGGTCTATGTCTTGGTCAAAGGTCAAGCAGTCCATACTGAACCCCCCAATTTTACAACTCTTCTTCCTCTACAGATTTTAATGGCCATTTTATTGTTGTTGTTTGTTTGTTTGCCTTGTTTAGGCAGGGTCTTTTTACATTGGCCAGACTGGCCTTGAACTTGTGGTTATCTTGCCTCAGCCTCCGAGTATGTGGGATTATATGTATCCTCTGCAACATCAACTTCAATGGATTTGAAATACAGAGTATGTCTTGTAGAATCTTTGTCCTCCAGACGTTGCATGATAACAGCTGTGATTACTTATAGGAGGGGTCTCAGAAGATATAGTCCCTAAAGATTCTCTTACAATGGGAGTGTAGGCTTAGGAGAACATACAAGGGGCTCTTGGCTCAGGGACAACGAAGTAGTCACTGAAGGCCCTTTTTCTCTTTCCTCTTCCCCCAGGATATATACAGGCAGTTGATTGCTGGAGGGCACAGGATTTGTGTGTGTGTGTGGGGGGGTGTGTGGGTATGGCTTACCCAGAATTTGCCCATAGCCTGACAGATACACCTCACCCATGTTCCGCTTGAGCCCACTTAAACTCATTGTTCACCAAGTTAGACTTGGGTAGAATCATCTCTTTGGGCTGCCATTGGTGCATACTCTGAGTTAAGCAGACATTTTTCACATCTCCCCAGGAAAAGCTAATGCAACACACATGAATTCACTTACCTTGTGCACCTTTCAAGCCCTAAACCTTAGCCAAACTTGTAACTTTTAACACCAAGTTGACCGTCTCTCCCTTTTTGGTTTCTCCTGAGGATTCACTCAATGGTAATTAAGTCCTTCTTGAAACCAAGAACTGCGCAACCCCCTCCACGAAAATCAGAATGGTCCCTGGAAATGGATGCTGTGGTCTGCAAGGTGGGTTTGGGGAGTTATCACCTTTCCAGGAAGCATCTCTTACCAGGAATTCATGAAGTGTATAATACTATATAAGAATATGTACTTACTGGTGCTCTGTTGGGTAAGAGATGAAATTATACTAAAGACAGCATAATGTGACATATAGTCCCTGCTATAGAGTTCTTTCTTAGATCATGGGACAGGTTTCTCTGTATTAATAGGAAGAGAGCTCCCTTCTCTATACTCTCATACAGATTAGTATATCCTCCATTTAGTCCTCATCCTGTTGTTGGGTAGATGTTTTGTTCTCCTGCAGTGGGACCATCTCTATTCATCTCTTCTGGGAAGCCACACTCTCCCCTCGTCAGATAAGCACAGTGCCTGGTATATCATAGCCCCTCAATAACAGTGGTAAATGAGTTCACAGAAAAATATACCTGAAACAAGATGGGAAAACCTTCCTTGGAAAAATAGCTGTGTCAGCACATCTGTAACTGTGTTCTTTCTCAGCTGTCTTGTAAGTGATGCCAGGTGAAGGTGTTTATTTCTGGATCCTTCAATGGCAAACTTTGGTGTCCTAAACAAGACAGGCACTCCGTGGGTGTTTGTTGATGGTGATGATAATTAAGTTAATGCCTCCTTAATTATTCTACTTATCACACGATGCTGGGTGCTATCATTAACTCAAGACCCTAATACCTATTGTTCAAATAAACAAACAAATGTGTTCACAGCATCTTATTGCTGATGCCACCAAATAGTTAGTCATGCTGCCTGGCTTACAAATGAATTTTTGTCCCAAACCCAAGAATACTGTGTTGGCTTTCATTTCTATTCTAACCACCACTGCAAGAGTTATTTCACCATGGCCACTCAGACATCTGGAATCAGAGAACTGCACGAAAACTTGAGAGGCAGCAAATTGGTGCTTCCCACCCATAGTTCATCTATAGTACATATTCACACACACACACACACACACACACACACACACACACACACACACACTCATACACACACATATATACACATACACACATATACACACATACATACACACATACTCATATCATTCACACACACTCATACACATACACACACGTACACATACGTACACACATACTCATATACATACACACACTCATACACATATATACACATACATACACACGTGTGTGTGTGTGTGTGTGTGTGTGTGTGTGTAAAATCATGCATATCCTAGCTTAAGCAGGAGTTGCAGAGTCAGGAATCATTTATCTTCTTTCACGATGTGAGTTCCAAGGATGAAACTTGCTTGGAGATTGCCTCTACCCATTGAGCCACCTCACCAAGCCATGGGGAGATATACTATTTTTGAATATAAGAGCCTTCTTTCCTCTAGAGATACTCCCAAGTCTTGCATTCCATGAGACCATCCTGGAGCTGACCTTTGCCCACCTTTTTTGCCATTCCACTGTGTCATGGGGCTGCTTTTGTTCACACTTAAGGTTCCTGATTCCAAGTGAATCTGAAGAGCATTCTTGTGGCTGGCTATGCCTTCAGAGATGTATCTTAGAGACAACCCAAGTTTGATGTCTTCCTTCCCTTAAGTATGTAGTAAAGTTGTGGTAAACATTCAGCAACATCAGAGTTTTTGATTTTCTCTTAAATACCATTCTCCAGAGTCCCTTTTAAAAATTGTACTCTCTAATCATCAAATTCCAAGAACTGAGCCATCCAATGTCTGAACATTGTCTTGTTCTAAGTCATTGCTTCTCTATTACCTAGTGGCAGCCCTCAAGTCTCCCTATTCAAACAAAACCAAAACAGAGCCAAGATCCAAGTCTGTGCATCCAGGCTGGAACCATGTATCTCTGTGGTTCTGATATCACCCCCATCTGGGAAGGGTTGTCCTTGTGGATAGATGGATGTCCCTATGGCCTGACCTCTAGAACAGACTTTCCTGAGCCATTTTGTGACTTCTTGCCTGCTTCCTCATCCTTGCGCCTCAAAAGCTCTGTTGGTGGAATTACCTTTTCTTCCATTATTTGTGTCTTATCCCGTGTTTCTGACAGAGTTTCTGAGTTCATCAGATAAGGTATGTCTCTCATCCCCTCTGTCACTCAAAACACTTGTCTCTCCTTGACATATCGCTCTCCTTGACAGCACTATTCAACTCTACTCTCTTAAATGTTCTTTCTCTCTTGACTCATACACTTCTTACAATTTTGGTTGTGAGCCTAGCCTTTAATGACTTTAATGAGCCATCTCTCTAGCTCAACTCACATACTTCTTGTGACACAATGACCAATCAGCTTAAAATTATCTGGAGCCCTTATGATAATATGGGTCAGAATTTCCAAGGCTATTTCAGTCCCTCAAGTCTGATGCCAAACTACCAAAAAAAAAAAAAAAATGCAATCCCAAGGTCGTGTCCTGAACACTGAATTAAAGCCTGAAAAGAAACATGTACACACACACACACACACACACACACACACACACACACACACCCCACTATGAATAATAAAGTTTGGTTTATTTTTATGAGATGCTACTCCGAACATTACTGGCCTACTGCATCTTTTAGCATCTCTTAGCTTCTTGCATGGTATGTGTGTGTGTAGATCTCCTCTGGGTGTCTGTATGTCTTGCCAAGGGTAGGAATAATTGGAAGCATCATGCTATATTGTCAGCATGACCCTCAGTGGGTGGAGCTCCCCGGGACTGCTCCACTCACAGTGATTCTTAGATCAGTAGGTCATCAACCCTGACCTTCTCCACAGTACGTTTCCTAATCTGGAGGATTCAACAACAGCTCCACCTCAACCTCCACTCAAGTTTTGATTTTCTGACAGACATGGGATTTGTCTCCTTTGCTTCTTAGCAAGAACCCCAATTTCATTCATATATAACTACCCCTTCCCAAATCCCACGCAAGGGCTGATCTCGCCCCTAAGCCATGGTGTATCTGTTTAGTGTAGGGAAATATCCCATTTTTCCATTTCTTACTTTCTTTCAGTGGTCATGTGATCTAATCATTACCAAAAAGACACATAAGAAATCTATAATTATTAACACTCTTGTAGAAACTCTCCTTGATGCTAAGAAAGAACTGCAGAAAGAGAGTGTCTTCTCCACAGAGATTCCTACAGCAGCATATACCATCTGGAACACCTCTGCATCTTGCTACTGATGTGAAGATAAAGCCAATGTTAAAAGCATGGGAGAGCAAAAAATAGAATAAAGGGCTTTCAAGGCATTGCTAAGCAACCAAGTCAGCTTCCTCTGCCAGCCGCTCTGCCCCTGGGTTTCCAATTGTGTGATACAATATACTTCTTTAGGGTTTAAACCCATATGAGTCAGGGTTCCTTGTATTTTTTACTTGAAAGAACTCTGATTGTTGAAAGCCCCAAGGTGAATGGAAGCTCGTGAGCACATCCTTTTCATTCTCTTCCCTGAGCCTTTGGTAGTGGAAGGATGCTCTTTGTTCTCCATTCTAGACTGCTCTGGATTATGACTCCTGCTTCACTAAAGTGAAACCAAGAGAAAGATGTCTAAACCAGTGTGCTTTGGGAACCAAACAGGAGGGAGTCAAAATAATGCACCTCATGGGTTGTGTTTCAAACACTGTTGTGTGGTAAGGATTAGTCATGACGCACACCTACAGCTAACAATTCACAGTGCACATCCACAGAACACACCCACATCACACACCCACAGCACACATCCATAGGGTCTTTCACAACAATATCAGTGGCTCCTAGGGTCATTTCCATAAAGCCACATTACTCCACATAAAAGCCACTAAAAACAAGCCAAAGTTCTAGTCACTAGTTGCAAATAAAATGGCTAATTGAACCATTAATTAAAATTACATAAAATAAACCACTGAATTCCTCCCACACATTAGTCACATTTCTCAGTACACACGGCTGCCATGTTGGACAGGATAGTTGCAGAACATTCTTGTTCCATAAAGTTCTAATGAACAGAGGTGTCTCTGATCAAAGTGAAGTAATAGTTAAGAGAACCAACCATAGACTTAGAAAGAACCACAGATGAAAGCCATCATGGGAAGGATCCAGTTGTATAGTAAATTGTGCATTTAAGTTTTGACTCTGCCACTTCTCTAAGGTCTATAAAGTTTAGCTTCTTCATAATGTGAGGACAATACTTATCAGGGAAAAAACATCCTGAGGGCTAAAGTTGATGCATATGAAACATTTAGGAAAGTTACCAAATTGGTTGATACTCACTCACAACAAGTATTATCTCTGCTCTTTTACCTGTTTTGTACATATAATGATGCAATATTCAAAATGTGATTCATAGACCAGCAGTTCCAGTGCTATTTGGGGGTTTGTTAGGAAAGAAACATCTGGGCTGGGCAGACAGTTCTGTAAGTAAATACACGTCTTACCATCATGATGACTAAATTCAATCCCTAGAACCTACATAAAAAAATGTAGCTAGGCATAATGATGCAAATCTTGAATCTCAGCACTTGAAAGGCAGAGGCAGGTGGATCTCTGTGAGTTTGAGACTTGGGAGGCAGAGGCAGAGGCAGAGGCAGAGGCAGAGGCAGAGGCAGAGGCAGAGGCAGAGGCAGAGGCAGAGGCAGAGGCAGAGGCAG
>NC_034600.1:32268904-32279721 GCF_900095145.1 Mus pahari | reverse complement strand
GAGGCAGAGGCAGAGGCAGAGGCAGGTAGATCTCTGAGTTTGAGGCCAGCCTGGTCTACAGAGTGAGCTCCAGGACAGCCAGGGCTACACTGGGAGACACTGTCTCAAAGGGACAAAGAGAAGATGGGGAGGAGGAGGAAGAAAAAAGCATAGTGGCATATGCTTATAATCCTGAGGATACTCTGGTCTATACACACACACACACACACACACACACACACACACACACGCACCAACAAGCATACACATCAAAAAAGAAAGAGGGGGAAGGAATGGAAAAAAACACGATCTCCAAATCTATCCCAGAACTATTACACCAGACCTTACATTTTAACAGCATCATCACATGATTTGCATATACATTAAGGCTAGATGGCTGTGGGTGTGTACATGGCTGAAAAAAAATTAAAACAAGAAAACTATGACCTCCTGGAAAGGACCAGAATACTAGGACTACAGAAATCTACATGACACAGAACCTCATACCTTCTTGAATAGGTGATCTGATGGCATCCTCAAGTCCTGTCAAAATATAAGCTAAGTCTGCAAAGGAAATGACTTTCAGAGCCAACCATGGTGGTTCATAACCACCAGCATGTGGGAAACTGAAGGAGGAGAATTAGGAGTTCAAGGCCAGTCTCAGGTACATAGCAAATTTGAGGTCAACCTGGGCTACATGAGACCCTGTCTCAAATAAAAAGTTGATAAATAGCCCCCTAAAGTTAGTGGCATTAAATAACAATAGTAAGTCCCTCAGGAGAGAAGTTCTGACAGGGCAGGGTTTAGGGAGAGCTCAGCCAGGTCAGCTGGTAAGACAATGGTCTTACAAGCAGGAGGATGTGGGTTTGATCCCTAGAACCTAAAGAAAAATGTCAGGTGTGATGGCATGCTGGAAATCTCAGCTCTGGAATGGCAGAGACAGGAGGATTTCTGGGACTCAGCAGTTAATCAGCCTACCTTAACTAATGAGCCCTGGGCTAATGAGAAACCCTATCTTAAAGATGGTATCCAGCGCTATTGAAGACACCATCCACCTTCCACACAGTGTCACACACCTGTGCACATACAGTCATACACATGTGCTCAAACCTACCCCCCCCCACACACACGTGAATACAAATGATTTAAAACAGGGCATGGGATCTGAAGGTGCAGTTAGAAAACTTGCAGCTGAAGGCTTTCAATCCTATCCAAGCCACTGCTCCTGTCATTTGCAGATCTGTTAGCCTTTTCAGCTAGAATGTCAACAATGGCATCTCTGTAAGGCCTGGTCTTCCTCAGAGTGTGCTCATGGGGTTCCAAGTATAAGCAGCAGTGGTCCAGGAAAAGGGGGAAGAAAGAGAAAGAGACAGGGAAGAGAGCAATGGAGAAAGAGAAGGGGGGAGGGGGAGGGGGAGAGGGAGAGGGAGAGGGAGAGGGAGAGGGAGAAGAAAAAAGATAGGGGACTGAGAGAGGGAGAGAAATGGTGTGTGGGAAGAAAGGAAAGAGAAGATGGGAAGAAGGGAGAAAGAGAAGTCAATACCTTAGGTAAAGAAAGGGAGCTGAATTCACAGCCTGCAGTGCATTCTATGACTAGCTTAGGAGGCAGCACAGCTCCCGCCACTCTCTTCTGATTCAGGGAAGCTGAAATGTTCTACTGAGTCCAAAAAGGAATCAACACAGACCCAGACACGTAGCAGAAGCCGTGCAGCTGCAAACATCTGTGGACTACCGCATCCCACAGCACTCTACCACTACCCCTACCCACGAAGGAGCTCTCAGTTTGTTGTCGTCCATAGGAAAAGCTATAGGCCATTCATGTCCATTTGGGGTAGTATGTTCTTGGGAATTCTTGCATTACATTTTTGTCCCCAAAACAGTAGTTTAAAAGACAGTTTCACTTTCCATTCTATTTTGTTCTTGGGGATCGTTCAATTACAGCCAAGCACCATGAACGGCATATTAGAAGTCTATGAATCTCCCTGAACATTGAGATTCATTGCTAAGGGCAAATAAAATGACCACCACAGAATGTGTCCATACACTGTGGTTTTGATATCTACTTGATGTTGATACCTTGCATCTTCAGACTCAAACTCCCCTCTGTGCATTTGCAACCCCACAGTACAACTTTCTTGGCAAGGTTGCTCTCAATCTGCCTGGTTGTTCTTATATTAGAGCAGAACCAAAAAAGAAGGTGGAGGGGATAGAATCTTCTACATATGACAACATAAAAAAAAAAAAAATACTAGTGTTTGTTTCTCATTAAAATGAAGTCGGAGACAAAAGCTCCAATTGGATCTGGCCTATAGCCATTCATCCTGAACACTGGAGGAAGAGAAGCATAAGGCAACCCGATATAGACTTGGCACAGGCTTTTAGGGTTCTAATTTTGTACCATAGTCTGTGTTCCCTCTTACCAGAGAGTCACATCCAAGCCTTACAGTTAGATGACTGTTCTTGTGATGGTCCTTTCTCCCCAGCCGTCTCCTAACTGCTGGGCACACCTTGCCACTTGCCTCTTCGAGAAACACACAACAGTCATTCAGCACACGCACACATCCATTCCCATGCACACTGGTAGCCCCTTATAGGCAGGCAGTCACACCAAGGATCCACATACTCATATACTATGCAACTCCTTAACTGGCTCTTCATTCCCCTAAAACCCCAGCTTCCCTCCTAACTGGGGGGGGGGGGAGGGAGGGAGTCTTTCCTCTTAGGAGATTATAGGCCAGCAGTGCTGTCCATTTTTGAGACACTTCCTAAGCTCACCCAGGGACCCAAATATCTGCAAATTCAGTTGCACACTACTGTACCCAGCTGCACCTGCCGACCTGGGTCATCAGGGAGCAATTACAACTGACTGAGACATACATAAGGGGAACTTTTAATTTGTTAAAATTTCTTTCTTTCTTTCTTTTTTTTTTTTTTTNTTTTGTTTTGTTTTTTCAAGACAGGGTTTCTCTGTGAAACCCTGGCTGCCCTAGAACTTGCCACCACCACCTGGCATAAATTATTTCTTAGTTTCACAAAATTCTACAATATAAATATTAAAGATTTAATTACATCTTCGACGAAGATATGTTAAGATCCTAGCTTCTACTACTGGTGGATGTTTTTATAGATACGCTCATTTTAGTATCATGTTATAAGCATGGGGCCTGACTAGATATGACTGTTATTATTCTAATAGGAGAGACACAGAGTCATACAGTGAGAGCCTCCTATGGGAGCAGAGGCAAAGACGAAGGAAAAACATCCACAAGTCAAGGATCACCTAGGACTCCTAGCCACCATAAGAAGGTTTGCAGCTCCAGAGAAATGTACCCTAGGGAGCATATCCTGCTGCCAACACCTAATGTCTGACTTCCAACCTCCATGACTGAGAATCCATGTTTATCGTTTATGACATGTCATTTGTGGAACTTTGTTATGCTAACACTAACAATAACTGTAGCTGATATTAACTCACTCTCAGCGACTATGAGATGAAACAGAGGGCTGTCAGCAAGGATAAACATGGGGAAAGCAAGCTTTCCAGCTTAAATGGTACCCTGATATACAAATGTTGTCCTTTGTCAACCTAGGATCCCTTAGTTTGGATCTAGAAATGACTTATTTGTCCATATTTGTCCATGCTTCTACAAGAATTATAAGGTTCAGCCGTAAGGACAGATGGCTTTAAAATATAAAGACAATTGTAATAACGAGTTGGGTGTGGCTGAGTGTGCTCTGTGTGTTTCTAGCCTAGTACTAGTCCAAGCTGGTGGGTTTCTCGGATTTCCACAAATGGCCACTGCTCTCGTTGGCAGTGTAACTAGAGGACCCCAGTGCTACCCTTACATTGATGGGAGAAAAATCCAGATTAAGAAGGAAAATGACTTTAGGGGACACCATGGGACACAGAAAACAAGAGACTAGCTTCCACTGATGCACATTAAAAGACAATTGGTCTTATTTATTACATCAACTCTACCTATAAGTCAGGCATTTCATGTATATACTGATATCCAATTTTAATTGGTGTGTTTTCACTGGATACAGTGTTAGGTCTCATTTGAAAAATGTATTTAAGATATAGCATGCACTTTAATAATTATCCCCATGCCCTCCTTTAGACTCCTCCCCTCCCACCCCCTCCAGCTAGGCTCCTGTCTCTTGTTTTTACATCATATGCAAATGCTTAAATGTATGTAAAAAGATTTCCCATGGCTTTCAAATGAGAGGAAACATGTGATGCTTGCCCTTCTGCCCTGACTTCTTTCTCTTAACATGATGATCTTCCAGTGCATCCTTGCCCAACAAATAATATCATTTCATTTTTATGTCTGTCTAAAACTCTATTATATATGTATACATAGTATATTTTCTGTACCCATTAACCTATCAGTAGACACCAGGTTGATTCCATAGCTTAGTTCTTAGGATCAGTGCAACCATAAACAGACATGTGCTGATATATTTGTAGAATGCTGTCTTGCAATCCTTTGGGTACATACTCAGAAGTTATAACTAAACCAGTGTGTGCGTGTATGTGTGTGTATGTGTGTCTTGAGGAGCCTACATACTGATTTTCATAGTGGCTGAAGAAATTTCCATCCCCTGCCCCCACATCTACCAACATTTGTTTTTTTGCTTTCTTAATGGTAGCCACTGAAATCAGAGTAAGCAGGAATCTTATTGTGACTTTAATTTGCATTCCCGTGATAGGTAATGGTGTCAAGCAGTTTTCATATGTTTATATTCATCCTATCCTTTGAAAACTGTCTACACATTCATCAGCCTCTCTATGGGTTGGGTTGTTTGGGGATTTGGTCTTTGATGATTGGGTTCTTTGTATAATTTAAACTGGATAAGAGGGAAATCAAAAACAAAAACCAAAATGGCCCCTTCAACAAGTGGTCTGAGAAAATAAGAAACCAGACGCCTACCTCTCTCTAGTTCTGTAAAGAAACCAATTTAAAACAAATCAAGTACCTTACAGGAAGTTCTGAAACTTGGAAACGGCTAGTGGAAAGCACTTTGTGACCTCTACTGCCCACAGCATCCTGGGATACAGGCATCATACCCACTGCCAGGGTGAGAAAGCCAAAGCTTAAAGAGCATAACTGAAACAAGTACTCAAAGGAAGGGTTGGACTCGATCCATCATACCCAATTTTAATTCCACTTTGTAGCTGAAACGCAATAGTATGAAGTTCCTTGAGACATCCATAGGCAAAGAAGAAAGCTGACTTTTATTACCAGCTTGAAAGCAAAAATGGCCACTTCCATTTACATTGAGTCTAACAGTAGTCTTACTTCAATACTAAAGAATGCTAGAGCAGTATTCATTACGATGACTTTTGGCACGCACCTGGGATATAAGAAATTATACTTTTTTCTCCTCCCATAGTAATAGATTCTTAAAGTTGTAGCTGGATCAATGGGAAATAAGTGAGACAGTGATAGACTTACTTACTTTCCCTTAAGAAGATGAGCATACCCTTAGCCAGATCCTTTTGTGTCACATCTTCCATGATGTTTCTGGGAACCGACAAACTTGAGCTCTAACTACCACCCTGAGCTGAGATAGTCGATTCACTCTAAGGACAGCATAGCAGTAACCAGAAGAGCCCACATCTCTGAGGACTGCCCAAGCTTCCATCTTGGTCACACTCACAGACTGATGATAAACTAGACAGGCTTCTCCCTAACTAATGAAATTCAGTTATCTTTCTACTCCAAGTCTTGACATCACATAATATAAGTCAGTGGGATACTACCCCAAATACCTAAGGATCTGGTAATTTTAGAAGTATAAACACAGATAGTGACACCCATGTCTCAAAATGGCTTAGCTATTTCAGAAGGTAAAAGAATAAACCAATTATTCCAGATACATTATGCTCAGGAACAATCTATAATGGCATGTTAGGCAGGGCATACAGATGGCAAAGTTTTCTCATGCATGTGGAGTTCAAAGGAGCAGCCTTGGGAGTCATCATCATGAATGCTATTCACCTCCTCAGAGACAAGTCTTCTCATTGGCGTGGAGTTCATGAATGAGGTTAGGTGGCCATCCAACAAGGCTAGAGGTTCCTTCTCTCTCCAGCTACCCAGCTTTAGGTTGACAGGTATGTACTACTTCACCTGTTATTTTTCTGTGAGTTTTAGGGACCAAACTCCAAACTCAGGACATGAATAGAGACCTGGTAGGGGGGTTGTTTTTCTGTGGGTGGAGCCAAGTGTCTTATGAGAGAGTCAGGAATTGAACTCAGTAATACCAAGAGACCAACACTGGTATTAAGTTGGCACTACACTTCGGTTCTTCTTTCTCATAGACAAACAGTATGGTCCTGTTGGCATTTCCTCTGGGTACCATAACAAGTGACCAGATTTGACAGATTAAAATAGAATACTTCCTTACAGCTCCAAAGGCAATATCTCCCACAATTAGAATTACAAAGTAGAAAACAGAGGCAAGTTCTGGGGAACACCAATAGGTCTCATCTCTTCTGACTTCTGATGGCTTCAACATTTCTTGATGTATGGCTATAGCAAGCTATCAAGGACAGCCTCTTTTAAGGTCTTTTTTATTTGGCTTCCCACAGCCTTCTCCTCGGTGCCTTGCAAGTCTCTTTGCATCTTTTAAGTACCTGAATATAATGATATGTAGTGACTCCCCTGTGATCCAAGATCACTTCCCTACTGCTGGTCATATCATCCCTGCCTTTCACATGTGTAAAGATTTTGTCATATTCAGTGATATTCAAAGCTTCCAGAGATTGGGGATCTGAGATTTGGAGATAGGATTGTTATTCAGCTTAATAGTGGGGCTTATTGGGGAACATTCTCCTGGTCAAGCCCCCTAAAATTAAACTGTTATTCTACAGAGACGCTTCTCAACAATGGCTCAGATTAGAAGCCTGAATGTCAAGCCAGCATTTAAACAGTACATGGAGGTTGCTTATACAGCTGAAGAACCATAGGTTTGACCATTTAATCAGCCCTAAAATGATTTGCGTGTTTGTGTTTTATTGTTCTGGAACATAACTTTCATGTAATTATTGCTGTAAAGAATAGGTGTGAGCATATTTATGAGCAATTCAGTCATGAAATGTTAGATTTAGTGTACATTTTCTGAGGTGGGTTTTACCGTGCCTCTACCCACTCCCTTTGTATTTACAGAGCTGGGAACTGTAAATCAGCATGGAGACCTTGTTGGCAAATCAGCATTTCCCTGAAATGCTGAAGATGGCACTGCTAAACGCCACGATGATCTATGTATTTAGTCTGTTAACTTTGGGAGTCACGCAACAGCTGGACTGTCATTGTCATGGAACTGTGTTGCCCTCCCCTGCCACAGCATGAGATACTTGAACCATGATAAGAAATGTCCCCTTGGTCTAACCACAGGGAGGAGCACTGAGCCGCTCTGCTCACTGATGGGCTGAGTATAATCCTGGCATTGGGAAGGGAACTTTGAGAGTCCACAGCTAGAACTCTAATTATAAACTCAAGGATAAGGTCTGAATCTCTTTCTGGTCATCGTCCGAGTGTGAACAAAGATTCCAGTCTCTTCATTCCCATCCCAAACCAATAGTTGGCATCTGACACATTCATCGTTTCTGATGGCCTAGACCAGTGGTTCTCAACCATCCTAATGTTATGACCCTTTAATACGGTTCCTCATGATGTGGTGACCCTCAAGTATAAAATTATTTTTGTTGCTATTACGTAACTGTAATTTTGCGACTGTTATGAATCATAATATAAATATCTTTGTTTTCCTATGGTCTTAAGCAACCCCTTCACAGGGGTTGCTCGACCCCACAAAGGGGTGGCGACCCACAGGCTGAGAAGCACTAATCTAGAAAGTGTACTGGGGCTATGAATATCGCCTATGTGCAAGCTTGGGGAAATCTTGTGCGGAGAAAGACGACTTGAGATTAGTGTCTGAAACCCTACAATGGCCTGCAAGAGAAAAGAGGCCTCCGTCAACATCACACAAAGCTCCTGAGAACATCAGCCACCTCTCCCTGTCAGCCCTAGCCAACCCTTCGGAAAGTATATATCCTCCTCCATCAGAATATGTGAGGCTGCTTAAAGAAATGGAAAACAATTCCAGATTCCTCTCCACTGGGAATTAAATATATTCCTTGGAAATAATGAGTTATGAGGTCATTGAGAGCCTGCTTTTTTTCCTGCTTGTGGGGACATCTTAATTGGAGAAGAAAAAAATGACTAATGAATGGGACATTCTAATTCTGGTTGTGTTCCCCCCCCCCCTCCATTTTAATGTCAACTCAACCACAGAAATGTTGATTTTTTTTTTTTTTTTTTGGTCTCTTCATGTCTTTTCAGGGTTCAGAAAGAGCAGTGTCACCAAAAGGGAAAATCTGGGACAGTGACACCACAGGGGAAAAGCTGGGTAAAGCCTGCTGCCTCCACCCACCTCCCAGGAAACAAAGCTAGACAGGGCAACGGGCTCTCCTGGCCTTGTTTCCAGAGCTCTGAGTGGAGTTCTTACAGTCACCAACAGGGTACTCATAAAGCAACGTTTGCCACACCTCTTAGTAGTAGGAGATAAGGAAAACAATGTCCTTCAGAACCCAGAACATCCAAGAAGGCAGAGAGACAGGAAACACGAAAAGGAAAAGTTCCCTCAGAAAACCTCCCAATCAACAGACTTACAGCAGCTGATTCGAGAGGTGTCATCCACAGAGTGCAGGTCTAGACTCTAATCCTATTGGTATCCTTTCTCTTTAGTGCACATCACCAGCTCTATGACATCATAGTAAACAGTAGAACTGACGTTAGAACCCAGAACATGTGATTCTTCAACCAGCCGTCCTCAGTTAAACTTCAGCATGCCCCAGCATCACCTGAAGGGCTGGTCAGATTGCTAAGCCCACCCCAGAATTTCCACTTCAGTGGGTCAAAGGTTCCCATTCTGAGAGCTGCCATCTAACACTTCACTGTGATCGCCCACGATCATCTCTGAAAAAGCTATTCAGGGAAGGCTTTCAAGTACAGACTGCTATTTTATGGTTTCTGTTCCCTTTTCTGTTTCTTGAGAGATTCTGAAAAAAGAATCTGTGAACAATGGCTGGCATGCCCTGGAAAAGAAATAGGAAAAGGTAGGGTGCTGGAGGCATACTATCTCAGTTCAAATAAACCTCTCTGTGGTAGCCCAGGACACCCGTCATCTGTGACATCCCTCCTTAGGACTGTGGCTGTCTCCTTTGAAGTAAAGGTCTCTTTCATGTGGGCAAGAGTTGATCCTCCCTAAATGGTTCTCTTCCCTATAGCATCATGCTTGTAGATCTTGTGGATATAATGGAAACTACTTTGCATTTCTATGTCTATTGAATAGCCTGGCCCCACCTTATATTTAGCTACTAGTGTGTCAGCAAGTTGTACCTCTCTACTGCTCCCTCTGCTAGTCAGATTTTTTTCCATGACAGTCATACTCCCAGCTCCCCCCCCTCTCTCTCTCCCATTTTTCCCTTCCTATGGACTCTCTGTTCACACTTTTCTTCTAGATTACTTAATCATTCACTGATTCCAAAGTGAATGAATGCAATGCAGTAAACTGCAGTGGAAATAGCCAAACAGCTTCTCCACACTGGGCACAGATCTACCATGATTGTTCTCTCCATAGCTTCAACATCCTGCACCCCTGCCCCACCAACACCCAACACTCTCTCTCCCACTCATCTGGGATTGTGAGGCCATTCACAACAGGTCATAATTCTACCCAACAATGGGGCAAAGTTCTATAAATTACCTGAGCCCCTGAGAAGATAAGGTTTTCATGTTTCCATAGCTATAATGGAGATACTGTAGATAAAAAGATGATTTATTCTTCATACAAAAGCTTAGGAAAAAGTAAGAGTGGGACATAGAGCTTCAATGTCCCACTCTTACTTTGAGTAAGTTTTTGCTATTTTGTTTTGGAGACTGTGACTGTCCTGTAACTCACTGTATAGAGCGGGTTGTCCTGTAATGTGGGGATCCACAGCCCCTGGGGCTACACCCCAACATGGCGCCTACAGGAAGAGAGTTCTTATAATAAACAAGTCCTTATTTGGCTGCTGCTGTTATCCCTGCTGATCATTGGCTGAGCTCGCTCGCCTGGCAAAGCTACGTTGCCTGATGTGATTGGTTGGCATGAATGCATATATATATTGGGCTCTTCCCAGGGTTCCGGGGAGATGAAGATTGAAGCTTGCTGAATAAACTGCTGTTAGAAGAACTGGTGGTTATGTCTTCCTTGCTGGTTGAGAGAGGACGCAACAAATGGTGGCCTGTACGGGGAACTGACTCCCCCACCGAAGAGTTCAGAACTTTCAGCAGTCAGTGTTTGCTGGCAGGGTAAGTCCGCAGTAAGTAGGATTTACAACCCCAGGAGTTTGGGGAAGGACTTCGGAGAATCATAGAGGCTAGAGCAAGGTCACCAGGAAGCAGGCGCTAAGCAAAAGTGAAAATAAAGTAAGGCCTTTAAGGATCCCAGAGCAGGGACGAATTTTGAAGGATCCCGGGGCAGGGACGATTTAACAAGGTTCTCAGTAAGGAGACATAACAGAAAGCTCCCAGTTTTGGGGACAAGTAAAGTTCCTGGTATAAGGACAAGTTAAGTGCCCGGTATAGGGACAAAGTTAAGTGAGGTTCGAAGTTAGGTTCTCAGCACAGAGACGAAGTTAAAAGTGAAGAGAGGAGGAGGAGATTGCTTTAAAAATGAAAGTAAGAGCAGTGTTGGTGCAGCTGTTAGTAATTTTGAATTTAATTAAATCTTGCCTGGCAGACAGGAGTGGAGGGTGTGCTGCCAAGTTAGAAAAGTTTTCCTGTGGC
>NC_034600.1:32243753-32267529 GCF_900095145.1 Mus pahari | reverse complement strand
CATGGAGGTGGGACAATCACCTCAGATTTGGCTTGCTGCCATAAAGAAATAGCCTTGCCATTTTTCCATCTTGCCATGGGATGCTAGACTAAGCACTGCACAGGGGACAGCTAGTGACCTGTTTGGCGTCCTCTGGAAGGCATGTCTAATTGTTTGAGGGTTAAGTGTCCAAGTGTCCTTCCCCCAGAAAAATGACACAGGAACTGGCCAAGGCCTTCCTGGGTGGTGAGCCCGGAGGAAGGCTTTGTATAAGGCCCCTATGTTTGCATATGGGGAATTAGACCACTACCTTCGCCCATGTAGTTTGCTTGCAGCAATAAAAAAAAATGGGGAGGAGGACTGTAGGAAGCTACGGCCTCTCCCCTGGGCTACCCGAAGCCGCACCTTAAAGATGGTGCCTGTTGGCTATGGAGTTTGTGGTAAACAGGTCCATATTTGGTGGTGATATGTTCCCACTCTCCTGGTTGGCTGAGGCCATGCGCCTGGTGAGGTGACATGGCCTGAGCATTTGCAGCCATGGAGGCAGGACAGTCTCCCCAAATTTGGCTTGCAGCCATAAATTTCTTCCTGATCATCACACTCAGGATGCAAGGCTGAGCACTGCACGAGGGTTAGCTTGAATGCTGTAAAGCGGCCCTTGGAAGACATGTTTGAGTGCATGAAGGTTGTACCCAGGATCCTTCCCCTGGGAAAATTGGTATGGGATGGGTCTGGGTCACTACAGGTGATGAGTCTGTGGGTGATGCCAGTACAATGTCCCATGTCTTGCACACCAGGGTCCAGACCTCTATTTTTGCCCGTTGTGTTGCTTGCGCCTTTTAATATAAAACAGGGGGAACTGTGGGGAGCCACAGCCCCTAGGGCCGTACCCCAACATGGCGCCTACAGGAAGAGAGTTCTTATAATAAACAAGTCCTTATTTGGCTGCTGCTGTTATCCCTGCTGATCATTGTCTGAACTCACTCTCCTGGCAAAGCTCCATTGCCTGATGTGATTGGTTGGTGTGGATGCATATATATTGGGCTCTTCCCAGGGTTCGGAGGAGATGAAGATTGAAGCTTGCTAAATAAACTGCTGTTAGAAGAACTGGTGGTTGCATCTTCCTTGCTGGTCGAGAGAGGACGCAACACTGTAACTCACTGTGTAGACCAGGTTGTCCTCAAATGTACAGAGCTCTACTTGCCTGTGCTTCTCTACCTGTATTGAAAGATTTACAAGGGAGTTTTTCCTTAAGAATTTATATAAATATAAAAATTTATATTTAATTGTTTTCAATGGCCAAAAAGAACATTTTCTTGGACTCCAGGCACTGAGTTAGGGGTCTTAGCTATGCCCTTCAAATGAGTTATTGTAATTGTTCTTGAGAGTTTGGTTTTCATGCACTCATTTCACGGTAAAAGATACATAGGCTCAGAAGTTGTGTGATCTCCCAGGATCAACTTGAGCAGAGGTCGGACGTTGAGCTGTCTTTCTTTTCCATCACGCTGACCTCTTAGAAGGTGCTGTGGTGAATGAAGGCGGCAAAGATAAGACAACCAGGAAAGGGAACTCACTCAAGGGCGTAGCACAAACTCTATCAGAGGTGTTGGCATGGATTATACAGCCAGGATGCTTCAAAATATTAACAGCTAAGAGAAAAATCAATGGAGACAAATTTGAGAAGTGATGAGAGACACACTAATAGAATTTCAAGGTGGATCAGATCACAGCCTAGAAGCATCCCAGCCAAGGTCTGTGGAAAGTACAGACTCCCACATGAACACAGTGTTGGCAGATGCTGGGGACACATGGCCAAGACGACAGACAGTGGAGATGTGAGCAAGCACAAGCAGAAGATGCTATGAGTTCAATCCTGCTAAGGAGGAACTCTGATGAACAATGCCATTAAATAGTATACATTTTACATATATATATATATATATATATATATATATATATATATATATATATAACAGCAAAGGCATGGCTGGGGGTGGCAGGAGGAGAAACAGAAAGGGGAGACAGAAAAGGGATGAGACTGAAGGATGAAGGAAGTGAAAGGGAGGGCAGAGTTAAAGGGTCTCCCCTTTAACTTCTAATGCCTCCGCACAGAACAGGCATGTAATTATTCTGATGTCTGTGGCAACATTGATTTTATGCTAATAAGGGAAGCTGCAAGCACAAAACACCTTGGCACCGTCCTAAGTAATCTAGAGGTGGGTTAGCAAGCTACCAGCCAGGGCTGCTTCTGAGAAAGGGACGGTGTAAACTGAAAGGCTGGCCTCAACTTTCCACTTCCAGGTTGCTGCGAACAGCCTGGAGGTTCATTTGCCTTCCTTGCCTGCCTGCTTTTCTCTGGTTCATTACCGGCATAGAGCCAGAGAGATGGTGTCACGGTGCCCAGGCAATAGAGGGTGAGCTGTGGGCGCACACCTGCTACTCCTTTTATCGTTGGCAGCAAATAATGTTAAGCAGGATTTGTACCATGTCTGAAAATGCCCCCCAAAACAATCTCTGTCTACTGGGTAAAGGTTGTGAGTTGCCCAGAGCCCAGGCCAGGGCCCTCCCAGACCCAATCCCATGCAACTATATGAGGGACAATTGGGTAGTAATTGAGGTTAATTGTCACTGACAATAATGCACCATATGATCTTTTTGCATCTGTTTGGTGAGATGGTTCCAGCATGGAGAGATGTTCCCAAGGGCACTGCAGGGATTTGCCCTGTTTATATGCTCCTTACATTGATGGGTTGTGCACAAGCTAATGGGGCTAATTGTTATTGCTCTGGTGGAAGCCCCTGAAGTATATCCCCACCTCCTGCCTAAATGTCAAAGCCATTGTCTTCTTGTGCTTTGGTTCATCCACACTTTGTGGTTCACGTTTAAAAAAAAAAAAAAAAAAAAAAAAGACTGAAAAGGAACAAGTTCATACAAGTGGAGGAAGGAGGCTGGCAGCCTTGCCTGCCATTCTCTGTTCAAGAAGCATTCTATTTTTCAGATCCTAGACCAAAATGACTTTAAGAAAAAGAATCTGCCATGTTCAGGCTCTGCCTTCTAGCTTCAAAGCCTTTTACAAGCTGCAATTCATTAAATGCAGTAATCGTTTGAGGACAGTGGACCGACCTCTGCAGGGAGAGAGGCCAAGCCCTCCCACCCCACCCTCTTTCTCTTTGTGTTCCCAACCAGACAGAGGAGGAGAGAGGGTGGAACACTGATGCTCCTGTGGTGTAGCCATGGCCCTCAGCCCAGACTCACTTCTCTGGCTTCTCCCTGCCAGGGCTCCACGCTCCACTTAGCTATTGGGAACAGGCTCTTCCTTCCTGGGGCCACAATTATCTGCTTTTCACAGACAGACAGGCTGCTGCACTTTTCTTTCCTTCAGATAAATGAAGAGTTTCCTAGCCACAGGGCCCAAACAGGCTTGACATACATCCCGTGGGACAGATGTCTCCCTGCTTGGCCACTCCCGAGGCTGAGAGCCAAGAGTCGTGTCTGCTTCTTTGTCACCATTGTCAAGTGCCCCATAACATGCAGACCCACTGTCCCAACATATACCCTAACTATCTCAGGACAGCTACCCACCCATCCAACATTCCCATCTACCACTGCCAAATGAGTTCTCTAGAAAGAGAACCTTGGTTTGGCTAATGGCGGTAGCAGGCTACTAAAATGAGAGAGATGTCTACTGAGGTCCTGTGGGTTATTCTACAGTTTGGAAGCCATATATCTTTGGCTTTCTCTTGCTTTACATGGACATTTACTTAAGAGAAAGGGAAAAATGAGATACTCACAAGCCCCAACCATGGTATATTAAATTTCGCAAGGCAATGCTAAATTATTTTTTATAGCTTTTTCTCTAGTTGCCTTTGCTCTCCTAAGTCTGCCTACTAGTCATTTCTAAAGAAAGGTTGCAGTGACATAATGTCCCTTCAAAGATCCATAATTCTTCTGTAAGAAGGCCAGTTGGGTCTACCGTCAAAACCACATCATTTTTAATGGTACTGAGAACTCTCAGGAGTTTTATCCACAGAGCAACCTCAAAGGCAAGAGTGTATATCAGAATCTTCCAAGACCAAAATCCATGTGGGTGGAGTCCATCTAAATACCTTCTCTCAAGTTCTACCCAAGATATCTGCTTCCCCAGTGTTCCCTTCCCTTCTCCAAGAACTGATGCTCTGCCTTACGTTTAAGACCCAGCACACCGCCCAGCTTTCTGGAGTCTCAGTTCAGATGGATCCTTCCTCTTAAATTTTAAAATGTTCAAAGAGTTCAAAAGTTCATACTTGGAAGGGGTGACCTCTTCATTTACAGAGTAACAAATCAAGCCATGTGTTTAAGCAATACTTAGGTTGGAGAAGTCTCCTACAAGTGGCTTACCTTTCTTGCTTCCCCTAGTCATAAATGATTGCCAGCATCAGGGAGGCCTGTAAATCACCAAATGGCATCCTCTATTGGAGATTTTGTCTCACTGCAGAGACAGCCAAGACAATGGGGCCACAGCATTCACCAGAATTCATCCCAATCTCTATGTAGTAAGAGCCCTGCTTCTAACTCAGGACACTCAATGCTTTCTTCCCTCTGAGGATCTCCAGGGAGCCTCACAGTGTGAGCTGTCCTCTGTGCCCAAGTTCTTCTTCAGTATTCTACTGAGGTTGCTGGGAAGTGGGTACAGCTAGAGGTAGAACACTTACTTAGAATGGGCAAGGCCCTGGGTTCAATCCACAATGCATGGTCATGTACACACACACACGCACACACACACACTACTCAGAGTGCTAGAAGAGCCTCCCTAATATATATCCATATTCAGAACTAGCCATCATCACAGTGTAGGAACACTTATTGGCAATACCTGATGCTTAACTTCAAAGCCAAGCTACATGGAAGGATTTGACTAAAAGGAAAATGTACAAACAGCACAGGATACATTTCTGTCCCATTAATACATTCAAATTTAAATACTTTCAAACTATTGAGAATTTCATATATACAGATAGTGTATTTTTGATCAAACCACCTATTCCCTCCTCTATACCACCTGCCTTATCCCCTCCCACGACTTTTTCCTCCCAACTTGATGTGTTTCTTTCTTCTCCCTCGACCCCTGCCTCCCAATCCAGAGTCCAATTAGTGCTGTCTATATATGCATGGCAATAGGGCCATCTCCTAGGGCATGAATACTCATTCAGGGTCTGCCTCCTTATAGAAAACTTAAGATCACTTCCCCAGCAGGCATCCATAGCTACTAGCCCCTCAGCTGGGGTGGGACTTCCTGCACCCCTCCCCAGTGTATGCTGAGATCTTAGCTGGCTTGCTCTTGTGCAGGTCTTGTGCGTTGCAGTCACAGGAATGGTGAGTTCATGTATGCAACAGCCTCGGCATGTCCAGAAAACAGTGTTGTGATGAAACTCATAATAGGAACAGTTCCAGAGTACAGAGGCCTTCCCTAATCCATTGAGAGAAAGTCGCTGGTGTGGGAAACATGGAAACTCAACAAGCTTCACATTGATTAACTACTAACATCTAATGCAGATGGCTAGTCAGGTTTGGTCAATTGTCCCAATGGTGATTTTCAAGGCACACAGAAACAATGAAGGGTCATGAATGGACTGACATATTGGTATTTCCATCAGTCTGGCACAATTCCTTCCTCTCTCTTTGATCTCCATAATTATAACTCCATTATTTTTATAAAAAAAAATTCTTCAACTTAGATTCATTTGGCATCTCCTCTTCATTGAATCAGATTATGCATACAAGCGGGAAATGACAGATTTGACATCCTTCATCTTATCCAATATGGTGCATCAGTTTGTTCAGTATTGATGACACCGCTCTTAGGTATTGAATCATCTCAGAACCACATTGAGATGCACAAAGGGAAAAATGCACAAAGCAAAAAAAAAAAAAATCAAACACATAAAGAACAACAACACTGGAAAACTCAAATCTGTTCATGATACATTGTAGGAAAAACAGGGGATACAGAGGACAATTTGAAAACTATAATCGATAGGGACACACACATGCACGCATGCACCCTATGGATCCGACTTATAGGTATCCAGCATGCTTTAAGTAGTATAAAAACAGCAATATACATTTCAGTTAACAAAATATTCAGCAACAAAAAAAATCCACAAAAGATTTCATTTTTATTAAAACACAAGCCTAAAATTTAAATTGCTAAGGGACTATTCAGTGATACTTTAAAAAATAACTCTTAGAGAAAAAACAAAACAAAACAAAAAACCTCTCAAAACTGAGAGTAAAGAATAGTTGAGAGAGCTGAGTGCCCTGGCCCATCATCCTAGCAACTGGGAAAAAAGGCAGGAACACCAGTAGGTCTGGGCTAGCCTCACCTATGGAATGAGTTCGAGACCAACCTGAGCAGCATGGGACCCTATTTCAAAAACCTAACAAACAAAATAATTAAAAAAAAAAAACCTAAAGAATTAATTATGAGAACAATGTGGAACCAATGTTGTAGTTAAAAAAGTATTTTTCTTTAAAAAAAAAAAACTATTTTACTTATTCTATGGGTACATATTTGTGCCTGAGTGTATATAGGTATACAACTTGTGTGTAGGTAATCATGGAGGCCAGAGGAAGATACTGTACCCCTGTAACTGCTGTGAACTGAACTTAAGTCCTCTGCAAGTGTAGTAAATATTAATTGCTGAACCATTTCTCCAATCCCTAGTAATACTTTTTTTTTTTTTTTTTGAGACAGGGTTTCTCTGTATAGCACTGACTGTCCTGGAACTCACTTTGTAGAACAGGCTGGACTTGAACTCAGAAATCCGCCTGCCTCTGCCTTCCAAGTGCTGGGATTAAAGGCGTGTGCCACCACGCCCAGTTTACTAATACATTTCTAACACTGTTTAATAAAGTAGGGAATAAATAATATATTAAGACTTCACTGAAGTGGTAGAGAAAGCAGAAAGAAAAAATAGAGAAGATATTCTTTTTTTTTAAAGCCAAAACTAAAAGCAAAAAGAAAAAGTATATAAATAAATATGAAGGCAACATAGATTTATCACCATTAAAGCCATGTGGTACTGCTTCAGAAATGTGTAGACAAATGGAATCAAATAGAAATTGCCTTTATAAGGTAATTTCTATGTAAAGATGCCATGTACCAAGAAAGTGGCATTTTGAGTCAATGCAGGATGATTTATCACTCAGTAAATTATCCTGGGGAAATAGGTCAGTCTCTGGGGGAGAGGAGGGCATTCCATTTCCTACGCTACCCCACATATCACCAAAATACAGATGGATGAAGGGACTGCTCCATAGTCAAAATGCTACTTCTAAATGACAGGGGAGATAGACAGACATTACATGCTATACTAGAAACGATCTTAATAGCATCAAGTATCGACATTCCCCTAAAGGAAAAAAGCCTGATACACTGGTTACAGGGCAGTTATAAATCTACAGTACAGAGGGCGGCATGTTACAATAGTGTTTGCATTATGTAAGGACAGAGATGAGATCTTGATTTATAAAACATCTGATGGGGCAGTTAAAGCAAGACCATGCTTATGGATGATATTTATCCATATATTTAATCAAAACTAAATACAAACAGCACTTCATTAAACAAACACTCTACAGTTCTCATCTCGACAGAGATGACTCCATAGGAAGCCCACTCAGGGTTAGGCTTCATGCAGAATGATGTACTGTATGCTCTGCTGTCAGAAATAAACTTTAGAATGATCTTCATAATGGAGAGGAATAGGACAGTACATATTTAAAATGCAATGTGAATATTCCAGTCCAGGAATGTATTCTAAGGATATAATTATGAAGGTGAACAAAGGCTTACATGAAAAATATATAATTAGGAACAAATAAATGCAACCTAAACATCCAACAATAGGAGTCTGATTGAGGAAATTATAGGATGCAAAACAGATGAAATTATATTCAGCTATTAAAATAATCTTGCTTAAAATATATAGTGCTGAGTGAAAAAGGCAACATACAGAACTCTTCTTTTAGCTAAAATTACATATGCAAACAGATACTATGCATATAATACATACAAAAAATTACTATACTGTTAACATTGTAGTAGCAGCTGGAACTATTTGGATGGTATTTGTTTTTCCACTAAAAATTGTTGTTTTCTATGTCTTAAAGTCTACAGTGTACAAGGATGTATTTTATAATCAGAGGACATGAATCCTTTATGGCAGCTGCTGGATGCTTCACCTACATTTGCTGGTAATGAGCTTGGCTCACAGGTCAAAATCGAGTCTACTAGACATCTTTCTTCTTACTTTGTTCCTATGCATCCACTCCACCAGACCTCCATTTTCCCAGCGTAGACAACTTGGTATGTGAGTAGCTATTTCTTGGAACCACTTTATGGGATCAGAGTCCCTGAACAAAGCCCCATCAGGCCTTGTGGGTTGACAGCAGCCCAGATTCTTCTCCCTAGAGCCCATCAGCAGCCTACCTCCCAGAGGGCTCTTGTCCCTACATGTCTCTCTGAGCCACAGCCAACACCAAGACAATGGAATCATCATAGCTTCTATGGAAAATTAGCCAAGCCAAGAACCCCGCATGGTCAGAACAAAATGTCTGGGACATGGTGCACAGGGCCGCCTGTGGTGGCGGCTCTCCCCATGTCCAGGCCTAACAACAGCCACACAGATCAGCGTGACTAACCAGAGCATCTGAGGCCATCCCGGGATGCGGTTTTCACAACAAGGCAATAGCCTCATGGCCATAACAAAAGTTAGGTTCACAGACAAAGTTAAAAGACACACACTGTCACTGTGTTGTTCGCCCCGCCCCCGTACCCCTTCCTACCCCACCCCACCCCCACCCCCNCCCTCCCACGTAGCCTGTGCTATCCTGTCTTCTCTGGATTTTTGGTGGGGACAGATGATATGATCTCCAAGACTTAACTCAGTCTATAGCCAATCCATGTGCACGATTGATACCCTCTCCATGGAGGGCACATTAGAAACAAACTGGAAGGCAAATGCATGGTGAAGAGGGGGTTCAACAATGAAGGTATTTTTTTTGACATCTTCTAGGAGCAACTGCAGAACTCTGGGCTGTAAGATGCAGAAAGGAAAGGCGTTATAAGCATTAAGAAGGTTCTACGGCAGGAAGCGGTCAGAGACAGTCTGTCCATTTGTGTCTCATCCCAGCTGGGCTTGAGGTTTCTACCTATCTTCAGTGCTTTTCTTGGTAATGTGCTATGGATGGAGGAAGGCAGGGTTCTCATTTGAGTGGCTTGTGGACCAGGACCAGGCTAACAGGACTCTGCTAACACCCATCAAATTACTGCTCTCTTATCAGTGTGGCAGTTAGTGTACGCTCGGCTGTTTGGAAGGATTCTTTAATGTAAGATTCATACAAGTTTAACCTTCGGAAGGGTGGCTTCATATGTATATGTCTAGATAGAGCATTTTCCTTGGGTGTCCTTTGTTACTGTGCAAACTTTACCTTCCAGATACCCAACTCTACCGGATGACTCCTCCTCCAAGACGTTGACCATCAAGAGCAGTTGACATGACAGGGAAGCCAAAATTATTGAACAGGAGTAGGTGCCAGTGTGTTCACAGAATTATCGTAAGGAGTTTCTGACTCCAGAGGTCATAGTCTCACTTGACCCTGTAGCTGAAGTAAGGGCTTGCATCACAGTGTCAAATGGTGGAGAACTAATTCCATCTACAGATAAGGATCCAAATATTAACTATACCTCATCCCATTCCTCTAAAAAGTCTTAGGGATTCCAGACAACTCTGGAAAATATTCATCAGGATCTTCTCCATGGGACCCTGGGGGAAGCATTTGATCCTATATGGATGGCTTCAGGTACTTTAATGATCTCCACATCTTGTTAGTTGAGGAAATGTGGTTTGAAAGCAGACTTTCCTGCAAGGAGCAATCTTTTTATGTGTGTTGTACACTCTGTGGTTTAGTGAGAGGACTTCTTAGGGAATATCTTGTACCAGCAGGCTTAGGTAATATTAGGATACCATTCTTTTGTTTGCTTGTCTGTTTGCTTGTTTTATGTTCCTCAAACTTGTAAATTCTCAGCCAGACTAGTCATGTTGTCATCTTCAAGTTCCTGTGTTATTTGTTTATCCACTTAAAAAATGACCCCAGAAGCTGTGTATGTGAGCCCAGAGGAACAGTGGCTTCCTGACATGACATGATTTGGAGAAAAGATGGGAGCATGGTAAGATAGGACAGCCAGCTGTTGAAAACTTCTGTGTTAAAGGTGGCTGAACTCTTGCCTTTTCCCCAGGAAGACAAGGGATGGTCTTGTCCTGTAAATTATAATTTTCTAGAGACTTCTCCACTAAAATTAAAACACATGTCCTTACTAAGTTATTTCCAATATGGTATCCTTTGATGAGTTCAGGCAGTTCCGAAATTGCTTGCTTGTCACAGTTCTGTCTCCTCTGCCCTCTCCTGGAGAATTGTCAATTGGTCTAAGTTCTCTACTGTTAGCATTAGGTATGGTGAAACTCCTTTGCATGAGAGTCATTCTCACCTCCGAAGCAGTCTTGGTTCTGTTTTATGGCTGTTCTTTTCATGCAAATAATTCTAAATTACCCAGTCTTCCTATTTCTCTTTGCAGGGGAAATCTCTCTTTGAAAAATACAAGTCAATATATTACCCACATTTGTGCCAATTCTCTTCAGATAACCCAAATTTTGTATTAATCAAACTTATTAGCCCACTGTAATAGACAGAGAGGCAGAACTCCAGACTGAGAGAAGTAAATTGATGAAAGTATAATGACCTGAGTTTTGACAATTACGTCGAGGAAGATTTCATGGAGAATATTGTCTTTTTAACTACTATGTTAAGAAAATCACATATGCACATCTGAGAATTGAGCTGTAGGGCCACCCATACAAAAGTTACTTCGAATAAACAAGAGACCTAAGAGTAACAGAAAAGTGTAAAACTTTGAGATGAGAGCCGAACAAGGAATGAACGGGTGATGGCTCAGAGGTGCATGTGCATGAAGAAGTGAGCTTAGTCCCCATCCACAAGCATCTTTGTAAAAAGCACCTACTGTAGCAGGCACCTGTACTAACAAGTAGAAACGGGGACCCCTGGCCACAGTGGCCAGTGAGTGCAGGGACTGTCTCAAAATATGGTAGAGAAGAAGACATCCAAAGTCAACCTCTGGCCATTACAAGTGCATGCATACACACGGACACACACAGACACGCACGCGCACACACACACACACAGGATTATGTACCCTCACACATATATACAAGCACATACTACATCTAAATAGCAGAACAAGGAAGGAAAAAAAGGAAGGAAGGAAGAGATAAAACTGGATAAAACATGACACTAAAAGTGAGATCTATAAAAAGAAAAAAGTATTAATTTGGAGTTCACCAAAATTTTCATTTTCTTTTTAATAAGGTATCATAAGAAAGTTGAAAGATAAGTCAAGACTGGAAGAAAATACCTTAAAGATACAAATATATAGCAATTAAAGGACTTGGATCCTGAGTATAAAAAAGTTCTCACAATTAAATAACACAACTCCATTTGAAAGATGCAAAAACACTTGAATAAAGAAGATTTATAGAGAGAGAGAGAAAAAAAAAAGAAAAAGAAAAAGGTGGAACAACACTATGAACTAACCAGCACCCCCAGAGCTCGTGTCTCTAGCTGCATATGTAGCAGAAGATGGCCTAGTCAGCCATCATTGGAAAGAGAGGCCCCTTGGTCTTGAAAACTTTATATGCCCCAGTACAGGTGAACACCAGGGCCTAAAGTGGGAGGGGGGGGGAAGGGTATAGGGGACTTTGGGGATAGCATTTGAAATGTAAATGAAGTAAATACTGAATGAAAAATTGGAAAAGAAAAAAAAGAAAAAAAGAAAATTTACAAGAGATATATGTAGCAGCATCATTAGCCTGAAAGTGCACACACTCTATGGGCTCATACAGCAATGAACAAAGAAGCAGAACATGATACATACACCGGAATAGGACAATCTCTACAGCACAGAGGAGTAGACTACTCACCTAAAATAGTGAACTACAAAGACATTATTTCACCTAGAAGCACAGACACAAAAGGTACATACTGGAGCCATTTACATGAAATATCTCGAAGAAGGTAAGGCCAGAAAGTGAGTGAGTTACTCCCTGGGACTGGATATAGGAGATCTCACTGATGGGGTGGAATTCATATGACCTAACTTGGTATATTGACAAAAAGCACTGGATTGTTAAAACAGGTGATGTTTATTCGATACAAATTACAGTGCACTAAATTTGTTAAAAGTTACTAATTACCAAAGAAAACTCAATAATAGATGATTATAAAACTAAATTTTTGGTTTCAACATCAAAATGCTTTCTATTCTTGGCTAACTGAGAGAAAAGCAGGCAAATGATTCTGTCACTAATGTCTTTTCTGGAAGCATCAAATGCTCTATTAACTGGAAAAAAAAAAAGTTTAAAACAGCCCAACTGTATACCCAGAGGAAAAGCTGCATTTCTTTTCTACATATCCTTTGTAGAAGATATGCCATCTTGAAAATAATAATAATGTATCCCTTCTCAAAAAGAATCAGTCCTGAAAAAAAGATATCTGAAGGTCAGATATTGGGAAAGTCATCTAAGATATTTTCCCAAAAAGATCTTTTCCAAAAGGAAGGAAGAAAATGAAGGAGATGGGAGAGAAGGGGAATAGGAAAGAAGGGAGTGGGGGAGAGGAGGGGCAACAGGAGGAGGAGAAGGCAGAGAAGCAAAAGCCATAGAGGCAACACGTAAAATCTAAGGAGTCTCAAGGCAACCTCCAAGACTACAGTCTCAAGAGTCAATGAACTAGGTCCCAATCACATCTACCCTGGGGCCGATATCAAGGGGCAGGGCCCCTGTGCCTCTTCCAGTACTTTACCCTTTAATACATACAAAAGATCCCACAGGACTCCAAGCGACAGCCCAGGTGTCCCTGAAGTTTATAAGCACTAAGAGCCACTATAGGGATACAGTGACTGGCCTCAGATAGCCAGTGACGTAGGGAACCCTCCCGTGTCTGTGAGGAAGTCCTGATCAAGCTTCAGCCAAGTGCAAACCTGTCTCTGCAAGCAGTTCCTGAACCACCTGGTGCAGATTAGCCTCGGTCCGGTGGTATGATCGCTTTTCTCCACCGCTCTTATTTCAGCTGAGAGCTTGCCAATCATCAGACAGTTAATCTTGTGAAGAAAACAGGCTAATGGCGAGATTTCAGAACATGTATCTGCAAACCCAAAACTTATGGCCGCTTCTGCCCTGGTTAGCCTCAAAGCGACAAGTGACTTCTGTAGTCAATGTCTAATCAATGCTGTGACATTCAGTGTGTGCGTGTGTGGGGGGGGGGGTAGGGGAGGTTGAAGTCAGGTGGGCCATGCAGAGGAAAGGAATTGGGGAGATGGCATGAGGCTAGTTGTCTCTTAAGAATGGAGATTGTTTCTTTCTGGGCAGAAAAAGGCAGTGTGAGAAATAAGCCGACACAAGAGACAGGTTTTTTGGTAATGTTCATTTTACCTGCAAAGGCTCTGAATGCCCATCAGACAAAGGTTGCTTGTTTCTCCACAGACTGAGTGATAGCATGGACTTGGCTGTGGGGACGGCAAAGGTGTTTGGCCACTGTGAATGCATGGGCTTGGGGAAGAGCTTGCCAAATCCCGTTAAGGTTTATGGAAGTCGAGAAGCCACGGAATCCCAACTCCAGTCCCATTTCTCAAGTTCCACGGAAGGTCTTGTGCTTGTAGTTGACTGGCCTTTTTTGTATTTTGATTTTTCATTAACACAGAAGGCTTGCTGTTGGCAATCACACCCTGGAATGTCCTTGCCGGAGCCTAACATTCCAGCACATTCTACATTGCCTAATGATGAGGTTGTGGTTTGCCAGGAAAGGATTGTTAACGCTTTCCTTCTAGAACTGGGTAGAACTATCCCCGTGCAAACCTCAGCTAGTTCAAACAGAGCTTCTGTAATGGCAGGGGGAGAAAAGCTGCTGTAAATACTTTTATGGGCTGCAGAGGTGATTTACAGCCGGCTTTATTAATCCTATAAAAAGGCACAGCTGAACGCCTTTGAGTTGCATGCGTACAGATGACTAATTAAATACACAGTTAAAAGCCTTGACCCAGCACAATTCTGACCATTAAAGAAATAAGTCTTGAATTCCCCTCCAGGCAGAAGTTTTTTTGGATGGATTTGTGGGTGGAAAGGGGTGGGAGATCTGTAGAAGGGGGAAGTTGACATTGTGGGGGATCGTGGCAGGTAGATGGAACAAGGGAAGAAGTTTAGTTACCATGTTCCCCTACCCATAATGGCAGCAGTATGCCTGCCCCAGACTGCCAAAGGCCGCTTTGACTAATCTCTGACAGTACCAAGGTTGTGGTTGGTGTGAGGAGGATGAAGGAAAGCACACTGGCAGTAGTAGGGAAGATAGAATCCCCACGGTCATAGGTAGACAAAGCAACCCAACCTTGTCTTGCTCACAAGCTCACTCCACTCAGCTCCCGTAAGTTGATTTCTGCTCTCAGAAACTGAGGCTCAAGGATGAAAGGTGATTTTTTTTTTTTTCCCAACTAGCAACAAGATTAATTAAGGGCAAGGCCAGGACAAGGACCCAGAAGTGACCTCTAGAACATTCCCCCCTTGAGGAGACAACCATCCATTCCTCCTCCAGCCCCGTTGCCAGGAGACACAACATATTTCAGTGCGGGGAGAGGGGATTAGCGGAAGGCAAGTAAGGTAGGCTGTGATTCCAAAGGCAAAATGTTTGCCAAACCATCTATCAGAAACATAAAAGGCCCTTTCAGTTTTCAGGTTCTTGGAAGGGACTGGAAGAGGAGGGAGTGGCTTTTCCCATCAGGGGACAAGCTGCAACAATTCTTCTATCAGCTCCGTGAGGTCTGCTGCGTTAGTTGGCCCCTTCACAAAGTCTGGCTCTGTGAAAATACTTTGAGAAGCTCCCATACCAAGCTGTGAACGTGTGCTGCGAGACCGCCGGGTCGGAGTGTTGGGTAGACTGCTGTAGGGTTATGTAAGCCAGCCAAATGCTTCCTCTGCAATGTCAAGGGTGCCTCCCAACCCCACCACTACTCAAATTGGGAGAATGGCTGAGAATTTTTTTTTCTTTTCCCACCAAACAGCTCTACCTTCTTTGAATTTGAATTCTGGGGTAGCATCATTAATTCCAATAGGAATAACAAGCTTTCTTCCCTCGTCCCATGCGAAGTCAGGGACCTGGCTGCCACCTCTGCCTGGGAATGTTGCCCTCACTGTCTTTCATTAGTCTTGTTCCCTTTCATCAGCTAACTCAGATTCAACCTTCAGGTCAAATGTCACTTTTAATCAAAGAAATGTTTCTGGAACCCCCCCCCCAAAAAAAAACAGGGTCCCTATCAGAGACTCCCACTGCAGAGGTGTGTATGTGTGGGTGTGTGTGTGTATACACACACATACCCTTGCCACAGAACACATACTCTCTACCAATTGTTCAGGTTGGCTCTTCCTGCCAGATATGGGCACCACAAAAACAGGGGCCTTATCTTCATTGCACACACCATTTATGCCAGCAGATAGGGAGGCATGTAAAATCCGCATGCCCAGGGGTTCCTCCTCCTTCCTCTGTCTTACTCCACTGCTTTCTATATCCAAGACCATCAAGATGAGAGAGAGGTGGAAGAAAATGACTAACCACGGATTCATTTACTAAAACCACTATGATCCCAGTGGCTTTGAGTAATCACTAACACAATGACTTAGAGCAGACAGAATCTCATGGTCTCACAGTTCTCCTTTTAGAAGGCCAAATCAAGGTTTCAACAGACTTCTTTCCTTTGCTCATATGTGGCTGACTTCCTGTTCACATGCTATTCCCGTTATATGATTCTCTCCAAATTCCCCTCTTTTCACGTTGGATAAGAGTTCATCCCAAAGACTTCATCTAAACTTGATTAGACCTTTGGACATCCTATTTCCAGGGTCAAATTGAAATGTACTTAGGAGGTAGGACTTCAATATATGAATTTGGGGGAATAGATATTCAATCCACAAGAAGAGAGCTAAAGTCACTACAACTAGCTGGTCACTCTAAAGGCCACTGCCACCACAAACGCCAACTTCTCTGGAGCTTGGAAAGCCGAACAGGAAGCATACACTAGGCATCTAATTTTATTCAAATCGGAAGAATTAGATTGCTGGCAACCTCCCTCCCCCACGGCCACATCATTCTATTAGAATAAAAAGCAAAATCAACCAGTTACAGATACCTCTGTGCACTGTCAGAGCTGTACCCCTTCCCCCCCATCAATCATTCCTGTGGCCATGGCAAGAAGCCAAGCAAGCCAGTTTTCCTCGGAAGTCAGGCGGGTGTTCATTTCTTGTTCCCAACTTGCACTATTCTCAGAATAACTGTGAAATCGGCATTCCAGTCATAAGCTGGGTGAATAGTCAGTGAACTGAGCTGCACCTCTGCTTGCTGACTCAGTAGTTTTTCAAGCCCCTGTTCCCTCCAGTAAGGCTAAAATCAGGCAGCTCTCTAAACAGCCACTCCTCTGCTCCCCATCGCCTCTGTTTGCATTTACTTAATAGACAGTAACCACATGAGCTACCTTTCCTGTTGCAGCAAAACACCCGACAGAAGTGAATTAAGGGGGGGGGGGGGCTGGGACATATCTGGGCTCACGGTATCAGAGGGTGCAGTTGGCCCAGCTCCTCAAATGGTGGCTGGATGAAGAAGCAGGAAGCAGACTGGAACCAGAAGCAGGTATGACCTTCAGGGTATATACTTTCTAGAAACTCAGGTTTGACAGCTGGGGTCCAAGGTTGCATAGCTTCTCAAGACAGTGCCACCAGCTAAGGGTCGAGTATTAAGCACATAAGACTGAATATTTCACTTCTGAATCATAGCAGTGATGTTGAATAACTACGCCCTGTACATTCATAAGGGAGCCATATTTCCTTGCTCACAAGTCCTCTTGACATGTGAAAGAAAGCAACTTTGAAAATGTATTTCTTTTATTTTCAAGATTATAACTCTCCATTCCCTCCCCTATACTTCCACGTGTTCTCTTATAAATTTCTTTTTTATTAATTTATTAACCGTTGGTGTGTGGGTGTGTGTAACTATGCAGTCTATATAATGTTACTTGTATATCTTCCTCCTCTGACCATTTGGTATCGGATAACCAATTGGTGGGTAACTAATGTGGTCTTGTTTTTGTTTTGTTTTGTTTTGTTTTTCCCTCAAAATTTCTCCTTATGCAGTCAAGTACAAAGGCTTTTATTTTCTATCTTTTCTCATCCTAGTTTCTCGCTGGTCTGTCACAAACTCTCCAGTGGCATCTTCTATCTCTTGTCTCCTGTGCCAGGGGTTATTCAGGTACCTGTCCAGGCTCTATGAGTGACAGGTTTTATTTCCTCAGGGACAGCTTTGTAATACGCAAATGAGACATACTTCATAGTGTCAAATACTACTTCCACCAGCACTTACCATATTTTATAGACTTGTCTGGGTTGTCTCCAGTCAGACTAATTTCTACCAAGGAAAAGACTGTGGTCTATTCACAACTGTAGCCCAGGAATCTATTTTAATGATTGGCAAACAAGGGGTATTCAATAAACGATCCCTTGAATAATATCCCCTCTCCTTTAATTGCGTCTTTGTCTATAAAATACCCATATCCTATATTATGATTTCAATATGAAGTACCCCTCCACCACCACCACCCCCCCCACACACACACAAAGGCTCGTGTGTTAAAGGCTTCATTCCCACTTTGTGGCACTCTTACATGTTGTCTAAGAGGTTTTTCCTAGGGAGATATCACACACACACACACACACACACACACACACAATTTACTCACCCTGAAAAAGGAGTCTATGACAAATCAAAGTATCAACTGCACCGACATTGTAATTTGGTGAACCAGTGAGTTTTTATTTAGCATGAATCGTGGACAAGGAGTTAATAACAGGAACGGGGGGCAGAGCTCACAAAAGCTCCATCACTGAGAAGCACACCCCAGTGTAAGGTGAATGCTGATTCACAGGGCTGCATCCCAGGAGCTCTGAATTAGCTGCAGGCAGTTGGACAGATCTAAGAAACTTCCACTCAGCAGCCCACCAGATGAGTCTCCGGTAGTCCTTCACTGCTGCTGAACACCTAGGGAGGACTATCTTGAATCTGCCAAGGTTTTGCTTTACCACTTAAGACTTAAGTTTATTTACCTCCTGAGTCTCATGAGCCTCCTTCTCCCCCTTCCTGGAGTGAACCTTTCCGCTCAGGGGAAATTGTTACATGCTTTAAAAGATGATTGTATTACAAGGTTGTAGCTTCATCAGTGGCTTAGTCCAAATTGAATATTGTTAGGAGGTGGGACCTGGTTAAAGGAAGTAGGCATGTCCTTGAAGAGTGGATCTTGTCCCTCCCAGGTCCAGTTGGCTCACTGGTTTTCATGAAGTGAGAAACTTTGCTCTGCATGACTTCCAGAAACTGTGATGTTCAGCTTCGCCATGGCCAAGAAGCAAAGGAGCCAGGAGACTATGAACTGAAGTCTCTACAATGGTGACTTGAGATACCTCCTTCCCCTCTTAAGCCAAGCGCCCTCAGCTCCTCAGGTGTTTCATCACAGGAGCCCCACACGCTAAGTTCTCTCAGGTTATTCTAACTGATAAACTGATCCCCTAGCCCTATGGCACTAAGCTGGGATATACATACATCCATATTCTAAAAACATTTTTATCGTCTAAAAGCAACTAAGAACAGAATCTTTTGATATTTCTTCAGTTCCCACTCCAAGGCCTTTGCTAGTAAGGCTGAACTGGAATGAGACAATTTCCAACGCCTCCCTAAATGAATCTTAGTCTCATCCTCAGCGGCCACTCATAATTGAATAGAGGCTTTTTTTCCACAGCATGCAACTGTGGCAGTCACTGCCACCACCCACTCAGTTCCCCCTTCCACTTTCTACTCTGAGAAAAGAGAGGACACAGGGTTGGTGATCACCCCTTAATCTATGAAATCAAATGCAGTGATTAATTTTTTTTTTGCCCAAGGACAAAATCATGAATTTGCATTTTATTTGTCTGTTGTTTTGTTTTGTTTTAATTCGCTTCAGCATGGTTGAGCTGCTGTTCTGAAGCTTGGCAAGCCTGCCAAGGGAAAGAAGGTGCAGAATGAGGTGCGATGCAACTGTCAAGCCCAGCTCAAGTTTGCTCTCGGACTCTTTCTGAGAGTGACTCATTTGATAAACAATACAGCTGCTGTAGGAGGCTGCCCTGTCAGGAGTGATAGATGGCTGTGTATCTCTGGAATCTTCTGCAGTTGGGCAGATGGGCTTTGGGGCCAAGCAAGCATATCAAATCCATCTTGAATCAATAAGAAATCTGAGAACTTTTTCTTCCAGTGGCACAGATAAGGCAAAGTCCCCCAAACTCTCGTACTCTGAACCCATCTCACATGCTGACCCCAGCCTGTCTGTTGCTTGCTGCTTCACGTCTGGCCTGTGTGGTTGCTGCTGCTTCACAGGAGAGGCTGTGAGAACTGTTCCTCCTTTCAAAGAGCAAAGAGGTCTCCGTTAGTCCCCAGTGAGAAGACTGGATGTGACAGTGAATGTGTGGTTATCGTTATGATGAGAGAATGATTTCTGCCAAATATGAGCTTGGGAGAATTAATTAGGGTGTCAAATGATAGCCCTCCCCTTGCTTAATATGGGTCTAACCTTATCTCCTATCGTAGTATACATTGCCAGTAAACAGTATCTAGAGGTCTTAAGTGAAGAGAGCCAAGACCAAGATTAACTCCCTAGGACTGTTGGCAGATAGGAGCGAGGTTAGTGGTAAACTTCTCTCCATCTCTCTTCTCTGTTGAGCTAAAGCGACACTGGGCCCTGCTCTGCTCCACTCTATTCAGCTCTGGTCTTCCTAGAATGTCCATGCTCTAGTCAGGGTAAGCATTAACTTCGTTAGAGGGGGCTGGAGGGACTCTCTGGAAAGATCTTCTCTGCAAAATATGTCTACATATCACTTTTGCCTCCTGGCCTCCAGAAGCTGTCTTCACGTTGACACACAGAAGATATCCTGTGGATACAGCATCACAAAGGCAAACGCCAACCCATCATCTGCCATGCACACCTTAAGTGCTATGAGAACGTCACCGTGCCTATTCACACTTTGTATCATCCACAGAGGCTCCCTTCACCACCATCAACCTCACTAAGACAGGCACTGATGTATTCTCCAGCTGTATAATTAATTTATCACAAGAATGTATGGGCCAGGCGTGGTGGCTCATGCCTTTAATCCCAGTGCCTGAGAGACAGATGCAGGTGGTAAGTTCCAAGCCAACCAAGGCTATATAGTGAGTCCCTGTCTCAAACAAAAATTTCTCAAAGTATTGGCGTTAGCATGTTGGCGCAGCAGCTATGGGTACTCGCTGCTCTTCCAGAGGACCTGGCTTCGGTTCTCAGCACCCATATCAGGCAGCTCACAACTAAGTGCCTGTGACTCCATCTCCAGGGTATCTGATACCTTCATGGGCATACATACATGGTATACAGGCATACATGAGTGAAAGCACTCATACATACATATAAAATAGAATCCTTAAAAAAAAAAAAATGTGTGTGGTCATGGAGTGTCAATCTAGGGGTACAAAATCTTGGAGACTAGCCTTTTGGCTTTCAGAATCATCCTCTGGTAACTAATCTATATTAGTCATGTCCCTTGATGAGTAGTTCTCCAGGATCCGCATAGACTCTAACTGCTCAACCGTTGAAAGCTATCTGTGTTATTTTGAGAGGTCTGGGACTATCACGAGGAAAGCCGCTATGGATACTACTGCACATGCTTCTATAAAAAACCAAGGCTTTCACTTAAAATCCATGGGTCCAGTTTTCTGGATCATGTGACAGCTGAATATGTAGTCTACCAGGTCTTTCCAGATTGGTATAATATTACATTTCCACCAGCGATGTTTGAGCAATCCCGTGTTCTGTACAGAAAATGTTTTCATTTAACTAAATGCCGAAATTCAATCCTTTAAGCAGTTTTCTCCAAGTACCCAAAGCAACAAAGGCAGAATAGGAAACCCTTGCCCTCCTTGGGTTGCGAGACTTATGCCCCTGCCTCCCCTAGACACTCCCTGCCCACGCTTGCTCACTCTGGCTCTGCAGTCTGTCTTCATGGTTTCCCTTCTCTGGGGGCCTTCCAAGTTGCTTATCAGTATCAGCTGCAATTCCTTTGTATCTTGTTCTGATCTTAATCTGCTAATCCCTCCAAAGGCCACGCCAAGCCCCAGGGTGCAGTGTGCTGCCACCCCGACTCCTGACTCAGCTCCTTGCACAAAGAGCCAAACTAGCAGCCGCTGGGCTCCATGCCAGCCCAAGCCCCTAGCTCTTTACAGGTCCCAGATACAACTCGGTTTCCACTCCTGTGAGGCCAGGAGTGCCTCAGAATTCTATGGGCAGAACAGAGAATATAGGCTCAAACTGGATAGAAGTAGGAAAGGAGTGTGGTAGGAGGGACCTTGCTGTCCTTCTAGAGAGTCAATTTGTGTCTTCACATCTGGACATGACTACAAAAGCTAGTCCCAGAAGCATCTTTGTAATAGTACCAGTTACCAGTTGAGTATTCGATGTGATTTCTAAAATATTACATTTATTTATTTATTTATTTATTTATTTATTTATTTATTTACTATCTATTTGTGCATTTGCATATTTTGTGGATTTGGTTCACTTCTTGTACCATGTGGGTCCCAGGGATTTTTAAAAAGCTTTTCCATTTTCACCATTTGAGGCCTGAAGATTTTAAAAATTATTATGTTTGCTGTTTGTTTGTTTGTTTGTTTGCTGTTTGTTTGTTTCTGGGAGTTGGTTTTCTCCTTTTACCATGTAGGTTCCAGGGATTGAACTCAGGCCGTCAGGTTTGATGGAAAGTACCCTTTATCTGCTAAGCCTTCTTTCCAGCCTTTGATGTAACAAACTGTTGACTGAGTGATTGATTGATTGATTGATTGATGTTTGAGACAGGCTCTCACTATATAACCCTGGCTCGCCTTGACCTCACATAAATCCCCCTGCCTCTACCTCCCAAGTACTAGGATTACAAGTATGTTTGATCACATCTGGCAGAAGCACACTTTGCAGGCACATGGTTTTCTAAGATCTCACAGTGACTCTTACAGGGACATTTCTACCTACTTCTGCACAGCTTCATGACTCTAGTTCTCTTCCATACGTAAGCTTATGCAAACTGTCTGCATAACTCCTAAGAGACACAGACTTTGGGCTCTCATCCTATTCGTTCATACCAATAGCATCCCATGCCAATAAGAAGATAAGGGGTTATGTCACAACTGCAGCTCGTGTGACCTGATAATACCTTTAAAGTTCTTCAGTTGAGTGACAGTCCATAACTGACATCTCCTAACAGTTTACAAACTCTGTGACAAAAATAAAAGGCCAAAAGTTTTTGCACATGCAAAAAAAAAAAAAAAATGTCTCAAGCAATATGGTATGTAGCAAACTCTGGCAAGGGAGGCAGGCAAGTGTGCCTCTTGTCCACCTGCTCACAGCCCGTGGCATACCACAAACTATCAAGGACGCAGTGTGGCTTCATAGCATACCACAGCCCCAACATGTCTATTTGTCACATACCATTCATGCTGGCAGTGTGCGTTCCATGGGCCCCAGAATTCTGCTACTCCAGCCTTTTTGCCTTCTGCAGGGACAACTTGCTGACAGTAAATACTTCTCCACAGAGAGCCTTCCCTCTTAAGCTGGATGATATTTGACCTATGTGTTAAATTCTCTCCACTCCTTGCTGTGGCTGCCCCTCCTCTACTCTGAACACACCCAGCTTCCAAAGCCTGCTAAATATTCTATTTAGTACCAAAGAGGATTGCCTTCTAGATAATTCCTTGCCTCCTTAACTCGGGCTTGTTATGGGACCTCCTGACACTTCAGGCTGCCAAAAACAACTCGCAATTCTTGCTATCAACATTCCATTGCCTCTCCAAGTCCTGGCACTTAGGGGAGCCCCACCTTCCCAGAACAAAGCCCACCTTTACTCATGCCACACGCCTCTGCATTCTTTGTTCCCTTGCTAGGTTGTGTCCCTTCAGTTTTTAAGCAAGCTAGTTCTCCCTTCAACAAGCCAGTTCAGTTTGGTGATGGTTTAAGCTGTCTAGGACAGAAGGTTAGAATTTAAGAATCAGAAATCCTGTCTTTCAGTCCTGACTCTGGAGCTAAGAGAATTCCCAGATACAGGGTTCAAAGTTACCGGCTAAAAGGACAAAGTAGCATACACCAATAATCTTAGTGCCCCAGAGGTCAAGGCAGAAGTCCCACATGTTTGAGGCTAGCCTACACCACAGAGTAAGACCCTGTTTTAAGAAAAAAAAAATTTTTTTTTAAAAGTAAAACAGTGCTAGGTGACAGGTCACAACAACTCTTTTGACTCATAAATCCACCCCCTGACCCCAGTAATGTTCTTTCCTGTGAACTTTCCTTCTAGACGCCTTATTTCATAGCCTCAAAGCAACAGATGTTTTTCAACTAGACATCTTCTACTGGAGGTTAAACAAAACAAAGCAAAACAAGCAAACAAACAAACAAACACCTTAACTTAGACCTTAGGCAGAACCCATCCCTTTCCATTGCTCCCAGTTTTTCCCTGGGTTCCTCTCTGTAAGGCAGGAATAATCCTCAAACCAGGGGCCTGGGTGTCAGATTTCATTTCTCTTCTCTTCTTCTCTTCTCTTCCCCTCTCCTCTC